>NW_024070211.1:63934808-64273863 GCF_014754425.2 Oryx dammah
GGGTAGATGAGTAGATGGATGGGTAGATGAGTAGATGGATGGATGGATGGATGGATGGATGCAAGGATGGATGGAGGGATGGATAGATGAGTAGGTGGACAGATGGATGGGTGGATGGATGAATGAATGGGTGGCTGAGTGGATGGATAGGTGGGTAGATGGGTGTTAGGATGGATGGATGAGTGGATAGATGGGTAGATGGATGGATGAACAGACAATTGACTGGGTGGATGGACAGGTGGGCAGATGGCTGGGTGTGTGGGTGGGTGGATGGATGTGAGGATGGGTGGATGGATGGGAGGATAGGTGGATGAATGGGTGGATGGATGGATGGGTGAGTGGAGGGATGTGTGGGTAGATGAGTAGATGGATGGATGGATAGGAGAATGGTTGGGTGGATGGAGGGATGGGTAGATGAGTGGGTGGACAGATGGATGGGTGAGTGGACGGATGGGAGGATGGATGAATGAATGGGTGGCTGGGTGGATGGATAGGTGGATAGATGGGTGGGAGGATGGACAGAGGAGTGGGTGGATGGGTGGATGGGTAGATGGATGGATGAACAGACAGTTGATTGGGTGGATGGACAGGCGGGCAGATGGCTGGGTGTGTGGATGAGGGAATGGAGGAATTGGAGGAATAGGATTAGGAGGCTTCACGATGAGAGAGTGCCATTCACTGAACTGGAGACACCCTGATGAGGCAGGTGTGAGGTGGTGGACACAAGAGAAGGGCAGCCAGAGGGTTGTCTGGAGGTGCTGAGAATACAGGCAGGAGACAGAGAAGACACGTGACAGAGAAGACACACGCAGCGACCAGCGTGCCAGATCGGGAACACAGACCCCCACCGTTTCAAAAGTGGCAGTCTTCCACTGCAGGCCCTGCGTGGCACACAGAGAAGCATGGCCTATGGCCCATCTTTCTCATACCTAGTAATTAGGGCCCCTGCTGTCGGCCTTGTCAACTCACATGGGGTGGTGGCTTGACCCAAGGCCACCACATATGTCTCTACAGAGCTGTGACAGGCTGGGCCCAGGCTTTGATGACCAATGCCAGCAGGCCCCTGATCTGGAACACCCAGAGCATCCGTTCACTTGCCCCTCCCTCAGTGGACAAAGTCCCAAGACTACTAAGGCTGCAACGTCAACTAGAGATGCAATATTGGGGGCATATCTATACTACAAATTATTCACTGGTGAAATTAAAAATCAGCTAGGCATCTTGTATTTTTACTTGCAGAATGTGACAATGCTACCCAAGCCCAGGGGTCTCTGAGTGGGCAGATCTCCATGGTCCACACCCACCAACGTTGTCAAAGCCCTGGCTGCAAGGTTTGCTGAGGAGGGAGGTCAGAGTGGCAGGCTTGGACAGAGTGACTCCCTCCCAGGGCATGCAAGAATCCCCCCCAGCAAGGATAACGGGGCTCAGTGAGATGGTGTGTGGCAGCCCTACCCCTCGGGAAGGTGGGTGCAGGGAGGTGCCCTCCAGGTCTTATCCAATCCCAGCCCCTCCTCTAAGACTAACTCTCCTGGATTCAGGCCTCTCTGATCTGTGCACACATTTTCACCACCAACTGCAAGGCTCCTTGTACTCTTCTGCTGTCCTGTGGGTTGGAGAAGCCCCAAATGAAATCATGAGACCCCAGCAGACTGAGTGCCTGATGCTACAGCCCAGCGTGATGCGCTGAAGCCAGCTCTCAGCCAGAACGTAAGGCTGACTTAAATCCTGGCCTGCCGCAGCCTAGCCGAGGGACCTCAAGCAAGACGAGTCAGGGCTCTGAGCCTCAGTTTTCCTGTCTGCAGGAGTCAGCTAACACAAGTAACACAAGACATGGGGTGGAGGGGAGAGTTAAATAACACAATGCAGAGAGCTCGCTGCTAATCTGGCCTGTAGGAGGCCTTGGTTCACATCTGTTTCCTATATTTTGTTTTGAATTAATTTATTATTTTTAAACTGTGGTAAAATACACACTACAGGGGACTTCCCTAGTGGCCCAGTGGTTAAGTCTCTGCCTTCCCATGCAGCAGGTATGGGTTTGCTCTCTGGTTGGGGAACTAAGATCTCACATGCCACACAGCCAAAAAAAAAAAAAAGACAAAACATTAAAAAAAAAAATACACACTATAAAATTCACCATTTCAACCATTTTTAAATGCACAGTTCAGTGGCACTAAGCACATTTACATTCTTGTACAGCTATCACCACCATCCATCTCCAGAACTCTTTCCATCCTGCACGACCAAAACTCTTCCCATTAAACAGTAACTCCCAGGACCCTCCTCCCCACCAGCCCCTGGCTGCCACCCCTCTTAGGGCTTAGCTCCAGGGGGAGCTATGCCTCTATGGATCTGACTCCTATAAGGGGTCTTGTGTAAATGGAATCATACAGTGTCAGTCTTTTGTAACTGGCTTGTTTCACTTCCCTTAACATCCTCAAGGTTCATCCATGTAGTAGCATGTGTCAGAATTTCCCTTCTAAGACTGAGTAGTGTTCTATTACATACATATAATAATCATATACATATATATGTATATAGTTATTTTATTCATCCGACAGTAGACACTTGGGCGTGCTTCCGCCTTTTGGTTATTATGGATGCTGCTGCTGTGGACACAGTGTTCAAATATCTCTTTGAGACTCTGCTTTCAAATCTTTAGGTTTCATACCCAGAAGTGGAATTGCAATCACACAGTACTTTTTAACTTCTTGAGGGACCCCTTGCTCTTTTCCACAGTGGCTGCACCATTTCACATTCCCGCAAACAGTGTGGGAGGGTTCCACTCTCTCCACAGCCTCGCCCACACTTACTTTCTGCTTTTTCAGAGCAGTTGTCCTAGGGGCTTGAGGGAAGCCAGTTCCCTCTATTTCTGGACCTGCTCCCAGCAGGAAGTTGTGGCTGTTAGTCCTGTGAATCTGTCCTGAGCTTCCTCCCCTGGTCCTCTGGGTCCCTGAGGGGCAAACAGGCTTTTTCTCTCCCTGGGAGGACAACTGACTTTGCTCCTAGTTCCCCAGAGGGGGCTTCTCGCTCCCCTTGGAGCTAAGACCTCACTGTCCCACCCAAAAGCAGTCGGAGTAGCAGCTGCAAGTCCCACCACAAGGATGCCATTGCCCCAAGTCCCCAGCACTCACACTCGATGCCTGGAAGCTACCCCCTCACTAATCCAGCAGCACACAGGGCAGAAGGCATGACCATGGCTGGCAGATGGTCAAGGTAAACACTAATGGAGGCAAGCCTGGAATGATCCAGAACAAGACTGGGAAGGGGGCCTGTGTGTATCCTGCTGCTCTTTACATTAAGGGGGATGCTTCAGCAGGACTTTGGAGCCACGGAGACCTGGGTTCAAATCCCAGCCCTATCAATACCTGCTGTGTGATGCCACGCAAGCCCCTTCATCTCTCTGGGCTTCTCCCTGTGAGAAGGCCAACACCTAAATCCCAGGGGCACCATGCAGCCTGTCACTCGCTGCACCCACCCGCCTGCCTCTGTTTCACACAGAAACTGTCCTCTGCCCATTCCTACCCCCAGCTGCCGAAATCCCCCTCCATGTTCAGACCATCAGAAGGAGCAAAGCGCTAGACTGAAAGGATAACACCCTCCTTCTCTGACTCGGACTGGCCGGTTCGGAAGGGAAAAAACAAGCCCTCTGCTGCCCCACCTCCACTTCATCCTTTCTTTGTGTTCAGGCTTCTAAGGAAACAAAGGGTCCCAGAGTGGTTTCCTTCCAGGGTCCCCCTCCCTCCCAAAATTCCCCAAAGGCTGCCAAACTCGGTGAGAAGAAAAGTGAACCATTTCCTGGAGGAGACCAGCACATTTCAGACATGGAACAGAGACACGGCTGCTCCTGTGGTACCCCCTCACCCCCTCCACCTTTAGACACTCGTCACCTGGGCCACACACTCATTAGCACGTGGCCTCCTGGAATGTGCTGAGTTGCCCAAAGATAACCTGATGGGAGTGGAGAGGGTCACCTCCTCCAGGCTTGTCGCTCCTGCCCCCACCAAATCCTGGACCCCAAACATATGAGGGGCAGGGGTAGAGACATGATCGGGCGCTCACTGAACACCCGGAGACTCCAGCATCCAATAAGCAGTCATTTCATGATGCTATGCTGACCACATGCCAGTGGCTGGGCATTGTGCTGGGAATTCAGGCCCCTGGGGACAGGGGGGAGCCCAGGGATAGGGACCCAGGGAAGGCGTCGCCTGCTCTGCCCCCTCCCCTTTTCCCACATGACTGGCGCTCAAAGCTCTGCCCACTGGAAGCTGAGAGAGCAGGGAAAGCAGGCAGAAAAGCGAAGCCCAGAAAGCAGCCGGCGCCCAGTAGACAGACAGACAGGGTGCTGGGTAGGACTGGAGTTCAACCCAAGCAAGTGGGCAGGCACAGGGGAAGGGAAGCTGGGGTCCCTCCATTTTCCTTCCCTGGTCCGAGTACAAAACATCTCCGGAGAGGGCCCCAAATGCTCCCCTTTTCATCCCAGGATGGGTGACGGGGGCAGGGAGGCCTGGACCAGAGTCTCTCCCAAAGCCTCCCGTCTCTTCCCCTTTCCCCTCCCTCCTGCCCCTCCGCAATCAAGGCCTGGCCTTGTCCCCTCAACAGCTTCCATGACCTCCTTGTCTTCCAGGAAAGCCCCAGCTCCCAGCCTCCTCCCGCCTGCTCCCTGACAGCACCCAGCACCTGGAGGGGCACCCCTGTCATTCACGCCCCTCCGCCTCCCCTCCCCCTCCGGAGCTCCCCACTGTCTACTCCTCAGTCCCCAGGGAGGTGAGGTGCCCCTCCTCCAGGGTCTTCCACCTGAGTGGCCTCACGCCTGGTGTAGAGCAGGAAAGACTGATGGCTTTATTTAGCACCTATTGTGTGCTGGCGCTTCCACGAAGGTCACGGCAAACAGTCTTCATACTTGATCCCCGACATGGTACTGTCCCATCTTACAAAGCAGGAAACCAAGGCCTCGAATGAGGAGAGGGTTTCAGAGAACTTCAGGGCGAAGTGGAAATGTAGCAGAATGAAGCAGGCGGCCAGGTGTGGCCCATGGCAGGTGGAGCTTTGCAGAACCAGGCTAGAAAAAGCAAAGAGGACCTTGCCAAACACAAGGGTGGGAGAGGAGGAGGAGGGCACTGGAGGCTGGGGTGCTGAAAGAAACAAAGGCTGGGGGTGGGGAAGCCCAGGAAGGGGCGAGCACGGCTGAACAGGGCTGTCTCGGAGGAACTGGAATGGCTTTAGCAAGCCCAGCAGGGCAAGGATGGCGTGCTGTGGACACGGGGCAATGTTGGGGCAGTGGGAGGTGGTGTTTCAGAGTTGGGGAGCCCTTGCTGACAACCCCACATGGAAAGCCCTGCCCAGGGGGCTGCGGGGCCAGCGGGAGAAACCCGAACATCCCAGCCTCCAGAGATGGCTCTGGAAGGCAAAGCCACTATCACCACCCCTCCCCAGGAGTCCTCCCACGCTCAGTAACCTCTGACTCAGCTTCTCTCATCTTTGCCTCTGGTCTCTGTGACTGCGGTCAGAGCTCCTATGGGGGGTGTAGGGGGCGGTGGTGGATGGTGTACCTATCTATACACAGGCATGAGCCAGGGTGGTACTGGTGGACTCTTTCACTGAGGCCCACCCACCATCTGTACCCAGCTCTGGCTTCAACAAGCTCAGCCCCCTGACTGGTTGCAGCAGAAGCCCCTGCACCCTCACCTCTCTGCCAGAGAGTACATGCCCCCACTGCACGTGAGAGTGACCGTCAGCCCAGTGACCAAGGAAGGACACCTGTCTTGAAATGGTTGCCAAACCCACCCAAAGGAAATGACCATAGACAGAGGAGGCCTGTTACAATTTGGGGGGCGTCCCAAGTCATGCTCCCTGGACTTGTCCCAGAGCCATCAGAGGGCAGCCCCAGACACTGAGTCTGCACGGAGGCCAGGCAGCCAGCACACCACTGCCTTTGCCCGCACGGCTCCCTGGGCACCTGGCTCTAACCTTAGCTGATACCTCAGCCCTCACCTTGACCACGCGATACAGCAGCCCTGGAACTGCCTGTTGCTTGGGGCACAAGAAATGTGGAACGTACAGAGAAGCCACAGCTGCCTGGAGAGCTCCTCGGCCCTGCTGCTCTGGGTGGGGGTAAGGCATCTTGGGGTGGGGAGCCCAGCCCGCTTGGCAGCAGCCGATCCCAAACAATAGCCACAGCATACACCCTGCACCTTCCATCTCACAAGAGCGTGAAAGTCTGGCCCTATCGCTGGAAGACAACTTCCCCTTGAGCCCCACATCTATTGGGCTTTGCAGTCCACAACCCAACTGCTGAGTCAGCACTCCAAAGTGTCCCATAAGGGCTTAGATGGGGAGGCCGTGACCCCAAAGCTGAAACTGTCAGACACCTGTGCCCACCTGTGCAATGTGCCTGGGCTGGCACAGGCCATATAGTGTCTGCTATGATTTATCTTAAGAGAGGAGTCCAGCTGTATCCAAATGAGGGATTAGTGCAAACTAAAAGCTTGAGAATCCTACTCAGCCATAGAAAAGGATAAAAATAATGCCACTTGCAGCAGCATGTATGGACACAGAGATTGTCCTATTGAGTAAAGTAAGTCAGAGAAAGACAGATACCACATGATATTGCTTGTATGTGAAATATAAAACGTAACACAAATGAACTTATCTATAAGACATACCCAGAATCACAGACATAGAGAACAGGCCCCTGGTTGCCCCGGCAGAGGAGGCGGGGGGGATGGACTGGGACTTTGGGGAGAGCAGATGCAAACTGTCATGTACAAACAACAACAAGGTCCTACCATGCAGCTGCATGCTGTATAGCTCCTACAGGGAACTACATTCAGCGTCCTGTGACAAGCCATAATGGAAAGGAATATGGAAAAGAAAGGATACACGTGCATAACTGAGTCACTTTGCCGTACAGCAGAAATTAACATGACATTGTAAATCAACTATACTTCAATAAAATAGTTATTAAAAAAAAAAGCTTGAAGCCAGCCCAAGGCGTGGGGACATTGGTACCACGGGTGGGTCTCCACCCTCTCCTCTGCCACCTAGAGACAGGCCCTGGCTCTGAGGAGCAGCAATTTCCTGTGTGAGCCTGCCACCTCCCTTATGGGCCGACTGCTACAGCAAGCCCCCTGTCATACATGGTCATCAGGTTCTTATCACAGACCCCAAAATAAGATCCCCTGGAGGAGGAAATGGCGACCCACTCCAGCAGTCCTGCCTGGCAAATTCCACGGTCAGAGGAGCCTGGCAGGCTACAGCCCTGGGGCAGCAATGAGGTGAACACAACTGAGCACACAAACAGCAACTGTCCCACCAAAGCGGCAGTGAAATCCTACTCCCTTCTCCAAAGCTGCAAACAAGAGAGACGACGACTCGGCTGGCGAGGAAACACTGCAGCCGGCAGCGGCCTGCCCAGGCTCTGTTGAAAGGACTCACTGCGTGAAGATAAAAGGAAGCAAGACTGCCTTCTACACAGGAGGGTGGCTAACAGCTCGGGACGGCTTCCCCACACGTCAGGACTGTTCCAGGGCTTCCCAAGCCTGCCTTCAGCCAGTCCCACGGCTGCCCTCCTGAGTCCCTGCATCACCTCATCCTACAGTAAAGAGAAAAGAGCTGTGTGCCCAGTAAGCAGTAAAGGTGGGGTCTGGACCAGGGCTGCCCCAGAGAAAACTCAGACTTGAGCTCACAGCGCTACCACCAACCAGACAGAGAAGCTGCCCCAGGGTACAAGGCCAGGAAGCAGCTTGGCCAGGAGACAAAGGTAGGAAAAGTCCATGGGCCACAAGACAGTGGACCAAGGAGCTGAAAGGAGGAGGCCCCCAGACCACGCCCCTCATCGGCTCTGCTGAGGAACAGCCTGATGTCAGTGCCTACTGTGTGTGCTGAGAAGCCAAACCCAGCCTGGGTCTGAGCCCCGCTCCCCCCACTACATCTCCCCTGGTCCCTGTGTTCAGGTGGAAATGCAGGAGTGATCCATGCAGACCTCTCCACTGAAAGGTGAGGACATCACCGAGGTCAGAGCCTTGCTCTCGGGAAGCAGGCAGTCTGCTGGTTGGACCTGCGCTCCCTGGGATAGAAACAGGAATGTCAACTCACAAGAAAAGGAGAAAAACCAGCTCGTCAGGAGTGTCACCCTCCCCCCTCCCTGGCAGCTGTGACCCAGATGGGTGAGCAGGACTCCCAGCAACCCGGGCTGTGTGGGAGGGACAATGACCCTTCCCAGCATCTTCTCAAAATCCCACCCAGAAGCACCACCTGTGTTATTATGTCAGAAAAGGGGTTCCTATCCACTCCTCTCTGTTCACCCAAGGTCAATACACACTTTTTTTTCTTAATGGTGAGACATGGTCATTCAGGAAATGATTCTTTAAAAACATCTTCTCACCAGCTGTTTGGCAGAATCCCTCCAGGATTTTTCCTAGGAGTACATCCGACTTAGCGCAAGCCAGAATGATGCTCTGTCTCCTCCCCGCACTTGGTGCAGATAAGGCAGCGCTGTGCAGTGAGCCCAGGGTGTACAAGCCGGCTGTGACCTTGGTCAGGTACTTGGTCTCCCTGAGCGTCAGTGTCCGCCTTGGAATGTGGGCAAACCTCCCCCTCCCCCACGCGAATAAAGCAAGTTCTCCCTGTTATCACTGCGTGGTCACCGTCATTGTACGTGACAGTGAAAACCGTTTTCCGGCCTCTTGCTTCCAGAGACCCTCTCAGCCCGAAACGCCTGCTATTTACTTCTAAATGTGTATCTGTTTTTTCATTAAAAAAAAAAAAAAATCCTAGGTCTTCTTCATACTTCTGCCCCCTACACACCCCAGCTCCCAGCCATGTACTTGATGATGTTCCCTTTTGCTGATATATCTGTTGTGATGGGCCTGATAGCCAGTAAAACCATTTCACTGTTTTAAAAATCACCCACTTAGAAACTGTAAAGTAAAATCTCTTTTCTCCAACCTCTGCTCTGTAAAAGCACTTGGGGTTCAAGAAATTATCTGTCTTCATGGAGGAAATCCGCAAGTGCTGATCTGCAACAGGAATTCATAAGTGAGCAGTGACTCACCACCCTGAGGGCTCCCTGGATAACATCGGCAAGTTTATAGCTGTTTCTGGCAATTCAGAAAGAACCTCAATAATGGTAAATAACTTTTATGTTCTTACAAGACAAAAAGCCAAAACCAACAGGCACTCTGCAGAATTTCATCTTCTTTGCTATAAAAGGAGGGATTGCTTGGTCTTGGTTTTCGTCCTGTAATGCAGGGATCCCCAACCACAGTACCAGTCCATGGCCTGTTAGGACCTGAGCCTCACAGCAGGTGAATGGTGGGCGAGCGAGCCAAGCTTCATCTGTATGTATAGCTGCTCCCCACAGCTGTGCGAGAATTCTTCTGTAACCATCTCGCCTTACTCCCAACCATCCGTGGAAACACTGTCTTCTGTGAAACCAGTCCCTTGCGCCAAAAAGTATGGGGGACTGCTACTGTAATGTATCTCCATCCTCAAAAACACATTTTCCATTTACAGTCAGCTGATTGATGGTGAGAAAGCAGCCCCGGTCTGACGTTTGCTGTTCTCCTCTCCTCAAAGACGACCGCCAGGGCAGGGCACTGGGCGGCTAGAGACTCAGTTCTAGACTTAGTGGTCTCCCCGCCTTGCTGTACCACCACCTGAGCCAGACCAGGGGCCCCGCCCCATCTCTGATGACAGCAGGTGAGTTTTGGGCCAGGTGCTCCCATCGCAGCACAGGGCATTTGATGGGGACAGACACACAGACTCTAAGGAGCAACCCCTGGTGGCTCAGTTGGTAAAGAATCTGCCTGCAATGCAGGAGACCCAGGTTCAACCCCTGGGAGGGTAAGATCCCCTGGAGAAGGAAATGGCAACCCACTCCAGTACTCTTGCCTGGAAAATCCCATGGACAGAGGAGCCTGGTGGGCTACAGTCCACGGGGTCACAAAGAGTCAGACTCAACTCAGCACTAAACCTACCACCAAGGACTAAGATAACCTGTCAGAGGTCAGCTGGCTGGGGGTTCTGAAAGCTCGCTGCACACTGGAATCATCCAGGGAGCTTTAAAAAACTTTGGATTCTGAACCCAACCTGCAAGGACTCTGATTCAGGGTGTTGGGGTTGAGTTGAGGGATCTGCTTGTTTAGCCAGCAGCGCTGCATTGGGAGACCCCCGCCCTGTCCTGGTCCCTTTAACTGATAAAACAGACCTGGGTCCAGGTGGAGAAATGAATTAGGTACAGTCACCTGGGCTTATTTACGCTACGGAACCGAAGTTCCCCTTTAGTTGTTACCTGTGCCCCCCAAGCACAACCCCCTCCCAAGCGTGACTGTCTTCACTTCCTGCGAAGACACCCTTCTCTGAGCCTCAGCACAGGTGAGAGAGGGCGAGCAGTGGGTACGCACACATGGTGGTTGTTGCCCATATGTGCCAGCCCTGCATCTCTATCAGCCCACCTTTATCCTATGAAGGGCAAAGTCATCATCCCCATTTCACAGACGCTGGGTCATCTGGTCAGGGACAAATATCTGCATAAATGACAGAGCTGAGCCTTGAATCCAGGTGGTCCCTTCTGTGGTTCATGCGTAAATCCACTGGGGGCCTCCGGCATCCATCTAGTTCAGGGTTCTGTTCCAGCCTCCTCCTCCCCCATCCCCCAGCCAGCCCAATCTTCACCCGACAGCTTATTCCCAACGCTTCTCTTTCTCTCATTTTCAGCTGATGTTTAATTAGCTTCAGCTCAGGGACTTCTGGTCCACTCTCTGGCTCTTCCAGGGCTGCTCCGTGTGTCATGTCTGTGCCGTGTGACTGTATGGCTGAGTAAACAGTCCTTGGGGTCAAGGCCATAGGGCCCAGCACACAACTGTCCTGGGAGGTGCCCACAGCAGAGTGACGGTGGATGGCCTGAAGCCTGAGTGCGGAGCCAGGCTCAGTCCCAGCTGCCCCCAGAGGGGTATGCGCAGACACACAAACCCATGATGTCCCTGAGGCAGCCATGCGGCCAGCAGTCAAATGAGGCCAGAGAGATGGGAGGAGGGAGGCTGGTCAACCAGGCCTCAAAGGGCCCGGGAAGGCGCTTGGCTTCGGTCCTGAGAAATGAGAAGCTGCCAAAGCTTTGTGGCAGGGAGACTCCACCCTGTCTCCATGTACCGGGCAGGCCAGACTGACGGTCCCCTAAAGACAAGAACCTCATACAGTTCCTGGGGTCACTGAGTGATAGGCAGAAGCATTTCTTGTACTTGTTGGTTTGTTTATTCATTTGCTACTTTGCACCAGTTAGTAGAAGAATGAGAGGTACTCCAGAGTGAAATCATGATTTAAAGCTGACAAATGTCTTGTTTCTGCCCCAGTAAACACATCATCCACGACACTGCTGCTGTTGCTGCTAAGTCGCTTCAGTCGTTTCCAACTCTGTGTGACCCCATAGACAGCAGCCCACCAGGCTCCCCTGTCCCTAGGATTCTCCAGGCAAAAACACTGGAGTGGGTTGTCATTTCCTTCTCCAGTGCATGAAAGTGAAAAGTGAAAGGGAAGTCTCTCAGCCGTGTCCAACTCTTAGTGACACCATGGACTGCAGCCTACCAGGCTCCTCCGTCCATGTGATTTTCCAGGCAAGAGGACTGGAGTGGGGTGCCATTGCCTTCTCCATGCTCCCACAATTTATGACAAGGCCAGGAGAGAAGAGGAGTGAGGATTATCCCTATGCAATAGAAGACTTTTGGGGGAGTAAATTAACAGTGTACCTGAGACTGGGAGAAGAAGACTTAGATTTCACATGTGAATTGTTGAAAATATTCTGGTAGTGCCGATTTAAGTACAAACAATGGATTTTGAGTGGCCTACCATTTTTTGAACAACATCCCATCGTTCAGGAAGTTTCTTGCCCACAACTACAAAAAAAGGTTTGAATTAATGAAGTTTAACTATATTTGGATGCCTCAAAATGAATTGGAATTTGGAAAAGACCCTGATGCTGGAAAGATTTAGGGGAGGAGGAGAAGGCGGTGACAGAGTAGGAGATGGTTGGATGGCATCACCAACTCAATGGACATAAGTTTGAGCAAACTCTGGGAGATGGTGAAGGACAGGGAAGCCTGGCATGCTGCAGTCCATGGGGTCACAAAGAGTCAGATACGGCTTAGCAACTAAACAATAACAACAACAAATTAAATAATCCCAGGGCTCAGTTTATGGGTTCCTAATATCTGGAGGTTACTGTGATTGACCCCAAATAAACCAATGATCCCACACACACGTCAAAACCAGTCCTGGGTTTTAGTTGATTTTCAATCTTATGCTGCCCAACACCTGAGTCTACATTTGACTGGGGCCTTTTTACCTTATTAACGTTATCCTTCACCTTTGTGGAGTTTTACAGATGGAAAGCACTCGACCAGCTGCTCTCAGTAGTGGCAGATTCATACTGATTCTGTTTCTGCAAAGACAACCAGAAGAAAGAAAGAGACTCAACCTCTAAGAACACTAGACTTTATATGTCAAGAGCCTTAGGAATATTCATTCCTTCAATCCAGCAATTCGATTTTTGGGATTTACCTGTAAGAAACTGAGTGCAGAAGAAGCTACGTGGAGTAAGAAAGACAACAGTGCCTCTTATCTTAGAAAAGAACAGGAAGAACCCCAAGATGCAACAAGGGAACAGGTGAGGAAAGCTAGGGACAACCCCGTGGGGCCACTAAAAAGATGCTCAGGATGAATTTATGGGGACCTGAGATGGTTCTCTTTATGATATTTCATCACCTTGGAGACATCATTGATTATAAGACATACCACTGTTTCATGTATCATGAAAGAAAAAGAATCTCAGGCTGGGGCAGTTAGTAAGAGGCATCGAAGTAAAACTGGGACCTCACCCCCCCACCAAGGGCTATTCCCTGCATGGTAGGGGAATGATAAACAGCCCCATCAGAGAGAAATGGCATTTGACTTTGACCCCAGATGTAGGGAGGGAACAAAATTCACCCTGAGAACACTAACAAGCCAGGACTCAAGCAGGCAAGAGTCTGAATTTGCACTAACGCCACGGCCTAAAAACACGATGCAACTGAACGTACGTGAAATTTAATGCAAAGTGCTCTCAAGTTGACAGTGCCCCCCAGGCGACCATCAGAAGCCAACAGAACCCCCTTTGGAAGAGCTGGATTTCAAAAGAGGCTGACAGTGCTTGTAAGACACCATCAATTGGGCAGTCAATTCATGACTCAGAGATGTAAAAATAAGTGAGTTGCAGGATTAACGTTAAGCAAAAAAGCAGACTAAAATGGTACTTGGATAATGAAATGTCTTTTGCAGAGGCGACTATGTGGAACGAACTACACTGAAGTGTTAATAGTGATTTTGTGTAGGTGGTAAGATGAGAGCTTTCTCCCCCTCTAAACAACGCATTTTCCAGATTTTCCTAAAGCAAGCATGTATTTAGTGACCATAGAGGAAACAGGAGAAATAAAACAGGGTGATGTACATAGGGAGGGAGTGATCAGGGAGGGCTTCTTGGAGGTGATTCCTGAACTGGGAAGGGGGGCAGCAAGGGAGTAGTCAGAGCTGTGCACAGCTGCATCCCATGTCAGGATGGGGCCCAGGTTATGGGGCAGATGCTGGATATGTATTTGTTAAATGAATACACAAGTTGAGGAAAATCTGCTAAAACATGAGCCTAAGTCTCCAGGAGCCCCAATCAGAGTCTGGCTCTTCAGTACGTCCACTCTCACTGGACTGAACCACTGCACAGGGCCAGGCTACTAGCTGGGCCAACAGCAGGACTCAGGAAAAAGTCTGCAGCTGAAAATTCGGCAGAAAACTATAGCTGTGTCTAGTTTCCCACCTGTGAAACGAGGGTCATGCCTCTGCCACCCCATGAACTTCAGATGATACAGAGCTTTGAAATATTGGGCCCAGCGCACCTGAAGGGCTGGAGTGCTCCAGGGTGTACTCCTGGGGGCCCAGACTCCTCCCTGTAAATGCAGCATCTCTGAGCTTTAGACAAGCTGCTCTGCTCTGTCGCTCAGCACATGGGAAAGCTGCCACAGCGGCTGCATCCTTCTTGCCTGCCTGTGCTTTCCTGGACACGTCTACTGAACATAGGTTTGAGCTAGCAACTGCGGACACAGAGATGAAAGCAGGGCCCGGCCTTCAGGGCACCAGGAACAGCCAGGCGAGCAAGGATAGGGCCCCAGTACCTGGTGGTGGGAGCCCCAGGACTGACCGCCCGGCACGGAGGACAGGCTTCTAGAAGGAGGGACGCCTCCTCTACGGCCAAAACAGAGACCAAGGTCACCAACAGGACAGGATAAGCGAGTGTGTTCTGACTTGTTATACACTGTTTCATTTCACACTTACAATTCTATGAGTTCATCTCCATCTCACCGATGGGACTGGAGGTGGGAATACTTGGAAGGTCACGGAGCTTGGGGACAACAGCACCAGGGTTCACAAGTCGGCCTGGGAGATGGAGGAGACCACAGAGCTGACACAAAGGGCCACGAGGGCTGGGCTTCCTCGTGAAGAAGCCGAGGTGAGCAAACCCAAGTGGGTCTGCAAGGGAAAACATCCCTGGGCCTTCTGTACAGATCATTCTCTGGCCCAGGTCACTATTAGGAGGACATTCAGAGGGGGACTCTGTCTCCTGGGGCCAGACTCCTGCCCTGGTCCCAGCTACTCAGGGGAACTGACCGTCCAGCAGGGCCCAATGCAATCATGAGTCCTTAAAAACCGAAAAGGCAGCATCAATGCAGCAGGAGAATGAGCCACAGCAATTCAAAGTGGAAGAATGACGCAACCGGATGCTGGTGGCCGTGAAGGGGGCCACTGACCAGGAATGGGTGGCCAAGAGCCATCCCTGGCTGACAGCTGGCACGGAGAGGGAGCCTCAGTCCCACAGCTTCAGGGAACTGAATGCAGAGAAGCTAAATGAACCCAGAAGCTGATTCTCATCAGGGCCTTTCAGAAGGGAATGAGGCCCTCGATTCTGGCCTGTGAGACTTGAACAGAGAACCCGCTGAGCACCCCGTGTCCAAGCTCCTGACCACTGTTGTGAGCTGCTATGCCAAGCTGGTTATGCCAAGCTGGAAAGAAGGGACGGGGGAGGGGGAAGGGACAGTACAGGACCCATGATGCTGACCTGGGGATTGGGCCTGGCTGCTGACCCCACATGCTCAGAGAGAGGGAGCAGGGAGGAACCATCCTGAGCAGGTGCAAATGGACTCATTCACTCAACCGACTTCCCTCAAGCACTAGCTGCAACGTAAGTGCTGCCCGGGGGTCCAAGCTCCAATCTCATGGAGAAAAAGGTGGCCAAACAGACTCAACCCAGTGAAAGAAGTTCCCCAGGAACAAAGCCCCTGAAGTGAAGGGAGGTCAGAGAAGGGTCATCAACCCACCAGGAGTCGAGAATGTTTTCCTGGGACTGAAGCCTTGTCTTGGGTCTTGGTAGTTCAGGAGGGAGGGAGGCTGGGGTGGCGGGCCGGCCCTGAACAGAAAATGCAGAGATCAGCATGGCAAGTTCTGAGGGAGGGCGGCAGACTAGCAGGGGACCACAGGTGGGCCAGGGCAAGCTCGGGGGGCCTCCCAGGCCAGCTGAGGATGCTGAGCAGGGGTGAGATCATGCGACATAGACACACTGCAGGCTGCTGCCCAGAATCAGCATGACAGGCCTGCACTGGGGACCAGGATGCTTAGGCTCTGGGATGTATGCCAGCCTCAAGGTTGCTGGGTGGTCAGCACCTGGCACAGAACCACCAACCTCCGTTAGCTTGAAAGGTCAATGTAAAGACAGGGGTAGGTCCTTGAGACCCTAACCACATCAGGGAAAGTAGCAAAGGAGAGGAGTCTTGTACAGAACTGAGGGTCCAGGCCTAGGGGCACAGGAAAGCCAGCTGTGGGGGCAGCAGACAGTAGCCTCTCCCTGTGGCTCCACCTCAAACGCATAAGCAGGCTCTGATCCCCTCAGGAGGATGCAGCAAGGACTCTCTGGATGGTGACCGGCCATCGTATGATTCCCCCTTCCTGGAGGGAGAGAACCAGGTCCCTGTCCTGAGGAGCTGCAGAGATGGGACAACATACTCCAAACTTCAACCTCTGCCACAAAGACAGTAAAGTATGGGACAACATACTCCAAACTCTAACCTCTGCCACAAAGATAGTAAAGACAGATGACCCTGAGGTCATCTGGCTACAGGATTTCTGCCCATTCCAACAGGGCCCAGAAGACCTGGCCTGGCCACTGCCTCCCTGGGGGGCTGCCAGTCAGTCCCACCCCTAAAGGATTTACTTGCCCCAGTGTGGTAAATATTAGTGGCTCGCATTTCTCTAAACACAAAGTGTTTTCCATGTATAGATTCATCTCAACCTCAAAATAGTCCTAAGTGCTATTATTAGACCATTTTGTAGTTGGACTGGCAGAGGGGTTTTGAATTTTATATTTTGTTTTAGCTGACAAATCCCTCCTTGAAAGGAAACAGTAAAAGAAAAACCAGGACGCAAAACAGATGGATTAGAGCCTGGGAGGAAGGGGTGGAGGGTGGACCTGGTGTCCCATATAGTCAACAGTCTCCCCACAGTAACTCCCAAGGGGTCCTAACAAACACGGGGCCCTGAAGACTGGAGTCTGAGGTCAAGGCTCACTCAGCTGGAGTCCCTTTCCTGAGGACTACCCAACTGGCCCGGCTGAGGGGAGGGCGGTGAAGCTGTGGGAGAGCTTTGCGAGATGGGACTGTCCACCCTTCACCAGGCTTCACCAATGTCGAGGTGGACTGGGGAAGGCTGGCTCCTGAGTCTGGACCATGGCCCTCACTTTTATCTCTGGAACCCCTTCCTTGGGAGACCCCACACCAGCCGAGCCCCGTTGACGGGCTCAGAGCCCAGCACTTGAGTGTGGCAGATTCTATGGGAGCTGGAGGGCAGGAAGGGCGAGCAGCCAGGGCTCTGAAGAGAAAGGCTGGAGAAGGCAGGGAGGGGCCTCCAGCGTCAGCGCAGCTGGCAAGAGGGGCTCCTGGATACCACCACGGCCGGCCCCCAACTTACAGCCTAGGACCCCTGAAGCCAAGAGAGCACACGTCCTGCCCAGGTTTCTCAGTGGCTGGGTGGCAGGACTTGAACTGGAAGCCAGATTTCTTGACCTCTGGCTCCAGCCCCTGGCCCCAACAGTATCTGTGAGAATCAGACTAAGGCAGGACCAGACAAGTCAAACGAGGACGAGGGACTCAATCGGAATCTCCATTCTGCTCTAAGTTGCCGGATGACCAGCGGCAGGAAGCACCTGCTTGTCGCAACTTCGCCAACGGACGCTGCGGGGTGTAATGCCCTTCCATCGCCCACCTTCCACCTCGGGGTTGAGACACCCCGGCACTCTGCCTCGGCCACTTCACAGACGGCCGGAGAACGGCCGGCGGTCCGCCCGGTGGAGTCCAGCCCCGGAAGCCGCCCGTTCCAGGCACAACCCGGGCGCTGACCGCACACACGAGCGGCTCTCCGCACAGGCACAAGCCCACCGCCTCCCGCGCGCACACACACCCCGCTCTGTGCATTCAGTCAGCAGCACCCAAGCCCTCGCTCACAAACTCCCACACTCCTCCGGCCCCCGCCCAGCTCGCTCCCACGCCGTCCGCCATCAGCACAGCGGGCGCCCAAGCCTCACCGCCGGCGCCTAAACCCCCGGGTCGTCTGAGCCCCCTGGTCCTCTGCGGGCGAAGGTGGGGCACCGGCGGCAGGCCGCGCCTACCACTCTTCAGTCCCGCCCCCTGGGCTGAGCCCCGCCCCCTACCGCTCCTCGGCCCCGCCCCCTGCCCGGCCGGAGGATATGAGCTCACTCCCGCCTCCCTACTCCCGACGCCGCCAGGAAGCGGCCGCTTGAGGTCGCCGCACGCTCGCTAGCAACGGACAGGCCAGGGGGCCACCAGCGCGCCAGGAACCCGGCCAGAATCCTCTGCCCCTACCCTTCCCGCGCCACACGCAGTAGCTGCTTTCCAAATGGGTACAGAGTGAAGGCGGGCGGCAGGGCTGGCGCTGCTCCCGTTCGCAGACGCCCCGCACCGCCCGGCCTCTCGGGTCGCAGGGAGAGCGCCGGCCCGGACGCCCCGCCCACCGCCCTTCCGGCCAGGCCACGTGACCGCGCGCGCACGTGTTTCGGCCTGTAGGTGCCGCGGGCCGGAAGCCGGTTCCGGCCGGCGCCCGGCCGTTTGTCCACCAAGAGCAGGCCCCGGCTAGCCGGCGAGGCGGCGGGTCCGGGAACGGCGCAGAGGCGGCACCCACCGGAAGACAGGCAGCGGCCTAGCCATGAACCCCAGGGGCCTATTCCAGGACTTCAACCCGAGTAAGTTCCTCATCTACGCTTGCCTGCTGCTCTTCTCAGTGCTGCTGCCCCTGCGACTGGACGGCGTCATCCAATGGAGCTACTGGGCCGTGTTCGCCCCCATCTGGTTGTGGAAGCTTCTGGTCCTCGCGGGCGCCTCTGTCGGCGTGGGCGTTTGGGTGCGAAACCCGCGCTACCGCACGGAGGGAGAGGCCTGTGTGGAGTTCAAGGCCATGCTGATCGCCGTGGGCATCCACCTGCTGCTGCTCATGTTCGAGGTCCTGGTCTGCGATCGGGTGGAGCGGGGGACCCACTTCTGGCTGCTGGTCTTCATGCCGCTCTTCTTTGTGTCCCCGGTGTCCGTGGCCGCCTGCCTTTGGGGCTTCCGACACGACCGGTCCCTGGAGCTGGAGATCCTGTGCTCCGTCAACATCCTGCAGTTCATCTTCATCGCCCTCAGGCTGGACCGGATCATCCACTGGCCGTGGCTGGTGGTGTTTGTGCCACTGTGGATCCTCATGTCATTCCTTTGCCTGGTGGTCCTCTATTACATTGTCTGGTCCCTCCTGTTCCTGCGCTCCCTGGATGTGGTTGCTGAGCAGCGAAGAACCCACGTGACCATGGCCATCTGCTGGATAACGATCGTGGTGCCGCTGCTCATTTTCGAGGTTCTGCTGGTGCACAGGCTGGATGGACACAACATGTTCTCCTACATCTCCATATTCGTCCCCCTTTGGCTCTCATTAATCACATTAATGGCCACAACGTTTAGGCGAAAAGGGGGCAACCATTGGTGGTTTGGTATTCGCAGAGATTTCTGTCAGTTTCTGCTTGAAATTTTCCCATTTTTAAGAGAATATGGGAACATTTCCTATGATCTACATCATGAAGATAGTGAAGATGCTGAAGAAACATCGGCTCCAGAAGCTCCTAAAATCGCTCCAATGTTTGGAAAGAAGGCCAGGGTGGTGATAACACAGAGCCCTGGGAAATATGTCCCCCCACCCCCCAAGTTAAATATTGACATGCCTGATTAAACCTCTTCTGGGGAGTGCTCACAAGTGGGAGAGAAGTCATATACACACAAAATCCACCTTTCTTTGGCCTCTTTGCCCATCCATGCCAAATCTGGAACTGAAAACAGGCTTCAAAACATCATTTCATGCTTTGAAGTTGCTGCCTATCAGTGACTCATCAGTATTCACCAGAGATGCAGGAGGTTCTTTTACTGTGTAGGTGTGTGTGTGTGTATGCACACGTGCAGTGTGCCTCCATGTTTGGGGAACTTGTTTTCTAGGCTCATGCTTGCAGAGCTAGCTGAGAGCAGTAAATTGAGTTGTTCTGGGAGGTCCTCAAATGGAATAACTACCTGGGGTTTTTAAAGTGGTACTATACCTATCGAAAGTATTTAGAAAAGTATTTTTATACACTGCTAACGTAAAACTGTATTTCAGATTGTGCCTGCTGTGACATAATAGCAAATGTAAAGAATTCTCTTTCCCACCACTTGCATATAAACCTCATAGTTGTTATTTTCAGTGTTTCTGCTGTTAAAATGGTTTTTCTTTCGGCTTTACTGATACTGGTCTTTAATAGCCTAATAGGTGAATTTTTCTAATGCAGTGAGTCCACCCATATTTATATGACTATTTTAGCAATGTAATATATATTATGTTGAATTCTAGTTCTGTGCAGTGTATTATGTTAAAGTATTTTAAGTTTGTGAAGATACATATGTCTACTGCAGATGTTAAAAATTGCTTAAAACATGAATATGTACCTGGTGTGGGGTCTTATCAGTTCTAGGCATGAATACAGGGATTGAAGATCCCAAGAATCTTACTAGTCAGGTGTTAGATGATTCTAACAGTTGGGAGGTTTCCCTTGGAAGGGACCACTGTCCTTTGGGAACAGGTGACATGCCCCAGTGTGGTATCAGACCCTAAAGTGACAGTGTTATTTAGCACATTGAATTATTCCACACAGGCAGGAACATCTCTTCAGGAACAATCAAAAGAAGCAGATGGTTTGTCCATTTCTAAGAATCATAGAATCTTAGTTGGCCGTGATACAATGGTGTTTGTACTTGTCATTGGAAACCCAGAGAAATTGACCGTAACCTGAAATGGCCAACAGATTCAAGTATTATTTTAAGGCCCAACCTTCTTGATCGGGCAGTGACAGGGAAGTAATACCTCAGGTTATTTTTAAAATAAGTAGTTTTTCTAGGTACTGGTGGTACCAGGGAATCAGAAGGGCGAAAAGCATATCCTAGGAGAGTAATGTTCTTCTAAGAACAAATAAATACTTTCAAAAGGAGCTTACCCTTTAAAAAAAAAAGTTAAAAGTAAAAGGAGTATTGATCTTATTACCAGGCTCCATCTGAACTTAAGTAAACAGTATACCTGGTGAGAGGACAAGCTTGCAGCAAAAGCCAGCCCTTTGGAACCTGGGTCCCTGGTAGCCTAGGGGCGCTGTAGCTCAGTCTAATCACCTAGAGCTGAACTGAGGTCAGAGCCATGCACAGCTGGCTCCTGCCAGCTATCAGGATGTGGGAGGTGGCCTGAGCAACAGTGCGTGTAGTGTTTCCTAAGCGAGGATTCATTCGCTTTCTCAGTAAATATGTATTGAGGACCTACTCTGAGCCAGACATGTATGTGCAGATCCATTGGAGAGCAGTTCAAAGGTGGCCCCAGCCTACTCATCACAGTAGCCTGCCTATGGGAAAAGCTAGGCCAACACACATGGGAGGATGCCACTGGCTCAGGGTGAACTTCACTTGGAACCTCAGGCCCATATTTCTTTCTGGAGCCCTGCCCTGAAGGCCCTTCCACTCCCAAATAATACCTCAAACAGCTTAGCTTACACTTTGGGAAGACCTGGGAGGAAAGGAGAAGTTTACCTGAGGAATCAAAGGGCAGGTTCAGTGGCAGCATTGGGACAACCCGTCCCTTCTGGTTACAGTTTGAGGCCAGGGACTTGTTGACACTTGAAACAATCCCTCCCAACCTGGGGGGTCACCCCCCACACTTACCCTACCCATCTCCTCACTATCCCAGGGTGGCCTGGAGTTGGAAAGCCAGTGCCTAGATGTGATGACACGCTTGCTCACCCATTGGGTCTTCCCCTGTCAAGCCACTTTCCTGCCTCAAGACCATATTAAGTAAAAACAGTGGTAATGACAGTAGTAGAAAAGTTGTTTCATCTGTAAAAGTGAATACAGTCTCAGCTCTGCCTGGGGATTACCTAATTGCCAGTGCGACTCTGACTATCCCCAGTAGTAGCATGTGTTAAATTCTGTAACTAGTTTGTTCTGTAAGATGCTTAGTCAGTTTTTACTGTGAAACATCCTCAAAAATCTCAGCACCCTACCAATTACATATTTTCACCCTGGGGCCTTACACTCCAGGCTGAGAGTATGGTCCAGGTCTGTCCCACGAAGCATCTCGCATCCCTGATTCTATTCCAGATCCCGCAGCAGGATTAGCAGTCCCTGGGAGATGTCCTTTCTCATGGCAGAAGCACAAGAGGCCAAGCCAATCCCACAAGCAGACCCATAATCCCTACTCACCCATGGTGTATGACATACTGTTCTGTTGGTCCAAGCACAAGGCCAAAGCCCAACCTCAGGGCGGTCAGTTCAAGCCAAAGGAACGATGACACAGTCTGCACCAATGTTGTGAGATAGTTTTGAAGGCTAGAATCACATAATTTGTGGTAGAGTTATTTCCCCCCTAATGTTTTACAAACATTCTGTTATGTTTTAAAGTTCACTGTTTACTATTGTAATAATAGAAGGGAATCTTGGGAGGGAGGAGGGGATTTGAGGTGAGATGAGAAAGACCGTGCATGAAGACTCCTCTAGTGTGGAGGGTTCTAGGGGCTCCACACACAATGGGTTTATAACAGTGCTGGACTCAAGAGGGTTTCCCTGGGGACCCTGCAGGGTGTTCTGGAAGGGTCCAGCCTGAGCACAGGGGGACCAGCCAGGGAGGTGCTGGGAAACAAGGAAGAAGTGGAGTCTAGGTGGGCCTCAGCAACAGGTGAGGGTCAGAGTGGACCCTCCTGTCCAGGCCTCTGACTGGTGGAGGAAGCCATCAGGAGCATCCAGGAAGCTCACACGCTGGCAGGAAGACTGGGACCAAACTCAGCAGGCATGTGTGGATCAAGGGAAGTTGTGCTGCCAGAAACCCCAGCAAGTTTGTACCTCAGGGACCATCTGGTGAGGATGCTGCAGCTGGTGACCCCACCATCTGTCACAAGACGCTGCCACCAGAATGACAAATGCCACCAGTGTGGCCCCTGCTGCTATGAGTACCTCCTCAACCGTCTGCCAAAAGCTCAAGACTCCAGTACCGGAGGGCGGGTGTGATAGGCAATCCTCAGGTGTGCACTTGCCCTTCAGACTCTAGAACTGAGAGGGGAGGTGACCTGGCTCCTGAGGAGCTGGGAGGAGGAGGCTGGCCATGCTCAGCTAAAACATGCTCAGTAGAGGATCTGCCCAGAAGAGAAGGGTGTTCAGACACTGGTGACCAAAGCTACTGACCAAATCAGTCATGTGTCCTTCTTATGAGCTTATGCGTCAAAATCATGGCTCCCGTCTGGCGGGACACAAGTGGCCTCAAGACCAAGCAGGGATCACCCCTCCCCGAGGAAGAAGGGAGGCGATGCAGAGCTGCACCTCTTAATCCACGGCGTTTAGAGACGTCTCTTCCTTTCCTGTCACGTTCTCTCTATTCTAGAATGTGTGGATTAAAGTGACTACCAGAGCAGGCCTCCAAATGCAGTCCGAGGATCCCAGGTGCCTGCAAGCATCCCCCCTCCCCACAGCACCTCGGGGGGATGCAGAGTCTCTTCATGCTTCAGCCGAGACGACACACCACAGCAGGTGAGATGCGGACACAGACCTGAGACGCAGCGCCTTCCACTAAGCCAGATGCTAAAGGTTTGCAAAAATGCAAAAACAATGCCACTCCTCTACTCACCAGATTTCTTGTTACTTTTCATTTAAAAAAAAAGTTAACATGTAATGGACTTTTTCTTTTTAAAAAATAATATTTTTTAAAGTCATCGTTTTCCCTGTCTATCGTGGTAAACGTTACTACTACTCACATAAAAGCACCTCGGGGTCCTCAACAATGTGTAAGAGTGTTAAAGGAGTCCCATGACCAAAAACTTTTGAGAACTGCTGCCCTGTATTCCTATGGGCAGAAGAGAGAGGAAGGAAAATGAAAACTGGGTGAGATACATTAAAACCCATGTCCATGGCAGGGAAGGGACAGTAAAAGGCACTGGTCTGCCCCACAGCTTACGGGATGCTCCCTCCTCTGCTACCCTCCACGGCCCCATTGACCTCCGCCAGCACCTCAGGTGACTGGGTTATGTAACCCAGTAGTGTAACTCATACCTTCGTTCTGGGGAGCCTGAGCCCTTTGCTGGTCTTGGTGGGTTTTCATTAATTAATAATTTCACCTAAAACTATGAGGGTCCTGAGGGAATGCCTGGAAATGGCCATAATCCTCTTCCCTTTTTGTGGCAGCCACACTTACCCCCAGAGATCCCCGCCCCCTGCCCACCCCACTCCAAGGGTGGCTGTGTTGGCTGGAGGAGGGTGACCCTGACCGCCAAGAGGAAGCAGTGATGGACAGTCATCCCCCTGGAGCTCATAGGCCACCTCTGTGTTCTCAGGATGTCCTGTTGGCTAAATCGTTCACTGAAGGGCCTGAGAGGGGAAGTGGGTTTCAACACCTCCCTCTACTGCAGGGGCTGCAGGCTCCCCAGGTCCCCTACTCCACCCACTGATGCCCTTCCCCTGTCTGTCACCTGCCGCCACCCTGTATGCAGAGTGTGGGTCCACTTGGTCCATCCCATCTCGTCCCCTGCCAACCCCTGGTGCTCCCAGTAGCCTGGCCACAGGGGCTGTCCCTCCTGGGCAAGGGCCTCCCACCCCCACAAGTGCCTCCTGCCCTCCATCCTCTGCTCCACAGCACAACCCTCTCACATTTTGACCTGAGCAACTCTCTGGAGTGGAAATACCACCAGTCAGATGTGGCTGAAGTCCCACCCCTTGTGGTCCACCCACCCCACTTCCCACTACCCAGCTTGTTTAATGACAGGACTCTGTCTGGGTGTATGTTGTGGGGGTGGGGGGCTGCTGTCCTGGTGGTTAAATATTCTGAGCATCACTTATGGCCCCTTGTCTACTCAAGGCCTGACTTGCCCTTTTCCTTGGTCCCTGCCTGGCTCTTGTCCCCTTGGACAGGATGGGCCTGGTCTTCCTGCTGACCCTGAGGACCAGGCCAGTCTCAGCCCCAGGCCAGGGGTGCATGCTATAACCACAGGACTGTGAAGCATCAAACACCCCTAAAAGCTGGGAGACCAGGGCCACAGCCGCCTAGACCCAAGTCCTAGCCAAGGGAGGTTAATGGGGCCAGAACACACAGGCAGGGCAGTCTCTGAATGGCCACCTTCCTTCCCAGAGGCTTTGGGTGGAAGTCACAGGTTGGCGGCGGGGGGGGGGGGGGGGGGGCCACCTGGGATGTCCACAAGACCCTGCCACCCATAGACCTGCTTAAGGACCCCTGGCAGATGAGAACAGGCCCAGCAGGCCTCCCAGCACTCCACGAGTACCTGGACCAGCCCTCGGGGTCTGTGGGAGGGGAAGACCCAGAAAGGAAGAAGGCACAGGCCTCTCCATCACAAGGCCCCTGCACACAAAGTCAAGCAACAGCCATGTGCCCAATATACAGTCTAAGCTAAGGCTACCATGAAAGAAGACTATAAACTGGGTGACTTACACAACACTAGTTTATTTTCCCACCGTTCTGGAGGCTGGATGCCTGAGATCAGGTCCTGCTCTGTCAGATTCTGGTGAGGGCTCCTCCTGGCTGGCAGATGGCCCCCTTCCCACAGTGACCTCACTGTGACCTCATGTGGACGAGACAGAGGAAACCAGATCTCTGGTGTTTCTTCTTACAAGGGCACTAATACCATCATGTGGCCCCACCCTCATGACCTCATCTAAACTGAATCATCTCCCAAAGGCCCCATTTCTGAATGTAATCACCCTGGGAGGTAGGGCTTCAATTTATGAATTTGGGCCAGCAGGGGGTGAGGCTGGGGGGAACAGTTCAGTCCCAGGCACCCACTAAACACGACAGGCCCAAAGGCAGGTGTTCTGAGCACCTTACTGAGTACCTTCTGTCTACCAAGTGCAGTGATATGAGATCACAGAAAACATACCCTCTGGACTCTGTCCCCAGTCCCTGATACAGGGCTCTTGACTCTTGTAAATTCCTAAGCGGTAAAGAGCATTACTAAGTAAAGCAGTGCTAAGAGCATCGTTGTCTGCTCTAGCATCTTTTGCTACTCTGGTTAGCTCCTGGGTGGAGCTGGTCACCAGAGAGACAAAACGATTACATGCTTGGAATTTTCAGGCCCACCCCCGTGCACTGGAGAGAGGAGAGGGGCTGGGGATGGAGTCAGTTAGGATCATATCCACATGAGGGAGCCTCCATCAAACCCCACTGGTATGTGGTTGGAGAGTTCCCAGATAGAGGAACCAGGTGGGTGATGCTCCCAAATTCCTCAGGAACAGAAGTGCCTTCACCAGGGACCCTCACAGACCTGGACCCTGGTCCCAAGTAAGGTCACAACTGCAGGTGCCAGGGGTTAGGACTTGACCAGATCTTTCAGGAGGGCACGATTCCACCAACAGGAAGGTCACAGTGAGCAGTCCTGCCTCCAGGAACCCATGAGTCTAAGTTATAAGAGGCAAGATTTCTGTCAGTTTGGGGAGACTTTCTCAACTACAAGATCCACCTTCTCCGTCACCTGTCGGGGAGCCTCCCTCTCTCTCTGGCCTGGGGGTGGGAGCCAGGTGAGGGGCAGAGCTGCTCTGGTCACCCCACAGTGACAAGGCCCTGCCCTTCCTGTAAATCCAAGCAGTATCTGCTCACAGCCCCAGAGGAGGGGGAGGAATTCCCAGGTGGCTGCAAACAAGAAGGGTCCCCTTCACAGAGAGGCCATGCTTTACCTGAGGGCCCTGCAGGTGAGACAAGAAATAGGCCCCAGCCCTGCCCTCCAGAGGATCTATTTTGGGTCAGCAGATCCTGCTTCAAATCCCAGACAGGTAAGTTCAGCCTGGTTACCAGGCTGTTGCAGTGGAAAGGCAGGGCTCACGGTGGGACCAGGGAAGGTGGGCAGGTGACAGGTTGGCTTGTCTCCAGAAGCTCGGGGAGGTCTCAGAGGGAGCAGTGCAGCCCCCACACCACTGCTCCTCTCAGAGGCCAGGAGGGTAGACCAAAGCACCTTATCCTTTGCTAAAGCTGGCAGCTTCTAGAATCTGGCTATGCCCTTGAGGCCCTGAAACCTAGAGGGCTCACAGCAGGACACTCACTGTTTGGGGTCTTGCTCTTGGTCCTCAAGAATTTCCCTGGTAAAGAATCTGCCTGCCAAGCAGGAGACACAGGTTCAATCCCTGGGGTGGTAAGATCCCCTGGAGAAGTGGCAGCCCACTCCAGTACACTTGATTGGAAGATCCTGATGCTGGGAAAGATTGAGGGCAAAAGGAGAAGGGGGCGGCAGAGGATACTATGGTTAGATAACATCACTGACTCAATGGACTTGAATTTGAGCAAACTCCAGGAGATAGTGGAGGACAGAGGAGCCTGGTGTGCCATAGTCCACAGGGTCACAAAGAGTCAGACACAACTTAGCAACTGAACAACAAACTGGTCTGCAGCTAAGGTAATAGTCAGTACCAGTCAGCACCACTTCCTCCAGGAAGCTCTCTTTGATGCCACCTGCCCACTTGGGATGGATGAATATCTCTGGCTTCCCCGTTTCATAGCGCTCATCTTGCTGTATTAACAGGATCTGTTTCTACACCTGATCCCTTCGAGGGTGGGGGCGGGGCCTCCTTGAGGGCTGGCCAGTTGTCCCAGATCGCTGATAGGCCTGGCACACTGCCAGTCGAAGGATAAGCGGATGAGTGAACCAGGGCACTGGTGCCAGCTCCTGAGCCGTCACCTCCTGACTGTCCAGAGGGGATGAGAAGTGAGAAGCAGAATCAGATAAGAGAGATGGGGAGGGGGTGATCAAGGGTAGTGAGAAGCACCCAGCGCCCCTTGCAGAGAAGTTGCTCAGCAGCTGGAGAGGGCAGAGCAAAGGTCCCAAAACCTCAGGAAGAGATGGATCAAGGCCGGCTGGAGCCATGACACACCCACGCGAGGCACAGCCCGGGAGCCTCACTGTGTGTTTAACCATGGAGTCACAGGGCAGCACTGACCTCATGCAGACGTGCTTCTAGATCTTTGGGCCTCATCATCTCAACTCCCAAGAGACCAATCAGAGTCTGAGTCTTTTCAAGGCTCCAGTGGTGGAGCTAAGCCCAGGGCCCTCTTGGCATGACCTGGACCTTCCTTCTCCCTGGACAGAGCAGCCTCTGCTTGAGGGACACAGGCCCTCTCAGCCAAAGGGAGATGCTGGAGGGGCAGGGTGGGGGAAGTGTATGGGGGGCTGTGGTCAGACCACAGTGTCAGCCTGTGGGAGGCCAGTGAGCTGGAGCAGACATAGCAGCCACTCCCCCCAGGGGCCCATTCACTTGTTGGCCATGGCCAAGCCCTGCTGCCCCCCACCCCCTAGAGCAACCCCAGTGGCACCCTCACAGGTTCAGAGAACACCAGCAGCACCAGCAGTGAGGCCAGGACCATAAAGCCTCAGTGCAGGGGTGGTGCATGGATCCAGACCAGTCCCGGCATCCTCCCGCCCCTCATGGGGACCCACTGCACCTCTCTGGCTCAGACACCATCCTGCTGTCTTGATGTACCAGACAGCCTCAGGTCAAAGGCCCACACAGTGTGGGAAAGTTGGGGACCTCAAGGCGGATGAAGAGGCCACACCACCAAGCAGACAAGCCCAGGCGGGAAGTCCTGCAGAAGCAGCGAGCCACTCTGGCTGCTGCTGGGACTCGGGGCTGGATGGGTCTCCTGTCACTCAAGCTCCAGCTACCCTGCCCTCCTCTCCAGCTGGGGAGCAGGTGAGGCCCTCCTGGGAGGTTTTCCCACAGATCTGAAAAACAAGACCATCCACAGGGCCTCTCAAACTGTGTCTGGATCTCCGTAATGAACTGATGAGCTGGAGGGAAGTGCAAGATGGCACGAAGCCCCATCTCACCCCTCAGTTCTGAGCCTGCAGGCCACCCCCCCACCACCAGCCTCCTTGGGACAGCTCCCTTCTGAAAGATCCCCCCCCATTTACCACCATGACTTGTGCAATTCCTGGCTCCCCTGAAGGTGCCCTGGGAGGGCAGAAACAGAGTTGCTTTCAGAAAGGTTGGTTACTTGGTGAAAATTCCTCTCTTTTTCTCAGTAAGCCTAGGAAGGACTCGAAGTTTCTCCTGGCATGGTTTCTGCCTCCTCTTTCTAACTGTGACTTTTCTGACTGCAGCAGGGGTTTCTCAGTTTGGACATCTTTACTATGATCTTGATATGATCCGTTATTCTATATTTTTCAGGTAATTTAGTGTGCCTTCCATTTCCTGTTTCTTTTCTCATTTTTTAAAAAAGAGTTATTCGGTTTTTTAATTATTTTTGGCCACACTGGGTCTTCATCGCTATGCGTGGGCTTTCTCTAGTTGTGGCGAGTGGGGGCTACTCTCTAGTCGTGGCACATGGGCTCAATTGCCCCATGCTCTGTGGAATCTTCCCAGACCAGGGATCAGACCAGCGTACCGTGCATTGGCAGGCAGCTTCTTCACCAGTGGACCACCAGGGAAGTCTGTTTCTTTTTCACAACAGTTTTCAAATAAAGGTTGAACTTGAACAAGGGCTCCTCTTCCAGAGGTCTCTGTCCTAACATCCCACCCCAAGCTGCCCCCTCCTCTCTGTTCTTCCCTCACGATAGGACTGTCCTTCAAAGCATCTTCTAGTGTTGTCTACAATTGTTCTTTCTTTGATGGATTTCTGAAGGATGCTTTGGTCACAGTTACTTGAAATAGGATGTGATTCTGTCCATTTTCTCAATCTTTCTGGCGAGCCTCAGCCCGACGTATATGAGTACATAGATTTCTCATCTTTCAGGTCTTTTTGAGAAGTCTCTGTTGAGCTCAAGAAAAGATTGGGATTTTCAAGCTTTTTGTTATACGTCTCCAGTGTTTGTGTTGCCTTCAAACAAGAACAACAAATATGCAGTGTCTTATCTAAAGTGACTAAGTCCTGGGGTAGGACTGACTTCTCAGCCCGTTGATTCAGCAGCTTGATGACTTCATCAAGGCTCTGTCTGTCTGCTGCTGCCTCTGTGGTAGCTTCAGCCTCAGCCTCATCCCTAGAGGCTGCCGCTGTTTCAGACACTGGGTCGGAGAACAGCATCTCCTCGCCAGCTCTCAGCTGGGAACAAAGGAACCCTTCTGAGAAGCCCTCCAGCAGACTTCACCCATCTCACTGGCCTGAACTGGGTGAATGGTGAACTACACTGATAGATTTTCATTTCTGGATAAATCCTACTTAGTCTTTATGTCATATTCTTTTAAATGTATTATTGGATTCAGTTTGCCCAAGTTTTGTTAGGAATTTTTGTACCGACGCTTATAAAAGATGTTGATTTGTAGTTTCCTTTTTGTTAAGTCTTTGTCTAGTTTTAATAACAGGGAAATGCTGGTCTTAAAGAATAATTTGGGGGTATTCCCTTTCCCATTTGTTGCAAAGCTGTATAGAATGAGAGTTACGTCTTCCTTAAATGTTAGTTACCATTCTCCATTGAGACCATCTGGGCCTGATTTTCTTTGTGGGAAGATATTTAACTACAGCTGAAGTTTCTTTTATCTGTGACTTACATGTTGTCTACAGCTCTTTTGTCCTATACTGACAGTAGTTGCAAGAGGCAATATGGGTGGCAAAGCTCAGAATATATATATCTGGCTCTTTTCAGAAAAAGTCTGCTGATTCTTGTGCTTAAGACAATGAAGCCTGAGCTTAAGAGCTGACTGACGAAGCTACATGTGAATTTTAGATATTTTACTCACTAACTGAAATCTCAGAGAATGTGACACAGCACTAATGGCTCTTACTTTTCTCATCTGTAAATTAGAAATACCAGCAGTCAACTTCTGTAAGGCTTATTTCATCTCAAGCCTAAGACTATTACCATATATTACTGTAGATTCGTATTTTCTCAGGTTTTTTTTTCCCCCCTGGAATTTCTTTTATAATTATATGACTACTCAGGTTATCCACGTCTTGAATGAGTTTGGTAGTTTGTACCTTTGAGAGAATTTGTCCATTTCTCCTAAATTGTCGACTTTATTGGGATAAAGTTGTTCATAACATTCCCTTATTATTTAAAATTATATTTTTAGTCTTTTCTATTGAATGAAAGATTCTTTTAAAATTCTATAGTGCTTTACAGTTTTCAAAATTTCATACACACAATTTCGTATAATCCCCCTTATCATCCTGTAGGGTCTACTGATTCTGCTGTGATGTCATTTTATTACCCAGCAACTGGGTTGGCCTCTTGGTAGGTGTAGACATGACCAAACCAAAGCTCAGGAGAAGATAGGGTTTATTACTTGCAGCAAGTAAGAACACCAGGGATCTTTCCCAAAGCAGTGTCTCCCCAGATAGCAAAACTGGGGAAGCTGTAAGCTAAGGGTCCAGGCATATTCATGAGGGGGACTGAGCAGAAGAGAATTCAGCACAGAATTGGGACCAAGAGAGACAAAGTCCAAGCTTCAGTAGATTTAAATCAGGAGCATCAACACCATCATTCCACCCTTTACCTGGGTGGGGCCTTACTTCTTACAGAACTCAGAGATACACTGTTGTGTGTATCCCTTGACGGGGACCAGGACCCTGCCCACAAGGCTGCACTCTTGTTTCTTGGCTGCTCCCCCCTTGGCTCACCTTCCTCTCCCTTCCTTGATTAGCAACTGTTTGAACCTTCCCTTTGGAACTCAACCATTGCTGGTGGCTCAGAGGGTAAAGAGTCTGTCTGCAATGCAGGAGACCCAGCTTTGATCCCTGGTTCGGGAAGATCCCCTCGAGAAGGAAATGGCAACCCACTCCAGTATTCTTGCCTGGAGAATCCCATGGACGGAAGAGCCTGGCAGGCTACAGTCCATGCAGTCGCAAAGACTGAGTGACTTCACTTTGGAACTCAGGGAAGGTCATGGAGGCTAAAACCAATTCCCTATAAACAAGAAGGACTTCCCTGGTGGCTCAGATGGTAAAGAATCCGCCTGCAGTACGGGAGACCTGGGTTCAATCCCTGGGTTGGGAAGATTCCCCTGGAGGATGGCATGGCAACCCACTCCAGTATTTTTGCCTGGAGAATCCCCATGGACAGAGGAGCCTGGCGGGCTACAGTCCACGGGGTTGCAAAGAGTCAGACACAAATGAGCGACTAAGTATAAACAAGAAACAGGGGACATAGAAAGGGTTTGTACTGGGAGCCCCACAGGGGCCTGCTCTGTTTCAACCTCTCTACTTGTAATTTTTGATTTCTCCCTTTTTTCCCCTTAGTTTTACTCATTAGAGATTTATTAATTTTATTGGTCTTCTCAAGGAATCGGGACTTCCCTGGTGGTTCAGAGGTTAAAAGCGTCTGCCTCCAATGTGGGAGACCCGGGTTCGATCCCTGGGTCGGGAAGAGCCCCTGGAGAAGGAAATGGCAACCCACTCCAGTATTCTTGCCTGGAGAATCCCATGGACGGAGAAGCCTAGTAGGTTACAGGTCACAGGGTCGCAAAGAGCCGGACACGACTGAGTGACTTCACCTTCACCTTCTCAAGGAATCACTTTTCGGTTACTTTTATTTCCTCTTGTTATATTTTTTGGTTCTCATTTTCATTGATTACTGCTTTTTATTATGTCCTTTCTTCTGCTTACTTTGGACTCAATTACTTTCTCTTACTCTTTTTAAGGTGTAATCTGGGGTCATTGATTTGAGAACTTTTCTGGTAGAAGCAATAACTGGTATAAATATTTTCTTTTACTAATTTAGCTGTAGCCAGCAGGCTTTGAGGTTTTTATTTTCATTCAATTAAAAACACTTAATTTCCCTTTTGATTTCTTTTCACCACTAAGTTACTTAGAAGTGGGTTATTTAGTTCCTAAATACCTGAGGATGTTCTAGATACCTTTCTGCCACTGGTTTCTACTTTGATCCCATTATGTGTGTGCTCAGCTGCTTACACTATCTGTGTGTGCTTTGCAATCCTATGGACTGTAGCCTGCCAGGCTCCTCTGTCCATGGTTTCTCCAGGCAAGAATACTGAAGTGGGTTGCCATTCCTTCTCCAAGGGATTTTCCTGACCCAGGGATCAAACCCACATCTCCTACACTGGCAGGTGGATTCTTTACCACTGAGCCACCCTAGAAGTCTCTTAATCCCATTATAGTCAGACAATATACTTCGTATGATTTGAATCTTTTAAAATTCATTTAGATTTGAGGTTGGGAGCAGGGCCTAGGGTTTTATGTGTTTATTCCTACTGATGAACTTAAAACATAAGAGCAAGAATAAAAGTATGAAAAGGGAAAAGCAGTGTCACCCAAAGGCCAGTTATCTGAATCACCCAGGGCTTTCCGAAGGGTAACTCCATGGGTGGGGTGGCCTGGTTCTTTATCTGTGTTGCTGGCAATGTGTCTTTGAAATGGATGCCTTGGCAGTGAAAAACTTCATGTCAGACACTTAAAATTTAAAAAAATGAATTGTAAGGCACTTACATTAGAGAAGCATTAAAATCCCTGGATATAATTGAGGATTTATATATTTCTCTTTGCACTTCTATTCGTTTTGCTTCGCGCATTCTGAGGCTCTGTTGTTTAGTGCAGTCATTTAAGAGTCTTATGTTTCCTTGGTGAAGTTTTACTCTTTCCCCATTATGTATTATCTGTCTTTATTCCTGGTAGTGTTCCTTGTTTTACGAAACCCACATAGTATAAAATAAGCCATTTTCATCAGAATTTAGTGCATGCACAATGCAGTGCAGCTGTCACCTCTATCTAGTGGCAGCATTTTCAGAGTCCAAAGCGAAACCGAGTCGGACCCCGTGGGGCTCCCGGGCATGTAAGCCTTTCTGTGTACCTGTTTGTTGCTTTTAGGGAACAGGTTCCAGCCTCCATTGAAGAACTCCCTGAGTTCCAAAGGGCAGGTCCAAACAGTTGCTAATCAGGGAAGGGAGGGAATGCAGAGATAAGGGAGGAGTGGCCAAGAGACAACAGGGCAGACCTGGGACAGGATCCTGCTTTCATCTCAAGAGATACATGTAATCCCTGAGCTCTTCTGCAGAACTAAAACCCGCAACAGACGGAAGATGCTAACTACCTAATGAAGCATTCTTCATTCCAGAGACAAGTCACAGTTTGATAACCTCAAGAATCACAGAAGCTCATCAGGGACCACGAGGCCAGATTAAAGGAATGCAGGCCCTGCGCACACCCTGATCCTTATCAGCAACCCTGCCCTTGAACTACTGCTATAAAGTCAACTCTCTCAGTCCTGTCCAACTCTTTGCGACCCGTAGACTGTAGCCCACCAAGCTCCTCCGTCCATGGGATTCTCCGGGCAAGAATACTGGAGTGGGTTGCCATTTCCTCCTCCAGGGATCTGCCCAACCCAGAGATCGAACCCAGGTCTCCCACATTGCAGGCGGACGCTTTAACCTCTGCACCACCAGGGAAGCCCTTAAATACAAGAATACAGTCTCTCAGAAAACCTCCTATAGAGACACAGCAAAGATTTCAAGGGAGGAAAGGAAGCCAGGTTGAAAGAAGAAGGGGAAGGAGGCGGGAGGGGGGTGCGAAAGAGGTGGCCTTACAGACGTCTCCTGCCACCTACAGATACCCAGGCGTTATGGGACTTTCCCCTGGACCTCCAGAGAAGGGAGGACTGGAACTCGGCCCTACTAGAGGTCAGAACCAGAATTCGAGTTCTCTGCCAAGAGCAGGTGATCAGTCTCCAATCCTCAGCTCAGGCTGAGGGCCCTTCAACCAGATTCCTGTGTTCAGGATCGGGGGACTAGAAAAAAAGGGAAGGCTAGGAAGGGTTAAGGAGAGGAGAGACGGAAGCGGAGAGAGGTCAATGAAGTCTCTTGTTCCTTAACTCCTCACCAAATCCCCTCAGGTTGGGAGACGCAGTTTTGAGGGCATGAGCCTGCTGCGACTCCCTTTGCCTGGCAAAACAATATAGATTTTTTTCTACTGCACTCCAAACTCTGTCTTCGAGATTCAGTTTGGCAGAAGCCAAGCTTTTGGTATCAAAAGGAGACACTACACCTATTCCCCTCAATATCCCACTCCTGGCAACCGCTGATCTGCTTTCTATCTGTATGGATTTACCTGAACTGTACCTTTCTTTTTTTTTCCTTTTTTTTTTTTTTGAACTGTACCTTTCATATTGGTGGAATCATATAGCATATGACTTGTTGTGCCTGGTTTCTTTCACATAAGTTCAGTTCAGTTCAGTCGCTCAGTCACGTCCGACTCTTTGCGACCCCATGAATTGCAGCACGTCAGGCCTCCCTGTCCATCACCATCTCCCAGAGTTCACTCAGACTCACGTCTGAGTCACCATCTGCAGTGATTTTGGAGCCCCCAAAAATGAAGTCTGACAGTTTCCACTGTTTCCCCATCTATTTCCCATGAAGTGATGGGACCAGAGGCCATCATCTTCATTTTCTGAATGTTGAGCTTTAAGCCAACTTTTTCACTCTCCTCTTTCACTTTCTTCAAGAGGCTTTTTAGCTCCTCTTCACTTTCTGCCATAAGGGTGGTGTCATCTGCATATCTGAGCTGATTGATATTTCTCCTGGCAATCTTGATTCCAGCTTGTGTTTCTTCCAGTCCAGCGTTTCTCATGATGTACTCTGCATATAAGTTAAATAAGCAGGGTGACAATATACAGCCTTGACGTACTCCTTTTCCTGTTTGGAACCAGTCTGTTGTTCCATGTCCAGTTCTAACTGTTGCTTCCTAACCTGCATACAGATTTCTCAAGAGGCAGGTTAGGTGGTCTGGTATTCCCATCTCTTCCAGAATTTTCCACAGTTTCTTGTGATCCACATAGTCGAAGGCTTTGGCATAGTTAAGAAAGCAGAAATAGATGTTTTTCTGGAACTCTCTTGCTTTTTCCATGATCCAGCAGATGTTGGCAATTTGATCTCTGGTTCCTCTGCCTTTTCTAAAACCAGCTTGAACATCAGGGAGTTCACGGTTCACATATTGCTGAAGCCTGGCTTGGAGAATTTTGAGCATTACTTTACTAGCATGTGAGATGAATGCAATTGTGTGTAGTTTGAGCATTCTTTGGCATTGCCTTTCTTTGGGATTGGAATGAAAACTGATCTTTTCCAGTCCTGTGGCCACTGCTGAGTTTTCCAAATTTGCTGGCATATTTAGTACAGCACTTTCACAGCATCATCTTTCAGGATTTGAAACAGCTCAACTGGTATGCCATCACCTCCACTAGCTTTGTTCGTAGTGATGCTTTCTAAGGCCCACTTGACTTCACATTCCAAGATGTCTGGCTCTAGATGAGTGATCCCATCATGATTATCTGGGTCGTGAAGATCTGTTTTGTACAGTTCTTCTGTGTATCCTTGCCACCTCTTCTTAATATCTTCTGCTTCTGTTAGGTCCAGACCACTTCTGTCCTTTATCGAGCCCATCTTTGCATGAAATGTTCCCTTGGTATCTCTAATTTTCTTGAAGAGATCTCTAGTCTTTCCCATTCTGTTCTTTTCCTCTATTTCTTTGCACTGATCGCTGAAGAAGGCTTTCTTATCTCTTCTTGCTATTCTTTGGAACTCTGCATTCAGATGCTTATGTTTTTCCTTTTCTCCTTTGCTTTTCGCCTCTCTTCTTTTCACAGGTATTTGTAAGGCCTCCCCAGACAGCCATTTTGCTTTTTTGCATTTCTTTTCCATGGGGATGGTCTTGATCCCTGTCTCCTGTACAATGTCACAAACCTCTTTCCATAGTTCATCAGGCACTCTATGTATCAGATCTAGGCCCTTAAATCTATTTCTCACTTTCACTGTATAATCATAAGGGATTTGATTTAGGTCATACCTGAATGGTCTAGTGGTTTTCCTTACTTTCTTCAATTTGAGTCTGAATTTGGTAATGAGGAGTTCATGATCTGAGCCACAGTCAGCTCCTGGTCTTGTTTTTGTTGACTGTATAGAGCTTCTCCATCTTTGGCTGCAAAGAATATAATCAGTCTGGCTTCGGTGTTGACCATCTGGTGATGTCCATGTGTAGAGTCTTCTCTTGTGTTGTTGGAAGAGGGTGTTTGCTATGACCAGTGCATTTTCTTGGCAAAACTCTATTAGTCTTTGCCCTGCTTCATTCCGCATTCCAAGGCCAAATTTGCCTGTTACTCCAGGTGTTTCTTGACTTCCTACTTTTACATTCCAGTCCCCTATAATGAAAAGGACATCTTTTTTGGGTGTTACTTCTACAAGGTCTTGTAGGTCTTCATAGAACTGTTCAACTTCAGCTTCTTCAGCATTAGTGGTTGGGGCATAGACTTGGATAACTGTGATATTGAATGGTTTGCCTTGGAGACGAAGAGATCATTCTGTTGTTTTTGAGATTGCATCCAAGTACTGCATTTCGGACTCTTTTGTTGACCATGATGGCTACTTCATTTCTTCTGAGGGATTCCTGCCCGCAGTAGTAGATATAATGGTCACCTGAGTGAAATTCACCCATTCCAGTCCATTTTAGTTCACTGATTCCTAGAATGTCGACATTCACCCTTGCCATCTCTTGTTTGACCACTTTCAATTTGCCTTGATTCATGGACCTGTCACTCCAGGTTCCTATGCAATATTGCTCTTTAAAGCATTGGATCTTGCTTCTATCACCAGTCACATCCACAACTGGGTATTATTTTTGCTTTGGCTCCATCCCTTCATTCTTTCTGGAGTTATTTCTCCACTGATCTCCAGTAGCATATTGGGCACCTAATGACCTGGGGAGTTCCTCTGTTGGTATCCTATCATTTTGCCTTTTCATACTGTTCACTTTCACATAGCATGATGTTTTCAAGGTTTATCCATGTTGCAGCACACAATTAATTCCTTTCTATGGGTAAATGCTCTTCTGCTGTAGAGACAGGCCACATTTTGTATATGCATTCATCCACCAATGGACAACTGAGCGGCTTCCACCATTTGGCAGTAACCTTGCTGCTACAATAAAGCCAAGTGGTGCCTCCCCAGCCCAGACTGTTTTTTCCTCTGGCCACCCAGGATCCTCAGTTGCTTGATCACGTCTACTCTCTTCACAAGGCACCAGGCTTCCAAGGGGTCAGAGCCCACCCACCTTCCCCACACCTGTACTCAAGCACAGGCAGGCATGCACACACCTGCACAAGCCAGGGAAAGACTCATTCCCACCAGGGGAGTGGATGGTGCTTGTCACCCCAAGCCCACATCCCCTCAGAAATAACTGATGAATGAGGATGCTTGTTAAGCCTAGGAAACCTCTTTTGTTTGCCATTTAAGCAACATGAGAACAGGATAAAAATTATACACATTTCTTCTAGCAGCTATCTTGACTCCTTTGGACTTAAATTCCATGGTCTTTCAGAGCCATGTCAGTTCCCACACCCTCACTTCAGGGTCCCCCAGATCCCCACCAAGTGGCCGTGGAATTCTCATACTCTTTGGTGTCATTAACCTTGATCTTCCCAGGGTGCCTGGTTTTACCACCATCAGTGCAAATATCAATAAGGTAAAGGGAAAATGTATTTCAACATTATTATATAAGTAGCTTTGACTTCCCAAACTCCACGTTCCCTGAACTCAACTTTGAAAACCTCTAGACTGAATTATTTTCTCAGTATCTTACTGTCTCGTGAGCCCCCATGGGCTGGGCCTCCCAAAATTGCAGTGAGTGCTGGCTCAAAGGCTGGCATCTCCATGATCATAGTTTCAGGGATTAGCACATGAATGAAGGAGCTGGGATTTGGGAGTTGAAGTTTAAAACTCAGGACCCTAAGGCCAGACAAAGACACTACAAGTAAAGGAAATTACAGACAAATATCTTTTATGGATATTGATATAAAAATCCCACTAAAAATACCAGCAACCTGAAAATCAGTGAATGTAAGACGCCACATTAACAAAATGAAAGAAAGTAAAAAACATGTGGTCATCTCAATTGATGCAGAAAAAGCATCTGACAAAACTCAATATACCCTTTCATGATAAAAACATTCAGCAAAGTAGGAATGGAAGGAAACTGCTTTGACATGATAAAGGCCATATACGTAAAGCCCACAGCTGACATGATGCTCAGTGAAAAACTGAAGGCTTTTTGTCTTGTCACCTAAGGCTGCTCTAACAAACGGTCATAACCTGGGCAGCTTGAACAGCAAGCGTTTCTTTCCTGCAGGTCTGGAGGCTGGGAGCAGTGTTCCAGCCTAGCCAAGTGCCAGGCAAGGGCCTCCTTCCTCAGCGCACGTGTGCAGAGATAGGTGTCTGTGTTTCTTCCTCTCTCTAACCACATCTGTCGCATCACGGGGGCTCCACTCTCGTGACTTCATCTAAACCTGATCAGATCAGGAAAAAACAAAGATGCCCTTTTTGGGGGGCCACTTCCACTGAATACTGGAAGTTCTAGCCAAAGAAATTAGCCAAGGGAAAAAAAAATGACATCCAAAATCAAAAGGAAGAAGGAAAATTATCTCTGGATATTCACAGCAAAAGAATGAAGTTGGATCGTTCCCATACACAACATGTAACATAAAATGAATCAAGACATAAAAGAGCTAAAAACTATGAAACTCTTTAGGAGAAAACACAGGGGGAAATCTTCGTGATACTGGATTTGACAATCATTTCTTGGATATGACACTCGAAAAGCACAGGCAACACAAGAAAAAAATAAGATAAATCAGACCTGCAAAATTTAAGAATCTGTACACGGTAGGACATTCTCAACACAGCAAAAATGCATTTCACAGAATGACAGAAGATATTTGTAGTCATGTATCTGGTAAGAGATTAAAATCCAGGATATATAAGGAACTCCTAAAATTCAACAAAAACAATTCAATAATGGACAAAGAATCTGAATAGAGATTTCTCCAAAGAATACACACAAATGCTCAACAAACATATGAAAAGATACTCAGCGTCACTAATAAACAGGGAAATAAAAAATTAGAATTATAATCAGATATCACTTTTGTGTCTCTTTGCAACCCCATGGACTGTAGCCCACCAGGCTCCTGTGTCCATGGGATTCTCCAGATAAGAACACTGGAGTGGGTTGCCATTTCCTTCTCCATTATACCCATTAGAACAGCTATTATAAAAAACTAACAAACTAAAACAGAGAACAGTATTGGTAAGGATGTGAAGAGACTAGAACACTTGTGCATTGCTGATGGGAACATAAAATGACGCAGCTGCTGTGGAAATGAGTTTAGCGGTTCCTCAAAAAGAATGACATTATGGTTCTGCAATTCTACTTCTGGGTTTATTGCCCAGAGATTTGAAAGCATGGACTTGAACAGACACTCATACATGCGTGTTCACAGCAGTGTTATTCACAATAGCAAAAGGTGTAGGAGAGCAGGATTTTCTACCCCAAAATACATCTTTTGGACATATTAATTATTTGGTTATTTTATAAGGAAGAGCAGACATTTGGGAAACTCTGAAAACCAAGTAGGAGTCAACTTCTGGTAAGGAATATGGACATTTCTAAGGGAAATCTCCATTTGTAGGCATCTTCCTCCCTGTACCAGGAACAGGGGGATGCCCAAATCTCTAGAAACTTCTACCATCAGGAAGGCAGGACTTCAACTGAAAACAGATGCAGGAGGGCGGCTGGTGGGGATGCTGCACAGGCCAGTCATCCTCAGTGGCAGGTGAGGGCACGAACACTCTGGTGTACCTTTGGAAGGGGTGTAAGGATGGCTCCTTCAGGATGGATGGGACGAGTTCTGGGTCCCCTGCAGTTCTGAAAGCACGAGTTCATGCAGCCCTCCTGTTCACAGCCAGTGAGCCTTTGCTGGTCACACCCAGCCTGAGCTGTTGTGAAACTCTTCCTGGTGCAAGAACATCTGTGGGCACATCCAGTCCTTGCAGAGCTCAATCTGTCCAAATCCACACCCTATCTGTGTCTCCTGGGGCATATGGCGTCAACGTGCTCCATCATACATGGTGGGAGATGGGCTGGGGGCCTCCTGTAGCTTCTTTCCAACGCTGGTCCACCTGGGCCTCTGGCCTGACTGCCCGTGGATGCTGCTGACCCGCAGGCTGGGTTGCCTCTCAGAAGGGTGATCACAGAGCAGTTTCTCTCTGCGTCACCACCAGATAGGCCTCTCTCCGCCCAGAGCCCTCAGCCATCTCGGCTTAGACACTGCCTGCCTACAGGGCCTCCTAGGCCCTGCTCTGTGCCCTCAACTGCAGCCCAAGCTTGGGGCAGCAGCTGGCCTGCAAGTCTCCTCTGGGTCTGTGGCCAAATGGGAGGAGAGAAAATGTATCTCATGAAGCTTCCCTGGTCCCCACCCTCAGTGGGGCAGGATAGAGGGACAGCTTGGCATCCCACTTGGCACCCCTGGGCCCAAGGTGGAGACGGCAAAAGCCCTCCAAGACCCCTGCTTCCGTAACTTGGTGATGAGCAGGTCACATGCCAGAACAACCCAGCAGCCCTGTGGTTTCTGCACAGTGGTCCCCAAACCCAGCTTTCCCATTCAGCTTACAGGCTTCCTGCTCCCAGGACACTAGATGTCCCCGACTTAGGGCTCGGGGTCTGATGCCTGGACCCCGCTACTTGCTGTTTGTTCTGTAGCAATGGTGTCTGCTGGTCACCACTGGCAGGTGTGAAAGGGCTTCCCTGTGTCAGTGAGGGGCGGGAGGTTTGCTGTTACTGATAGGGACATGACACCTTTGCACAGATAGCCTGACACCTCGGAGATGGTCAGTCACTGGGTGCTGTCTGTCCACCCAAGCATGTTGGGCTCAGAAAAGCAAAGCCCTGCCTGTCTGCCTTTTGGCAGAATGGGCTTCACTCTCAGGTTGGGGGGAGAGGGGGGATCTGGGACGCTGGCAGGTAAACCAGGGCTGCTGAGACAGCAGACCATCCAGGTCTCTGGGGGCCTGGCTTCACCCCCCAACCCTGGAACCTGGGGGCGGATGTGCCCTCCTGGATAGAGTCCTGGGAGGTCCAGTCTCCCCCAGCTGCCCACTTCTTTCTGCCTTTGGTATGTGGGAAGGCCTGCAGCTTGGGGCACATGGGACAACCCAGCTGGCTGGGTTTGAGCGAGTTCTCAGTTCAAAGGTGTCCTCCCTGGGCCTGGGGTGGCCTGCAGGGGAGGGGAGGGAGGGCAGGGTGCAGGGGCAGTGGCACCAGGATGGCCGCCACCAGGTCCAACGGGTAGCGAGCGGGTTCTTCCTGCACCATGCTGCTCTTCCCAGGATGTGCTGGGATGGCCAATGGGGTTTCTTAACTTTCAAAATGCCTCAACATCCAGATTTACACCACTGACACCAAAATGAACGCTGCACACTGTGGTTCTGCTCCTGCTCGACTCTTGCCAACATCTCTGCTGAGAAGAGCAGAGCTCAGCAGGCGTGCATCACATGTCCAAGAAACCGGAATAGCTCACAAAACTGTTTCACAAAAGCTTTATTGGTGGTCAGGTCTACAGCGGTCGTCTCATTGTACAAACAACTCATAGGTGAGTGCAGTGCTTCCAGTACAAGTCATATAAAACTGTGGGACACATTGCAGGAATAGTGCACTTGATAAAAAAATAAATTACACTTTAAAAGCTACTTCAAAGCTTTATACATATAAAAAGTAAACACAAAATAGTTAGTGAGGTCCTCGTAACCGTCTATCATAACCACACAGGAAGATTAAAGAGCAGAGGTCTGCGCCCAAATGCTTTTCTGATGAATAAAAACCCTGGACAGGGACTGAATCACTGTCTCCATCAATGTGATAAAGTGACTCGTGGATCCCACCTCTTAGAGCTGGAGACAATCACAGCTCTGCCAGCATGAGAATTCAGCAGAGTTCAGGGCATATTTAAATGAACCAAACAAAATTCCTCATCCTGCAGGCTAACACAGGAAAAGCTCCCAACGTTTTTCTCAACATTCAGGAACCATAGGTTTACATTTGTGAGAGGAATAAGAGCAAATAATATGGAATGTGTATTATGCATTAGAAGATTCCAGGTTTCTAAGCAACCAAAACGTTGAGGGCACGATGGAGCAGAACTCGGAGCCCTCCCAGCCTCTCAGGGATGGGAGCCCAGGACTGTTTTGTCCACATGGGAGCAAGGATGCCAACGGAGAAATGCCAGGGCCTCCAGGGACAGAGCACCTGCGGAGCCCGTCTGAACACCCGCTGGCTCCCGGGAACCATCTGCCGGAGACTGCCAGGAAGAGGTCCCTGCCTGCAGCCAAGTAGGGGCACTCACCTTCATCTACACCATGCACACTCGGGCGGCAGGGGGCAGCCGAGTCTTCACCACCTCCGCTCCTCACTTTTTGCCTGCTATCTCTACCCTCAATGAGAAGCTGAGAATTTGGCTTCTCAAGAGCCTGACTTACAGAAAAACAAGAGAACTTCCCTCTGTGCAAATGACTGCCAAATAATCTGCTCTGAGGGGGTTTCTGCTGTGACTTGTCAAGGTCTGCAGGGGCTTGTCCAAGAGGAGACAGAGGCAGTGCTGGCCAGAAATGAGATGCATGAGGAACAAGTAGTCAGGAAGCAGGGGGCACCCTGGGGCTTTCACTCTCCAGTGTCCACAGAACATCTGTGACCGCACAAGTAGATACAGGTAAAGACCTTCTCCAGGGGATCTTCCTGACCCAGGGATCGAACCCAGGTCTCCCGCACTGTAGATAGACGCTTTACCGTCTGAGCCACCAGGGAAGTCCTTAGGAGACTATAAGACATGTTTAATAAAAAATTTCTCAAAACAACATCAATATTTTAGGAAAGCATCTAAGGGTATTTCTAAATTTATCAAGATCAAAGGAATCTAATCATTCCTTTGTTCAGCAGAGTTTCCATAAGGGCAGGAATGCAAGAACAATGAGCCCTTCCTGTGCACACAGATGCTATGACCTTTTAAGGTCCTGAGAAACAGGATTTCATGAGCTACTTCACAAGTTCTCAAGAAGGGTCTGGGGGAGAAAACTGAAACCTACCAACCTGACTTTAAATCCACCCGCACACCCAGGCCAGCTCTCCATTCCCCAACCTTCTCTGAGGGCCAGGACGTGAGCTGATCAGCATCTTAGCTCTTAACGCTGACAACCGCCACCCTCAGGTGGCAGGAGACGAGGGGCTCGGCACTAACTGAACTCTGCAAATCACCAGAAATTGCAGATCCTCACAGACCAACCAGGCCATGGCAAGAGGACAAAAATAGCTCCCACCCTCCCCCCCTGAGGCCCCTAAACCTGCTCAGAGCCACAAGCACCATCACCCTAGCTCCTAGGGAGTCACCAGAGTGAAAACTGGAAAGAAAGTGACACAGAACTGAGCCTCTGGTTCAAGCAGGCTTCTGTTACTTCTGCCAAACAGGTCTATCAGCTCAGCTATGAACCCTCTCCAAGCACCCTCCAATGCAGGGGTGCCAACCGTGCTCCCACACACTGTCATTCCTGCTCTTTCCAGAAACGTGCTCCTTAACTCCTGACGGCATGAGACACGGCCAGTACTCTCTGCAGCTACACAGGACTAATGCAGAGGAGACTCTGGATATAGCAAAGCTTCCCACCCGACCAGTCAGTAGCACATCACTTCAGAGCTGCCCTCAGTTGATGGGCTGGTTCCAATGCACAGAAGGATGCGAAGATCTTCCATCATCAGGAACTGCTCCTGAGGGCCAGCAAGTCAGCAGGGCCACCTCAGCAGGACCCCCACAGCCCCTTGCCCAATTCAATGTAACCACCTGCCCACTGGGCCATCCAGACTCCCCACACACTTGGCTCTCTGCCAGCATCCTCACTGACTCACACCTGCTGCTCCTCCCCTTACCCGCCTGCCCCACGCCCCAGGCTCAGGTGAGCAGAGCAGGGTGAGCCTTACAGTTGCCTGGGGATGGCAGACAGGAAAGGAGATGTATACTTGACAGGCATCTTTTCTGTCAGGGCTAATTCATATCAATTTCCATATTTACCACTCTTTGTCAGGACCTGAAACAAAATTTCCTTTTAGCTTGAGATTCAAATGCATTTTAAGAAAGTCTCCTCAGTACCAGAAGACACAAAGGTAATGGAATATTTTCAACAAACTAGTTCCGAAATCTAGAAAATGTCTCAGAGACCAGAAACACAACCTTAACATTTCTACCTGCAGGGTCGTCAGTGTTGTGAAAACACAATATCCAGTCCAGCACGTCCTGGGTCAAGTCCACAATCTCAGCCTAAGGGCTACAGGAGGTAGCCAACAAGAAGGGCCAACTCCCTTTCCTTCAGCAAAACTGTTTGGTGCGAAGTAGTTTCCAACCTCCACAGGTCCCAGGAACAGCACAGGAAGAAAACCCTCTCCAGGCAGACACAAGTGTGTGACTGCCTGAGCTGACTATGTTACAGGGAACCCATGACAGTCTAGACCAAGGAGTTTTAAACATCTTAAAACTTCATGTTTTTTTATGGAGAACAGACATTAACACTCAATTAAGTTCTGGTTTCTGCGGGGCAGGAAACCAAAACCAAATTCCAGGAGGTATACTTTAACATCAGCCCTTGATAACAGGGATTAACTTCCCAACATGGTTTCCAGATCACCCTCATTCCCCACAGCAAATGAGGTTTACTTTACACATTCCAAAGTTTTAAAGCTAAAAGAGTATTTTTCTGGGTATTAAAATTCTTTTCTCTATTGTCTATAATGAGCATTTAACACCTTAACAACCAGAACTTTCTGTACAGATGGAAAATAATGAGGAAATTAGAAAGAACCCCTTTAAACTAACACAAAACCCTAACATTCTCTCAATACCTGCATTTAGTTTCAGATGTGAATCCCCCTAACCCAATTCCCTATTTCTATCCTGGTAGTTTTTCCTTCAGTTTACAAAATCTAAGTTTATTCAGCTTACATTAAAAAGAAATAGAGCCTTCATCCAAAGAGGTGCCCAGAAACTACTGTGCTCTCTTTCAGTCCCCGAGTCAACATGGCCTTCAGCCCCATGCGGCCCAGGAAGAAGTGTGGGTGCCTGGAGGAAATGCCTCAGGGTCTCTGCAACCCTCCCCACCCCTTCCAGACCAAAAAGTGACAGGTGTGTGAGGGCCATGTAGACATGCTTCCTGAAGGGAGGCTGGGCTGAAAACACATGCCAGGCAAATGACTTTTCTGTAGTTCTTCTCAAGGTCTATCTTGGTTTACATCATTAGGTTACCTTGATGTAAACTTGAAGTGTTAAGAAAGCCAGTCCAGCAAAAAGTCAAAAGTATGGGAAGCATCTGAAAATCCTCTGTATTCTAAAAACTTCTCTGTAGTAGTCAATCTATCTAAATCCCCGATTTCCAGGCAATGCACAGAAAGGTACAATTTCTCTAGCAGGCATTCAAGGACACTCACCCTGATACCAGCCAGAGAAGTAACCTTTGCCAGGCCGATGATGACCACCAGGGACAGCCCACCCCAAGGGGGCATGGTGAATAGTCACATCCACTAGGTGGAGCCAAGAGCTTGGAGGAAACCACAGGGAAAGGCATTCCCACCGTTAGGAATTCACAACTTCAACAGAATCAGGGAAAGTAAGACTGTATTGCGTCACTTGGGCAAAAGTGTAGTGTAATTAGCCCTTCCAGTTGGACGGAAATGTAGCTGCTTTTTCATGGAACTGAAGTCTAAACCAGGTGAGCTTTTCACCCACTAGTGCAGAACTGGCTCCAGCAGAAGTGGACTCTGGGATGGACGGCTGGGGGCCCGGCCTTGGGTCACAGGCACAGAGCAACCATCCCTCAGAGCTCAGTCGTCAGCAAACACTTCTGCTTCAAGGTGGCTTCTCCAGCTGAGGCTGGAGCAGAGCTGACAAGAAGAAAGAATGTGTTATTCAGTTTTTGGAAAATGAAAAGACAACCCTCCCACAAGAGAGCAACATGCATCTCCCCACCAGTGCCCCATAGAGCAAAGGGAACTGCCTTGTAAACCTAATTCAGCAATTTCACACAAGGTCATTTTCTAGATAACCAATACTTTTTCATCTTGAAATGGACTCTAAAAGACACTGATTTCCCCTACTTCCTTGAATAAAATACACTGAACAGACACCTAGTTTCTTGCTGAGTCAGGGCTGTTACTAGAACATGGACGACACGGACAACATGGTGAGCAGGATGGCCACATGCTCAGGAAGCAGTAGGGAAGGAGGTCCTGCGCTCATGGCCCGGAGCCCGCAGCCAGGTCTGAGCTCTGGGACACCTCCTCTGCTTGACGGAGCTAAAGGAAGAGTAAAAGTACTTGGTCTTTGGGACTTCCCTGGGGGTCCAGTGATGAAAACTCTGCACTTCCAATGCAGGGGATACAGGTTTAACTCCTGGCTGGGGAACTAAGATCCTTCTTGCTATGTGGTACAGCCAATAAATAAATATTTTTTTTAAAGTGTGTGGGCTCTGCCTGAGGTGAAGAGCATGGATGGAGGTGCAGAGATGTAACAGCACCTACTTCGGTTTCACAAAAACTGAAAACAATATCAAAGTAGCAAGGACAGAGATTAATGTCAGAAGCACTAGCAAGTCATATAAATGAAAAAGCAGTCAGCAGTCACTTGAACCCCCTTCTCCATTTCTACCCAACAGAGACAAGACTGCCAACTGGTTTCTCCTGGTGTTTCCCTTCATGTTTTGGATCTCGGCTTCTCAAAGTGTGGTCCCTGGAACTTGTCGTAAATGCAAGTTCTCAGGCCCTGCTTCAGGCTCCCTGAACCAGAGACTCAGGACAGCCCAGTGCCTGTGCTCTAAGCTGCCCTCTGGTGCTGCTATCTGCAGCGTCCTGACTGCCCTAAGGCATGTGGTTCCACAATGACACTCTGCCCCAAGGTCCTCCCTTCCTATCTTTTCAACACAGTTTTGGAACAATTGTGATCATGTTAACATTCAATGCTTGCTATGATTACATAAATATTTTCACAGCTCAGTCTAAGTGTGTTCTATTTCCTCCCTTACGTAATCTGTTTTCCCTGGACTGAGTAACTGCCTTGTTTTTCACCGTAACTGCTTGCTCAGTGTCCAATACTTGGTTTCTAACAATTTATCCTTAACCTTGCAAACACACCACGGTTCTGTTCTTGTGGGATTTTTCCTTAATTTAGGGGTGGGCAATTCTGTGTTTTGTCATTTACCCTTGGCAATATCCTTCCTGGAATGCTACGTCCTCTTCAAATCTGCACAGGATCCCTCCTAGGCCTGCTTCACTTTCCTCCTGGTAAATTCCTGCACCTGTTTCCTGGGTCCCATGGTTTCTTTCCGGGATAGTCATCCTGGTTTTCTTTTTTTTTTAAACCTTCTATTTATTTTCAAATTTTAAACTTTTTATTTTGTATTGGGGTATAGCCAATTATAATCACTCTACTTTGATGGAACACATCCTCCAGTTAAGTAGCTTCCTGACAAAAGCCACCTTAGAAGCATATATTTTAGAGGAATTCTATGTTTTTAAATTTCTTCTCTTTTTTTTTGGCTATGTAATGTGGCATGTGGCAGAGCTTAGTTCCCTGACCAGGGACTGAACTCAGGCCCTGGCAGTGAAAGCACTGAGGCCTAACCACTGAACCACCAGGGAACTCCTGAAAATGTCATTTTAATCTCACACTGCATTGATAGTTTGGGTATAAAATACGAGATGGAAACGATTCTTCTCCAGAGTCTGCAGGCACTGCTCTATTTATTATCTCCTAGCTTCAGTAAAGTCTGCTATCGTCTGATTACCAGTCCTTTTTAAGTACTCTTCTCCTGCCCTCTCTGAAGACCTACATCCTCTCTTAAATTTGATATTCTGAAATCTCATCATGTTCCGTGGTGTCATCTATTTTCACTGTGTTACTGGATACTGACTGAGCTCCTTTAATCTAAAACTCAAGTACTTATGTTCTGGAAAAATCTTGATTCTTTTCTATATTTTTGTCACTTTTATTTACTCTGTTTCTTTCTTCTGGCTCTCCAGTGATTCACATATTGGACTTCCTAGACCAATCCCTGAATTTTCTCTTCTGTCCCAATTTCCAGCTTTTTATTCTACTTTTTTGGAGATTTCCTGAATCTTATCTTCCAAGCATTCTTTGGATCTTATTTGTAACTTGGTTAATAATTTCTGGGAATACTTTCTTCTTTTCTGTTCCTCTTCTTTTTTAATCTCCTGCTATTATTGAGTGAATACAGTATCTTCTTTCTCACACTATCAATCATTTTACAAAATTTTTGATACTCACATTCCTTTATTTCTTCCTTGTTGCCTTTTCAAGCTGAACTGCTTTGGTCTTTCCTCACATACCTGATAATCTTTGGCTCTCTTCATATTTAAGGAAGCAGTCTGTTCACACTTGAGCATGAAGCACGGGAATGCTGTCTGGAAACTGTATGTGTGGGCAAAACCCATTAACTACAGACTTCCAAGACGAGTTAGTAGGCAGATTTCCTGGGATCTACAAGTATCAGTCACTCTGAGTCAGTCAGGTTCTCTAGAGTATAAGCCTCTGAAGTAAGTTCTCATCTGAGACTTTTACATGTGACCCACAGCATTCTGGAAGCTGGAAACTGAACAACAATTGGGGGTTTCACACCTTGGCATGCAGGCACTGAGTTAACCTCTGTATTCAGCTCTTCAGGGCCTTCCTCCCAACAGGGTCCCCAAATCCAGGGCCTCGCCTGCTCAGCTCCTCCAGAGGTAAGCCTCCAGAATCAGGGCAGTGTCAGCAGCGTGGGGAGGGAGAGTTCTAAATGGGTCTAGATGCTTTCCACCAAGTCTCAGGTTCTCAGCTCCACCTGGACCATCTTCATGATATTTGGTCCCTCTACCTCCTGAGACTTTCCTCAGAGCTATAGTGAGAATGTGCTTCTTACTTTTCCAGTTTCCATTCCCTCCCCATTTCAGGCTTAGATCTCAGTTTTCTCCTCTCTGTCAATCGATTTACCACTCCTGTGTCATTTCACTGCTCCCCAAACTTATTCGTTCTCTCCACTGCCGTTGTCTCCTCTCCTAAGCCTTTAAAATAAGATTTACATAGCGCAAGATGCAACGCCAGCGCCATTCTTTTGAACACGTTACTGATTGTAACATTCACGTGCTGAAGTGCACAAAGCAGCAGGAGTTTGTAGAATATTTGTAGTGTAGTTTCACACACTAGCCACACCTGTATCATCAGCACACAGATCAGGAAACAGAACGTCCCTAGGGCTCTGAAACTAGCTACCTCGAGAGGAATCACTGCTTGGTTCCTCGAGAGCTGGGCCTCTTTCTGAACTTTACTTTGCTCACCATTATTGTGGTACAGACACTATAAGATGACCCCCAGTGACCCAAACTTCCTGGCACTCTTACATGACTTCCTCCCCTGAGCATTGCAGGCCCCGCGATTTAACCAACAGACTGGAGCAAAAGTAACTGGTTCTCACCCCTGGGATTACAGTACAGATGGGGACTTCCGGGTGGCGGGCAAGTGTCCCAGTGCCTTCCTGGTTTGCTGGCTCTGTGGAAATAAAGGCTCCACGGCAAGTCCTGAGGGCAGCCTTTGGCTTCAAGTCAGCTAAAAATGGACGCCCTTGGCCTGCAGCCCCTCAGGAACTGAATCCTGTCAGCAGAGCCTCCTCCACCTGATCTTTCAGCTGAGAGCCCAGCTCTGGTCAACTCCCCGACTGGCACTTGGGAGAGTCTCTACAGCAGAGGACACAGCTAAGTTGTATCCAGACTCCTGAGCCACAGGGATGAGGTTACAGAAACCTGAGCTGTTTTAAGTTGCTAAATGTGTGGTAATCTGTTACACAGCAATAAATACTTAACATAACTCGGTATAAGCAACTCATCAGTGTTTCTCTGCCACAGTTAGTTCATTAGTTTTCACTGCTCTAGTCTAGTATTTATCTAGTTGACTGCTAATGGGTTTTTTTTTTTAAGTTTTCAATTTTGACTATGATTAATACAGTTGCTATAAACATTTTTGTACATACCTTTAATGGATGTATATTTGTATTTCTCTTGAGTATGCACATAAGAGTATTTTCAGCTTTCATAGATACTGCCAAATCTATGTGCAACACAGTTATTTAAATTTAGAGTTTCTGTTGCCCTATGACTTCATCTCTACTTGGTACTACATGTCTCTTTCACTTGAGCCATTTTAGGTGTAAGGAGTGGTATCACAGTGGCTTGAATTTGTATTTCTCAATGACTTGTCAAGATGTACATCACCTAATGGTTTACTGGCCATCTGGATATCCTTCTTGTGAACTGCTTTTCAACTCTTTTGCCAATTTTTCTATTGAGCTGCATTTTTCTTGTTGATTCACAAGAGCTCTTTATATATTCTGGATCAGTCCTTTGTGAGAAAGAGAGAGTCAGAGAGAGGGGGAAGTGGCAGCTGTCTTCTCTACTGTGTGGCTTCTTTTCTGAGTGCTTGAAATTGTATCTGTTGATAAATAGAAGCTTTTTTGATACAATCCAAGTTGTCAATTTTTCCTGAATGAGTACAGCATTTTATGACTTGTTTAAAAAAACTTTGCTTATTTCAAGGCCACAAGGATGTGTACTTATATTTTTTGCTAAAACCTTTATTTATGGACATTTCAGATTTTCAGTGCACTTAAAATAGATTTTGGTGTGCAGTATGAGGTTGGGTCAAGATTAATTTTTCCCCACAAGGATATTTAACTTGTCAGGCTGACTGACTGAGAGACCACTGTTTCCCTTCAGCCCTGCACCATCATTTTTCATAAATCAGGGAACTGTATTTGTGTGGGTTTGCTTCTGGACTCTAGTGTTTCACTGATTTACTGTCATGTTTTCCTCATTAAGATCCTAACATATTATACTAGCTTCAGGTGTAGTATCTGTTATTTTTAACCTAACTCCTTTATGATTATTTGCTTTGGGAAGGAATGGAGACAAGGCCCTGATGTCATCTGTGACTTAACATTTGGAAATCTATAAGCACTCACATTTTACTGTGTAAACTCCATTACAGAGAATTATTACCTGGCTCTCTGCAGGTAATCTCTACTTTAACAGTGGGTACTACTAGTCATACAAATGTTTAGGGAAACAGGTCCCACATCCATCCTGTTCACAGCTCTCTTCAATGCCAGTTAGAAGTATGCCTGGTACCTAATATTCAATCAGTATTTGTTGAGTAAACAATTATATTAAAAACTATAGAGGTAAGACAACAATTTTAAAATGAACTATGAATTTCTCTCAAATTAACCATCTCTAGTAACTTTTCCTTTATACTTAGGATTTTTTTTTCCTCTAAAGCATCTACTACAATTGATCTGCATTCTCAACACCAGGAAGATGTGAGAAACAGCAAACACACCCATGAAAAAGTCAGAGGTAAGAAATGAAGGCAAAATCTTTTGCAAAAGAGGCACAGTCTTGCTCCTAACAAAAGCTGAAGAATTACATGCTGAATAAAAGCTCTTCTGAGTTCAGTTTCTGTTTGTGGCAAGCAATATGCTAAAATGAGTTTGCAACAAGCAGGCTTCAGTGAAAGCTATACCAGAGCCCTCACCTTGGGAATCCCCTGCCCTACCCTTATCTGCACCTCTTCCTCTGTACTGATGGACAACATAACAGTAAAGCATGATAGGAAAAGACATAAATCAATTTTCAAAGAAATATAAAATTTTAAAGATAGATCTATTAACATCTTTATCTAATAAAGACTTCCAATTAAAAAAAATAAGGTCTACTTCATAATTTTGTAGAAAATTGCTACTGACAAGAAAAAAGAAAAAACACTACTCTAATTAACAGAGGAAGAGATCTATTCAGTTTCAATTAAGTTTGGTTAAAGAATGGACATTATTGCTTTAAATACAATTTATTTTATTACTTCTTTCCTCCTAACAGATGCCTAAGAAGTGCAACTGAGAAATAATTCCTCACCTGGTCACGGCGTCCACCAAGAATGGCGCTGGGGGAGAGATGAGCTCTCTGCTGCCCAGCCCTTCCTTCCCAGTCAGGGAAAACCCATTTCCTGCAAGCCCATTAGGAAGGACAGTGCTCTGCTGAGAAAGACACACAACACATCTGAGAGGAGGTGATCACACCTCCCTGACAACCAGCACTTCAGCTCCAAGCCGTCTTCTCCAATAATTATGGTAATGGGGAGGATGTTTATGACCACAGTTGTTTTGTTTTTTTTTGTTTCCTTTTACCATCCTTCACATCAGATTTTTATTTTTATTTTTGTGAGTACCCTTACACATTTACAAACAGAAAAGTTAAATCACTAGTTTGAAGCCAGTAACTTTAATTAAAAGAGCTTTGATGATGACCCCAGGTTTTCAGGGAAAAGTAAGAACCTGGTACTGCTTCAGGCCTCATTCTGTAAGGGGAACAGAAAGAAAAATTCTAAATATCATTAACTTACTGGCACAATCCAACGGGGTGTGATCACTGATGTTGAAGACACCTGAAAAAAACATACATACACATGTATTTATTTTTAGGGAAGACTGAATTTTTATAATTACACTCATAATGCTTTCTTCTGCTATCAAATGCATGGGTGGGGGGTGGAATCTGAATGCTACTACTACTTTCAGGTCATTCACTAGGATTTCCCCAATCCCTAGCATTACATTTAATATTTATTTTCTGAAATTTCATTTCAGTTCATTACAAATAATCACAGCCTTCTTGAACAGGGACCTGTGACTAATTCAAATGAAACAGCAAAAAAGAAAGTACACAGAAAAAAAATCTGTCTCTATACAGTCCATTTTCTAATTATGCATGCAGCAAACAGAATAAAAATACCCACACTACTACTGACTCATAGGGCCTTTGGTACAGTCTTTTTAGATCTCACTTTTATGTGTAGAACAGTCATCTAATGAACTCCCAACTCTCCCTGTTTTACGCAAACTCAGACTAGCCCTTGCACTGGTGACATTCTGATAAGAAAAAATTAATATAAGTCCAGGTCTTAGTAATTTAGGTAACTACCAAAAGAATAAAAACACAAAATAAAGGGACTTCCTTTGGTGGTCCAGTGGCTAAGACTCCATGCTTCTAATGCAAGGGGCCCAGGTTCTATGCCTGGTCAGGAAACTAGATCCCGCGTGCCACAACTAAGACAAGGCACAGCCAAATTAATAAAAAATAAATATTTTTTATATATATAAAATATGACTTTCCCACCAATATTAAGAAATGAACTTTTAACCACAGAAAATAAAAGAGAGAAAAGAAGTACAGTAAAAGTAAACAAAAAATGGTTTGGCAGAAAGAAGTCCTATAGTAACAATAATTACAGTAAATATAAGTGGCTTTAAACTCAATCAAAGCATAGAGACTTTTGAATAAGATCTAAATAAAAAACAAGATCCAACAAAATGCTGTTTACAACAGGTCCACTTAAAACAAATAGATCCAAAATAACTGAAAATAAATTAATAGAAAATTCGATTTAAGGCAATTCAAACTTCAAGCTACGTAGTCAAATTTTTATCAATCAAAAGGGAAATAAAGAGAGGAAAAAAGGGACAAAGAAGGGTGCTTTAAAGTGTTAAAAGGCCTTTTTTAGCGCCATCTGCTCGCGGCGCCGCCTCCTGCTCCTCCCGCCGCTGCCCTGAGTCACTGCCTGCGCAGCTCGGGCCGCTTGGCTCCCCGCTCTCGCCACCGATACTTGGCATTTGTACAACATGGCAGACATCAACAACAAAGAACAGTCTGAACTTGATCAAGATTTGGATGATGTTGAAGAAGTAGAAGAAGAAGAAACTGGTGAAGAAACAAAAATCAAAGCGCGTCAGCTGACTGTTCAGATGATGGAAAATCCTCAGATTCTTGCAGCCCTTCAAGAAAGACTTGATGGTCTGGTAGAAACACCAACAGGATACATTGAAAGCTTGCCTAGGGTAGTTAAAAGACGAGTGAATGCTCTCAAAAACCTTCAAGTAAAATGTGCACAGATAGAAGCCAAATTCTATGAGGAAGTTCATGATCTTGAAAGAAAGTATGCTGTTCTTTATCAGCCTCTGTTTGATAAGTGATTTGAGATCATTAATGCCATTTATGAACCTACAGAAGAAGAATGTGAATGGAAACCAGACGAGGAAGATGAAATTTCGGAGGAGCTAAAAGAAAAGGCCAAGATTGAAGATGAGAAAAAGGATGAAGAAAAAGAAGATCCCAAGGGAATTCCTGAGTTTTGGTTGACCGTTTTTAAGAATGTTGACTTGCTCAGTGATATGGTTCAGGAACATGATGAGCCTATTCTGAAGCACTTGAAAGATATTAAAGTGAAGTTCTCAGATGCTGGTCAACCTATGAGTTTTGTCTTAGAATTTCACTTTGAACCCAATAAATATTTCACAAATGAAGTGTTGACAAAGACATACAGGATGAGGTCAGAACCAGATGATTCTGATCCCTTTTCTTTTGATGGACCAGAAATTATGGGTTGTACAGGGTGCCAGATAGATTGGAAAAAAGGGAAGAATGTCACTTTGAAAACGATTAAGAAGAAGCAGAAACACAAGGGACGTGGGACAGTTCGTACTGTGACCAAAACAGTTTCTAAAGACTCTTTCTTTAATTTTTTTGCCCCTCCTGAAGTTCCTGAGAGTGGAGATCTGGATGATGATTCTGAAGCTATCCTCGCTGCAGACTTTGAAATTGGTCACTTTTTACGTGAGCGTATAATCCCAAGATCCGTGTTATACTTCACTGGAGAAGATATTGAAGATGACGATGATGATTATGATGAAGAAGGTGAAGAAGCGGATGAGGAAGGGGAAGAAGAAGGAGATGAGGAAAATGATCCAGACTATGACCCAAAGAAGGATCAAAACCCAGCCGAGTGCAAGCAGCAGTGAAGCAGAGTGTATGAGGCCCTGAGGATGACCGCACTGTAATAGCCTGGACACAGCTATTGTTTCCTTACAGCCTTATGCTTTTGTATTTTCCTGGTAGACTCAGAGGTTTTTTTTAAAGGAAAGGAACTGATATTTTAAAGACCAAATTTGTTCTACTTAGCATTTTAACTAGTTTTTCTGCCAGCTGCATCGAATGCACAGAATCTCTCACGCATGTTCGTCCATTGCTATATAGTTTGGTTCTTCTTGGAATATTTTTATCATGTAACTGTCAGATTAAAGCTATGAAAATGAACAGAACTGTGAAATGAACCAGATTTTTTTGTCTTGCTAAGTTTTTTCCTGAAGAACCAAAGTATTTTTTCAGCTGGTTGAATGGGTTTCAGTTTGCTTGCAAGAGCTGTGCCTTTCATTACTTTGTTACAGAAATACAATGACTTGCATTAAGACAATTCATCGTTCGAAAAGCAAAACTTGTCAAGACAAGTATATGGTTAAGAATTTCCAGTAAGACTACATCTGATAATTTAGATTAACAGGTTCTTGTATGTCAGGTGACATTATTTACTATAAGAAAAGCTGATTAACTAATAGTATGGTTATTGGTTATCTTAGGGAGGTGAATAAAACCTAGTATTTTCAGAAAGTTATGCCTCATTATTTTCATTTTAATTGTACTTTTAAAATTTAACCTCCATTAATTAAGCATCTTTTCTTTGTGGTAGGATCTACCTTCTGCTTCCATGGAAAGGATGAATTTACATCATTTGACAAGCCTATTTCAAGTTTTTTGTTTGTTTGTTTGCTCATTTTTGTTTTTGCATCCTAAAATAAAAGTGTCATATAATTTTAGTTCTCAAAAAAAAAAAAAAATAAATAAAGTGTTAAAAGGAGCTCAAGAAAGTATAATTACAATCAACAAACATGCATCTATCTTCAAAATACACACAAAATTGAAAGATCCAACAATAGGTTAAGAAATGGATTAACCAATAATTGCAGACAGAGATACTAAACACACCCCAAAAACTGACAGAATATTTGAGAGAATCAGCAGAATGACTACTGAAAATAACTCAGCAAGTTTCCTAAACACAAAATCAACTTACAAATTCAATAGTAAAAAATTAAATACCATTCACAACATCAACAAAACTATAAAGCATTTAGGACTTAACCTAACAAAGAACAGAGAAGACTTGTAGAGGACATTACAGACTATTCTCTGTTAAGTCCTAAATACTTTAATGGGTAAAAAATCTTACTAGCAAAAAAAACATAAAGGGTCTGGAAATAACAAAAATAGGAAAACAAAAAATTTATATTGAGGAGACTATAACTACATAACTTTTAGGAGAAACAGGAAATCTTGGATGAGAAAAACATACTCTTGGCCAAGAAGATAATCACAAATATATCAGTTCTTTCCTCAAGTTAATTTATGGATTTAATACAGTCGTAATTAAAACTTCAAAGGCTTTCAAGGGAGTGAAACTTGACAAAGTTATTCTAAAAACCATCTGAAAGAACTAACAATCAAAAACAGCAAAATATCAGCATAATGATGCTGGACTGGTCTCATCACATATCAAAATCACTTAAAAAGCTCAATTTAGTAGAAGAGTATTACAGTTCTAATAACTATAAATTAGTAAGCATAGTAGGAAAGCTTATATGCAGAATCCAAAATGCATCATATTCTACATTTTTATTTAAAACAAAGAGAACATTTAAATTTGCAGGGAAGTAAAAATATACTAGTGATAGAAAATGCTTTTAATGAAATTCATTTTCATCACTGTATCACCCACCCACCTGCGAGAAAGCATAGTCACACAATAAGTGTTCTGAGCTGGGCCCCAAGGATTCCTTCTTCAGCTTCAGGCTATCTTTTATTAGTCTTAGAAGCTACCTGTTTTATCTGGTTAAAGGATTACTGTGGCCCAATACTGCCAACATCCCTTATATTTTCTGTCTGTGCATCTGGTAAAGTCTCTGTTTATTGATATCAGCTGGTGGTTCCTGGCCCACATCTGAACTCCTGGGAGCGGTCAGAAACGCAGCTTCTCAGGCTCCACCCCACACACACCATGTCAGAAACTCCGAGGGTGGAGACCAGCGATCTGTGCTTTTTTACGCTCTCCAGTGATACACACACACACACCTGAGTACCACCTGTACTTCCAAGCCTTCAGGTGATGTCACAGCAGTCCCAGTACACGAGTCATTAGGCACTAAATGAGGCTTCTGTGTACCTTCCATCCCAACTAGTCTCCATGTCTCTGGAGGGAAGGGACTGTTTTTTATTTGTATCATGCTCACAGTTGGGCATGGCTTAGCATGCACACACAGTACTTAACACAGTATCTCTCAAACTCAAATAAAGATCAATGTGTTTAATGTCAACCATTCTTATGATTCCATCTTTCTGTAAATGTTTTATTTTTCAATTAAAATTCTTTATTGTCTGAACTCTTAAGAAGCTGGTTTACCCCCACATGTTCCTCTCATGCTGTTTCATAGGATGATGTTACAAAAAGAGCTTCTCTGGTAGCTCAGCTGGTAAAGAACCCTCCTGTAATGTAGGAGACCCCGGTTCAATTCCTGGGTTGGCAGGATCCCCTGGAGGAGGGGATAGGCTACCCACTTCAGTATTCTTGGGCTTCACTAGTGGCTCAGATGATTAAAGAATCTGCCTGCAATGTGGCAGACCCAGGTTCAATCCCTGGGTTGGGAAGATCCCTGGAGAAGGGAACGGCTACCCATTCCAGTATTCTTGCCTGGAGAATTCCATGGATAGAGGAGCCTGGTAGGTTACAGTCCATGGGGTTGCAAAGAGTCAGACACAACTGAGGGACTTTCACTTTAGTTACAAATAGGTTCACAGTTAACATGTGGTTATGTAATGACACACAGAGAAGTTGGCAGAACTTAGTATAGAAAAGCAATGCTACGTGGTTACTGAAATATAAATTCATGAAATGAAAAGTCTTACTAAATTATAGACAAGGTAAAAATTGGCATCTAGCAGGGATAATTTCAAACAGAAATACTTTTCCATCTTCCTGTTTTAAAGCATCTTTACCTGAGGTGTGGTTGTGTGGTCAAGGAGATTCTCAGTTAGAGACAACAGCAAGGCATCCAGTTCATCTGTAGCATCCTGTGGAAGACAAGATACACAGATGTCAAACGACCCATTAATCACAGTTTTTTCCATATCCTTGCAGTGTATAATTTGGACCCATGCCTGGCTGGTGTTAATCTTAAAACAAATGGGGACATTCAGGAGCCATAGTTATCAGTGATCTCACTTGTGTTGGAGAGAACTTAGCCTACAGTCAGAACTTTAAAACACTCAAGGGTTTTGTGAATTTTCATACAGTTATTCCTTCTGGTAAGACAAGACTTGGGTAGGGTTTAGGACTGTCCTGGCTCTCAGCTCTTGAACTAGAGAATGGAGGTAAAAGGTTCAGCCAGCAAGGAGCCAGCAAGTAAGGAGAGGCCTGAACTTCCAGTGCTTCTTTATTCACACATGTGGGTGCTCTAATGTTCACAAAGGAGTATAATGTAAATTTCCCCCACAAACTTTAATACTTTTGTCTAATCAATATTTGAAGCACCTTATACAAACAGAGTTCTGTACAGCAGTGTATGTGTATGTGTTGGGGGGATGCACAGCAAGAATGTTAAAAGGATAAAAGATGAAATTCAAGTCTGGAAATAAGAGCAGTAAGTACCCAGGGTGTACCCTTTATTTATACATTTCTGTCTGTCTGTCCTCAGGCCACGGTACATCTCCAGTTCAGTGTTAACTGAATTTTAATCCCACAAATGAAGTAACTGTCCTCTCCCTTCTCATATCTCCCTCCTCCTATCCCACTCCTTCTTCCCCATGTGACCTAGTGAGCCCCAAAAGAGCCTGTGCATATCTCCGCCACAATGTATTAAAATCCTCTCTCCAACTGTACTATAAAGCAGTTTGAAAGAAGAGGCCGTGTCTCAGTCATTTTTTAATTTTCAAAGCCTAGCATGCTATCCTGGTACACAATATGCAATAAATTTGGAGGACAAATGTCCTTCTCTGTTCCAAGACACATCTGAGGTTCCACCTAATGATTTTCAATGATTAAACATGTCAATATATCATTTTAGGATTTTAATTAGCAGAAAGGAATCTCTGGATTGAAAATATTTTAGGTTCCTTTTTTAAAACCCCAAAGTTTTTTTGACTAGTGGGAATATAGGTAATTGCTAATTTTTTTCTTTTTATAAAATATTTGGTAAATTTCTATGATAAATGTGCTTATGCAATATAAGAACAAATGGTAACTGTTCATTTACAAAAATAATTTGTTGCTTAAATTGTAAATTAAAACATTCCCAGGGCAATGAACTGGGTTTCTATGATTTCTGAACTGGTATGGGTATATGGGGCTTCCCAGGTGACTCAGTGGTAAAGAATCCACCTGCAGGTTTGATACTTGGGTCAGAAAGATCCCCTGGAGAAGGAAATGGGAAAGCACTCCAGTTTTCTTGCCTAAAAAATCCCACGGACAGAGCAGCCTGGTGGGCGACAGTTCATGGGGTTGCAAAAAGACTCGGACACAAGTTAGCAACTAAACAACAATGGGTGTTTGACAAGTGGATACAAGAAAGGTAGGATTTGAGATAAGCTGGTTATAACACAACACAATTTCAGAATATTACTTTTGATCAATTAATACTTATTTACTGCCTACTATGTGCAGTGTTCTGTTTCAGACACTAGGGAAGTAGAATCAGCATACAAAACCAAAAATAAGAGATCATCTAAAAAACAAAATAACAACAAATAACTCAAAAATGAATAAGAAACCCTGAGCTACTCCTGGGTTTGACAATAGGATGTGATAATAGGATTCTCCCTAGAGAAGTGAGGTTCAGTGCTTTTTTCACAGCTTAAGTTCTGGTGTCCATCAGAACTCACCAGATGTCCTGTATAACCAAGATTCAACTCAGTAGAATGTGAGGAGAAACCTTAAAAAGTGGCAGTAATTGTTACCTTTAGAGCAGACCCACTTTCTGCAGGTGTGGTTCGCATCAGAGCCAGAGAGTCTCCACGGATGGGCACGGTGTTCTCATTTAATTCAGCACTAGGAAGAGAAAGGTATGTTCACATCATGGAGGACTGATAGAGGTGACACAGGGGTCACAAGCAGCCTCCTCAGGAAGAAGAAAAACGAACTCTTCAAGGAATAAATCCTGCTTTTCAACATACAAATTACCAAAAAGAGATATCAAGAAAACAATCCCATTTAAAATTGTACTACTAATAATAAAATATCTAGGAATAAACCTAATCAAGGAGGTAAAAGACCTTTATTTTGAAAACTATATTCTGAAATGAATGAAAGAATCTGATGATGATGCGAAGAAATGGAAAGATATCCCATGTTCATGTCTTAGAAGAATTAATATTGCCAAATGTCCACACTATCCAAAGCTATCTACAGATTTAATGCAATCCCTATCAAAATGCCTATCAGGCCTTTTCACCGAACTAGGACAAGTAATCCTAAAATATAGATGGAAACACTGTTGTTGTTGTTGTTCAGTTGCTCGGTCTATCTGACTCTTTGCAACCCCACGACTGCAGCACACCAGTCTTCCCTGTCCTTCACCATCTCCCTGAGTTTGCTCAAACTAAGGTCCATCAAGTCAGTGATGCCATCCCACCATCTCATCCTCTGTCATCCCCTTCTCCTCCTGACTTCAATCCTTCTCAGCATCAGGGTCTTTTCCAATGAGTCAGTTCTTCTCATCAGGTAACCAAAGTATTGGAGCTTCAGCTTCAGCATCAGTCTTTCCAATGAATATTCAGGATTGATTTCCTTTAGGATTGACTGGTTGGATCTCCTTCCAGTCCAAGGGACTCTCAAGAGTTTTCTCAAGCACCACAGTTCAAAAGCATCAGTTCTTCAGCGCTCAGCTATCTTTATGGTCCAACTCTCATATCCACACATGACTACTGGAAAAACCATAGCTTTGAGTATACAGGAACTTGTCAGTAAAGTAATGTCCCTGCTTTTTAATATGCTGTCTACATTGGTCATAGCTTTTCTTCCAAGGAGTAAGCGTCTTTTAATTTCATGGCTGCAATTACGATCTGCAGTGATTTTGGAGCCCAAGAAAATAAAGCCTCTCACTGTTTCCACTGTTTCCCCATATACTTGCCATGAAGTGATGGGACTTCATGTGATCTTAGCTTTTTGAATCTTGAGTTTTAAGACAGCTTTTTCACTCTCCTCTTTCACTTTCATCAAGACACTCTTTCAGTTCCTTTTCGTTTTCTGCCATTAAAAAAGGTGGTATCATCTGCATATCTGAGGTTATTGGTATTTCTCCCAGGAATCTTGATTCCAGTTTCTGCTTCATTCAGTCTGGCATTAGGCATGATGCACTCTGCATATAAGTTAAATAAGCAGGGTGACAATAAACAGCCTTGACGTACTCCTTTCCCAATTTGAAATCAGTCTGTTGTTTCATGTCTGGTTCTGCTGCTTCTTGATCTGCATATAGGTTTCTCAGGAGGTAGGTAAGGTGGTCTGGTATTCCCATTCTTTAAGAATTTTCCACAGTTTATTGTGATCCACCCAGTTGAAGGCTTTAGCGTAGTCAATGAAGCAGAAGTAGATGTTTTTCTGGCATTCTTTTGCTTTTTATATGATCCAATGGATACTGGCATTGGATCTGGTTCCTCTGCCTTTTCTAAATTCAGCTTGAACATCTGGAAATTCTTGGTTCAGGACTGTTGAAGCCTAGCTTGGAGAATTTTGAGCATTACTTAGCCAGAGTGTGAAATTAATGCAATTGTGTCGTAGTTTGAACATTCTTGGCATTGCCTTTGGGATTGGAATGAAACCTGACCTTTTCCAGTCCTGTGGCCACTGCTGAGTTTTCCAAATCTGCTGGCATATTGAGTACAGCACTTGTACAGCATTATCTTGTAGAATTTGAAATAGATCAGCTGGAATTCCATCACTTCCACTAGCTTTGTTCACAGTCATGTTTCCTAACGTCCACTTGACTTTGCACTCCAGGATGTCTGGCTCTAGGTGAGTGATCATACCATTGTGTTTATCTGGGTCACGAAGATCTTTTTTGTATAGTTCTTCTGTACATTCTTATCACCGCTTCTTAGTATCTTCTGCTTCTGTTATGCCCATACCGTTTCTGTCCTTTATTGTGCTCATCTTTGCATAAAATGTTCCCTTGGTATCTAATTTTCTTTTTTTTTTTTTTTTTTTTTGGTATCTAATTTTCTTGAAGAGATCTCCAGTCTTTCCCATTCTATTGTTTTCCTCTATTTCTTTGCATTGATCACTGATGAAGGCTTTCTTCTCTCCTTGCTGTTCTTTGGAACTCTGCATTCAGATGGGTTTATCTTTCATTTTCCCCTTTGCCTTTTGCTTCTCTTCTTTTCTCAGCTATTTGTAAGGCCTCCTCAGACAACCATTTTGCCTTTTTGCATTTCTTCTTCTTGGGGATAGTTTTGATCACTGCCTCCTGTACAATGTTACTAACCTCCATTCATAGTTCATCAGGCACTCTGTCCGTCAGATCTAATCCCTTTAATCTATCTGTCTCTTCCATGGTATAATCATAAGGGATTTGATTTAGGTCATACCTGAATGGTCTAGTGGTTTTCCCTACTTTCTTCAATTTAAGTCTGAATTTGGCAATAAGGAGTTCATGATCTGAGCCACAGTCAGCTCCCGGTCTTGTTTTTGCTGACTGTACAGTGCTTCTCCATCTTCAGCTGCAAAGAATATGATCAATCTGATTTCAATATTGACCATCTGGTGATGTCCATGTGTACAGGCATCTCTTGTGATGTTGGAAGAGGGTGTTTGTTATGACCAGTGTGTTCACTTTGCAAAACTGTTTGTCTTTGCCCTGCTTCATTTTGTACTCCATGGCCAAACTTGCCTGTTACTCTAGGAACCTCTTCACTTCCTACTTTTGCATTCCATTCCCCTATGATCGAAAGGACATCTTCTTTTGGTTTTAGTTCTAGAAGCTCTTGTACATCTTCACAGAACTGTTCAACTTCAACTTCTTTGGCATTAGTGGTTGGGGCATAAAATTTATATGGAAATTTATATGAAATGGACTCCAAATCGCCAAAGTAATCAAGAAAAAAAGAATACAGCTTGAGGAATCACACTGCCTGACTTCAAGCTATACCAGAAAGCTACAGTAATCAAAATAGTATAGTACTGGCATAAAAACAGACACCTAGATCAATGGAACAGAATAGAGAGCCCAGAAATAAAGCCATGCACTTTTGGTCAATTAAGCCAAAATAAAGGAAGCAAGAACATACAGTAGGGGAGAGACAGTCTTTTCAATAACAACAGCTGGAAACCTGGACAGCTGCATGTAAAAACGAAATTAGAACATCTCATACCATATACAAAAATAAACCCAAAACAGATTAAAAAAATAAAGGTAAGACCAGAAACCATAAAACTAGTAGAAAATACAAGCAGAACGCTCTTTGACATAAAAGGTAACAATATTTTTTTTGGATCTGTCTCAAAGCAAAGGAAACAAAAGCAAAAATATAAACAATGAGATCTAATTAAACTTAAAAGCTTTTGTAGTGCAAAGGAAACCACTGACAAAATGAAGATAATAGAATGAAAAAAATATCTACAAATGATATGACCAATATGGGGTTAATACTCAAAACACATAAATGGTTCAAACATCTCAATATTTAATAAAAATAAATAAACCAATTAAAAGTGAGCGTGGGCAGTGGAGGGCGGGGGTGAAGTGGGGAAAGGATGTGACAAACATTTTTCCGAAGAAGATATATACAAATAGACAACAGGTACATGAAAAGATGCTCAACGTCACTGCTCATCAGGGAAATGCAAACCAAAGCCACAATGAGACATCACCGCACACCTGTCAGCATGGCTATCATCAAAAAGAACATAAATAACAAACGCTGGAAAGGATGTGGGAATTCCCTGTTGGTGGAAATTCCCTGCTGGTGGGAATGGAAGCTGTTGCAGCCACTATGGAAAACAGTATGGCAGCTCCTCAAAAAAAACAAACTGGAACTATTATATGATCCAGCAATTCTGAGTGTATATCTGAAGAAAAAACACACTAATTTAACAAGATACGTGCCCCCTCAGTGTTTATAGCAGGGTTATTTACAATAACTAAGATACAGAAGTGACCTAAGTGTTAATCAAGATGAATGGATAAAGAAAATGTGGTGTGTACATATGTAATGGAATATTACTCAGCCATAAAAATGAAAATTTGCAACAACATGGATGCACCTAGAGGGTATTATGTTTAGTGAAATAAGTCAGACAGAGAAAGACAAATACTTTATTTTATCACTTACATGTGAAATCTAAAAAAATAAACAAACAAATGAATATATAAGTGAAGTGAAGTCAGAAAAAAATTTGCAGATATAAAGAACTAGAGGTTACCAGTGAGATGAGCTAAGTGAGGAGGGGGTGGATAGTGGTAGGAGATCAATAAGCAGAAACTACTATGTATAAAAGACGCTTTAGTCCTTGGAAGGAAAGTTATGACCAACCTAGACAGCATATTAAAAAGCAGAGACATTACTTTGCCAACAAAGGTCCATCTAGTTAAGGCTATGGTTTTTCCAGTAGTCAAGCAGTGGATGTGAGAGTTGGACTATAAAGAAAGCTGAGGGCCGAAGAATTGATGCTTTTGAACTGTTGTGTTGGAGAAGACTCTTGAGGGTCCCTTGGACTGCAAGGAGATCCAACCAGTCTATCCTAAAGGAGGTCAGTCCTGGGTGTTCACTGGAAGGACTGATGTTGAAGCTGAAACTCCAATACTTTGGCCACCTGATGGGAAGAGCTGACTCATTTGAAAAGACCCTGATGCTAGGAAAGATTGAAGGCAGGAGGAGAAGGGGACGACAGAGGATGAGATGGCTGGATGGCATCACCGACTCAATGGACAAGAGTTTGGGTAAACTCTAGGAGTTGGTGATGGACAGGAGGCCTGGTGTGCTGCGGTCCATGGGGTTGCAGAGTCAGACATGACTGAGCAACTGAACTATGTATAAAATACATAAGTTACAAGAATATAAATATAACCAATAATTTATAATAAATGTAAAAATAGAATATAATCCATAAAAATATTTAATCATTACCTTGTACACCTAAAACAAATATAATATTGTAAATCAATGAATAAGAATCCTGAGGCCAAACCAAAAAAAAAAAAGAGAGATTAGTCCTATGTAGTTTACACTGCTACAAAACACAGAAAGTAGATGAAAAAATCCTTACAACATACGTGTATATGGAAGAACATGTACAATGTTAACTTGTAACAAGCATTTGCCCTTTAGTAAAAGAATGAATATACTGTGGCAGTTAAAATGAAGAAACCGTGGGCTTCTCTGGTGGTCCAGCGGTTAGGAATCTGCCTCGAAATATAGGCAACACCAGTTTGATCCCTGATCCAGGAAGATCCCACATGCCACAGAGCAACAAAGCCCATGTACCACAACCACTGAGCCTATGTTCTAGAGCCTGAGAGTCACAACTACTGAGCCCATGCTCTACAACAAAAAAAGCCACTGTAGTGAGAAGTCTGTGCACCACAACTAGAGAGAAGCCCCCACTCAGTGCAACTAGAGAGAGCCCAGGCGCAGCAATGAAGACCCCCAACAAGGCCAAAAGTAAATAAATAAATAAATCCTCCAATGTCGGTGGGAATGTAAACTGATACAGCCACTACAGAAGACAGTATGGAGATTGTTTTAAAAACTAGGAATAAAACTATCATATGACCCAGCAATACCACTTCTAGGCATTTACCTGAGGAAACCAAAATTCAAAAGGACATGTGTACCCCCCAGTGTTCACTGCAGTACTATTTACAATAGCCAGGACACAGAAGCAACCCAGATGTCCATTGATAGATGAATGGATAAAGAAGCTGTGGTACGTAGATACACTGGAATAGCACTCAGCCATAAAAAGGAACGCATCTGAGTCTATTCTAATCAGGTGGATGAACCTAGAGCCTATTACACAGAGTGTGGCGAGTCAGAAAGAGAAAAACAAATATCATATATTAATGCATATATATGGAATCTAGAAAGATGGTGCCAATGAACCTATTGGCAGGGCAGTAATGGAGACGCAGACATGGATAACAGACTTACGGACATGGGTGGCAGGGAGGAAGGAGAGGGTGAGACAAACGGAGACAGTAGCATGGAGCCGTATACACTACCATACAGAATAGACAGACAGCCAACGGAAATTTGCTGTATGACTCAGGGAACTCGAACCAGGGCTCTTCAGCAACCTAGAGCGGTGGGGGAAAGTGGGAGGGAGGGTCAAGAGGGAGGAGACATATGTATATCTATGGCTAATTTATGTTGATGTATGGCAGAAACCAAAGCAATATTATAAAGTGATTATCCTTTGATAAAAAATAAATTTTTAAAAAAGATTTTAAAATTCAGATATATCAAAACAAAAACCACTGAATTGTACACTGTAAATGGGTGAACTGCACTGCATAGTATTTGAATTTTATCTTAATAAAGCTGTTACTACAAAAACAAATGATTTGAACAGAAATTTCTCCAAAGCAGAAAAAAATGTTCAATATCATTATTTTTTTTTAATTGGAGGATAATTGCATTACAATGTTGTATTGGCTTCTGCCATACAATAACATCATTACTCTTAAGGTAAATGAAAATTAAAACCACAAAGGGTTTTGTGGCTCATATTCACTGGGATGGGTATAATTTTTAAAATGGAGAATAATAAACACTGGCAAGGATATTGAGAAACAGAAATGATCATACATTGCAGATGGGACTGGAAAATGCCACAGCTGCCTTGGAAGATAGTTTGGCAGGTCTTTAGTAAGCTAAAAATAGTTACCACATGACTGAGCAACAACCCTCCTGGGCACATATTAAAGAGAACTGAAAGCAAGTCTACAAATTTTTTGTATGTAAATGTTCAATAACTACCTTATTCAAAATAGCCACAAAGTAGAAACAACAAGGGCTTCCCAGGTGGCTCAGTGGTAACGAATCCACCTGCCAGTGCAGGAGAGGCAGGTTCAATTCCCGGGTCGGGAAGATCCCTGGAGAAGGAAATGGCAACCCACTCCAGTATGCTTGCCTGGAGAATCCCATGCACAGAGGAGCCCGGCAAGGTACAGTCCATGGGGTTGCAAAAAGAGCCGGACGTGACTTAGTGATTAAACAACAAACAACGGAAATATCCATCGACACATGGATAAACAAAATATGGCATATCTACACAATCGACTATTATTCAGCTATGAAGTACCAAAACATGCTACATGGGTACACCTTGAAAACATTATGCTAAATGAAAGAAGTCAGACATATTTGCACATATTTGCACAATTCCAGTTATATGAACCATCCAAAGCAGGAAAATCCAGTACAGGCAGAAAGCAGATGGGTGGTTGCCAGGTGCTGGACAAGGAAGTAGAGAGACTCATACAGGGAGAATGCTTCTTTTAGGTGTGATGACAATATTACGGAATTAACAGTGGTAAGGGTTGCACAACTCTGTCAAAGTACTAAAAAACACTAAACTGCACACCTATAAAGTGTAAATGTATGGGAATGATAACTTTATAAAAAAGATAAAAGAAAAATGATCTAAATCTACTATAGCAAAATAGGAAAATGTGATAAAGTTTGGCAGCTGGTGCACAGATATATATTATGCAATCTCTAAAGCTTTCTGTATGCCTGAAATATTCCCTTTTAGAAACGGGGTACAGCAATTTTTTAAAAGTCTAGTATGGCAAGGGGAAGAAAAATTAGAGTAACTGGAAAGGAAAATACCCAGAAACAGACCCAAGTTTATATAAAAGTATGTAAGAACGTGAGTATTCTTTAAAGCAGGGGTCCCCAACCTCTGGGATCTAATGCCTGATGATCTGAGGCAGAACTAATGTAATAATAATATAAATAAAGTGAACAATAAATGTAATGTGCTTGAATCATCCCGAAACCATCCCCCCTACCCCTGGTTCATGGAAAATTTGTCTTCCATGGAACTGGTCCCTGGAACCAAAAAGGTTGGGGATTTCTGCTTTAAAGGATCCATCTCAAATGCTGGAAGGAAAATAGATAATCAAAACACCAACAGCCATGAAGAAAAAGAAATCTGGAAGTTGGATATTCTAACATCTTTCTAGCTTCGGTGAAATTTCTGATAAACAACTGGGTAGTTACATCTTCATTATTCCCCTCTTCACAAAAAAAGTTTATGATGAAGTTCCCCTTAAAGGCTTCAATAATAACAGTAGTATTAAAAATGTTATGTGCAAGGGAATTCCCTGGTGGTCCAGTGGTAAAGAGTCCACCTTGCAAGGAAGGGGACTCAGGTTTGATCACTGGTTAGGGAACTAAGATCCCACATGCCACAGGGCAACCGAACCCATGCGCTGCAACTACTGAAGTCCACGGACTGCAACTAGGGAGTCCATGTGCTGCACTGAAAGATCCCGCCTAACAAGACAAAGACCCTTCATGCTGCAACTAAGACCTGATGCAACAAAATAAACAAATAAATAATTTTTAAATGACGTGGGAAAACTGATTCATTAGAATTAATAAAAGGTTAAGCTGGAATTCCAGTTGTACCCTGATCACCAGTGAGTAAGTTTGCTGAGTACTAACTGCAAAGTCCTCTATACAAAGCATGCACTTAAGTGTTATGTTGATGACAGCACCTGGAACTGAACGGCGTTAATCAGAATATTCACTCAACAATGTTTAGCACCAACTAAGCACAGAACACTGGATACAGAGAGATGAACAAAACAAACTGGCATAGAGCAGGGGGCAGAAATCTAGTAAGATAAATAAATGGTGTATTAGTCAACAAGGAAAGACAGGCAGAAAGAACTCAGAGGGGACTGTAAAGACACTTGGGTGCGTCACGTGAGAGTCTGCAGAAACAAAGTTTATAGAAACAACCCACTGTGCTGACAGGATGGCACCACGACAACTGCCACACCTGAGAGAGATTGCACATACTCCTCATCAAGTGCCTTACATCAAAAATGTCTTCAAAGGTTTCAATCAGCTGAAGAGTGAGAATGAAAAAAGACTAATTAGAAGTATCTTCAAATGATCTACAAGTAGGGCTTAAGAAGCTATGTATTAATGGATAGAAGAGTGAGTCAAACTATCTTTCAAACAGATATTCTGAAACCATGTAGTCACAAACTTGAAAAGAGGAAAAAAAAAAAGTACCCCCCAAAGAAAGGTAAGAGGAAAAGAGTATCAGTTTACTTCCATCACCCCAGCACTCTACCTGTCTGTGGAAGCGTCCTGAACACTGGCATTTTTATGACTTAATAAGCGATCTTCTCTTGTAACCTAAGAAAAGGAAGTCACAAAAATTAAATCTCTATCGATGATACTAAAATAAGAAGAAATTTATATTCCTCTGCAGTAAAAATAGAAATACCAGTTTGCTTCTGTTCTAGAAAGAGGTAATCACACCTCATTCATGGAAATATCAGTTAACTGCACCCAGTGCAGTCCTATTCACACCTGAACTCATACACCAAGTGCCCATTTCAATATATAGGTATGCAGATCCATATGCTTTACTAGACAGCTCTCCATGATTTAAGACACCACGTGTATGTTGGTCAATATACACAGAATCCAAAAAGATTCAATGCCAGAATTTTTCAAATTTATCAAAAGAAGAAACAGATGTTAAGCTGTGTATTTGGCTTTTTATTTTTCCCTGAATATTTCAGAAGAGAATTCTAAAAACTCTTTCTGAAGAAGTCAGTTTTTCCTTTCATTTTATTGAGGTATCATTTACACACAGCAAAATGCCACACATTTTCAATGTATGATGATGAATTCTGAAAAATATACAGGGGTACCTAATCAACACTACAATCAACATACATAACATGTCCCCTGCCCGGACATGTTCCCTTGAGGTTTCCAATGAAATCCCATCAAAAACCCACACGTGCAGCCAGCCATGGCGTGTGCTTTTTTCCTGGCCTGCAGGTTTTTGTGCTGCACGCAGGTTTTCTCTAGCTGCAGTGGCCACGGGCTGCTCTTGGTCGCAGCGCATGGACTTCTCACTGTGGCGGCTTCTCTTGGGGAGCACAGGCTCCAGGTATGTGGGCTTCATGAGCTGCAGCACTATAGTTTGCATAAATGGATTTGTAACACCTGTCTTCTGTGCGTCCCTCTTTAGAGAGGCACGATGTTTTTGAGGTTCACCCATGGTGTTGCATGCATCAACACATTCCTTTTTACGTACTGAGTAGCTTTCCACTTTACAGATAGAGCCCGTTTGTTTATCTGTTTCCTTGCTGATGGACATTTGAATCGCTTCTAGTTTTTACCTACTACAAACAAAGATGCCAGAGCATTCCTGTACCAATATCTGTATGAACCTATGTTTTCAGTTCTCTTGGATCAATACCTAGGAGTGGGACTGCTGGGTCATACAAGACATGTATGTTTAATATATTACAAGTTCTTTTCTAAAGTACCTGTAATATTTTATGTTCTTACCAGCCATGTGCATTGCAGGCAGTCCATTACTGCCCACACAGGGATGGTCAGTTGTTAACTTTCACTATGAAGTATGAGGTTAGCTGTGCATTATTTGCATAGACACCCTTTATCAAGCTGAAGTTCTACTCTATTCCTATTTTGCTGTGAACATTTATCATGATCAGGTCTTAAATTCTGTGGAATGTCCTTTCCATATAAATGGAGACAATTTTCCTTAATTTTTAATATGTTGAACTATACTTGGTTTTTGAATGATAAACCACCTTTTTCCCCAAGATAAACTCTTGGCCATGGTTACTGTCCTGTTTATTAATTGTTGAGTGAGATCTGCTTCTATTTTGTTTAGGACTTTCGGTCTGTAGCAGCTTTTTTTTGTACAATCTCTCTCTGGCTTTGGTATCGGGGTAAAACCTGCCTTGTAAGTGAGCTGGGACATGCTCCCTGCTCTTCTATTTCCTGCAAGACCTTATGAAGAATTGTTATTATTTCTTCCTTAAATGTTCAGTAATCTTAACAGTGAAGGCATCTGGTCCTGAGTTTTTCCTTGTAGTATGATTTTAAACTATAAAACAAAATCTCTTTCATTTAGAGCTATTGAAGTTATCTCTCTTATTTGAGTCAAGATAGACTCAGAAATACAACTGAAATGTCAGGTGATGACAGCTGCCACCACCTCTGCTGCTACAAGAGGCAGTGTCAGCATTGAGATCAATATTTGCTAAACACTCACTATGTGCCTGCCAGGAGTCACTCCATGGCCTTCATATTTATTATTTTATTTCATCCTTATAACCCACCTTAGGTTATTTATTACCATTACCCCCTTTTAAACATAATTTAACTGAGGCTCAGAGAAATAAACTAATTTGCCAAGTCACAAAGCTAGCAGGTGGTAGATAAGAAACAGGATTCAAACCCTAGCTGTCTAATTTCAGAGCCTGTACTGACATATTTCATAATTATTTTTATATGTAAACATTATGTTTTATGTTTACATTTGGGTGAGAAGGTACAGAAAGCACACGAACAACATTCCTCAAGTTCTTCCAGTTCTCTTCAAGGCCCGTGCCTGGGACAGGATAGGTAAGGAGCCTCTTCTCAACAACAAGGTCCTGGGAAATCCTCGTTGACAACAGGATGCAGTAAGACAGGCTTCTGCCCTATTTCAGCACAGAGGGTAAACCTGACAGGTGGGAGGGCCAAGGAAAAGCCGATTTTGAGAGCATGGATGCCATTAACTTCTTGGGGGCTGGTCTCTACACACTGTGTCCTTCACAAGATGTCACAACCAACTCTTCGTCTTGCAACCATCACTCAGTTGCTAATAACATGACTAATAACTTTGCTGAAGCAGCTATTCAGCTAATAATTTTGCTGAATTGGGATAGACGGGTAGGAGGAAAAGTGAATTGATAAAGACCTAAAATCATTCTAGGGTTTTTAGCTATAAAAGTGACAAAAGATTAGGGGACTCACTTCTATAGGAATTTGACTTTTAAAAAACTTTATTCTTCTTACTTCATGACTGCCCCATCTTAATCTACTCTGACTAGAATTTAGAGATGGAAAGGCATTTGCCACCTTGAGCATGTTTCCTGGTTTAACCTTCTCTGTCTCATCACCAGCCTGCTCACTCATGTCCACCATCTGTGTGTGTTCTTCGTTCCATAGGGTCTCCCTCCACTTCAGTGGGACCCTAGTGAAGGCAGCTTACCTTCTGCACTGCTTCTACCTGAGCCTTCAAAATATTACTCTTCAAGTCAGGAGGAACTCTCCTGGTATTCAGCGCTGGGCTGTCGATGGCATTATTCAGACATTTCTCGGTTAACTTTACCACTTCCTCCTGGATATTAAAAACACACTGTAAGCAACTCTGAGAGGATTCAACTAAACGGAAACAGAAAAGGACTGATGAAAGTTCCTATTCAGACAACCAGGGACTCGTGTGTTTCAGGCAGCCATCTTATTCCAGGAGGAGTCAGCTCTTACTTGAGGTTTTGAACTAAGATCAGTAATCACAAATAAGGTAGGGACCCCTAAAAATCATCCAGCCACCTTTTGTCTTTAATTTGTCTTTAAGCCAACTGAATAAATAATGATACCACCCTGGAAAAATGTCTGAATGAAACCACACATGAAGAATGTGTGCCATCTGCTGTAATTAATTTCAACTGGATTTTAGGTCGGGCCCTACACAGGCTGATCCCTAGAGCTGTTACTGGGTAGATGACTGTGCTTGAGACTTAAGTTATTTGGCCACAAAGAGGCCACTCTCAGGTAAAAGCTTACTAAAATGATAAAATAAAGCACAAGTCCACTGAATGAAGATCATAATTAAAACAACATAAATTAACTATTATGAAAAGAAATGGGAGAAAAATTAATAATAATTTTAATTATCTACACTACAGCTGATTTAATTTACCTAATTTAAAATAAATGACAATGATAACAATCACCATCACCATCATCCTTACTATGTGCTGTGCTAAGTCGCTTCAATCACGTCCAACTCCTTGCGATCCTGTGGACCAGAGCCTGCCAGGCTCCTCTCTCCATGGGATTTCCCAGGTAAGAATACTGGAGTGGGTTGTCATTTCCTCCTGCAGGGGATCTTCGCAACCCAGGGACTGAACCTGTCTCTCCTGCATCTCCTGCACCGGCAGGCAGGTTCTTTACCACTAGTGACGCCTGAGAAGGCCTGTCCTTACTATGTAACACTGAAGAAGCTGAAGTTGAACGGTTCTATGAAGACCTACAAGACCTTTTAGAACTAACACCCAAAACAGATGTCCTTTTCATTATAGGGGACTGGAATGCAAAAGCAGGAAGTCAAGAAACACCTGGAGTAACAGGCAAATTTGGCCTTGGAATATGGAATGAAGCAGGGCAAAGACTAATAGAGTTTTGCCAAGAAAATGCACTGGTCATAGCAAACACCCTCTTCCAACAACACAGGAGAAGACTCTACACATGGACATCACCAGATGGTCAACACCGAAATCAGATTGATTATATATTCTTTGCAGCCAAAGATGGAAAAGCTCTATACAGTCAACAAAAACAAGACCAGGAGCTGACTGTGGCTCAGATCATGAACTCCTCATTACCAAATTCAGACTCAAATTGAAGAAAGTAAGGAAAACCACTAGACCATTCAGGTATGACCTAAATCAAATCCCTTATGATTATACAGTGAAAGTGAGAAATAGATTTAAGGGCCTAGATCTGATACATAGAGTGCCTGATGAACTATGGAATGAGGTTCGTGACACTGTACAGGAGACTGGGATCAAGACCATCCTCATGGAAAAGAAATGCAAAAAAGCAAAATGGCTGTCTGAGGAGGCCTTACAAATACCTGTGGAAAGAAGACAAGCAAAAAGCAAAGGAGAAAAGGAAAGATAGAAGCATCTGAATGCAGAGTTCCAAAGAATAGCAAGGAGAGATAAGAAAGCCTTCTTCAGTGATCAATGCAAAGAAATAGAGGAAAACAACAGAATGGGAAAGACTAGAGATCTCTTCAAGAAAATTAGAGATACCAAGGGAACATTTCATGCAAAGATGGGCTCGATAAAGGACAGAAATGGTCTGGACCTAACAGAAGCAGAAGATATTAAGAAGAGGTGGCAAGAATACACAGAAGAACGGCCATGGGCGGAGTTCCTCACGCTGGAACTGTACAAAAAAGATCTTCACGACCCAGATAATCACGATGGTGTGATCACTCATCTAGAACCAGACATCCTGGAATGTGAAGTCAAGTGGGCCTTAGAAAGCATCACTACGAACAAAGCTAGTGGAGGTGATGGCATTCCAGTTGAGCTGTTTCAAATCCTGAAAGATGATGCTGTGAAAGTGCTGCACTCAATATGCCAGCAAATTTGGAAAACTCAGCAGTGGCCACAGGACTGGAAAAGATCAGTTTTCATTCCAATCCCAAAGAAAGGCAATGCCAAAGAATGCTCAAACTACTGCACAATTGCACTCATCTCACATACTAGTAAGTAATGCTCAAAATTCTCCAAGCCAGGCTTCAGCAATACGTGAACCATGAACTCCCTAATGTTCAAGCTGGTTTTAGAAAAGGCAGAGGAACCAGAGATCAAATTGCCAACATCTGCTGGATCATGGAAAAAGCAAGAGAGTTACAGAAAAACATCTATTTCTGCTTTATTGACTATGCCAAAGCCTTTGACTGTGTGGATCACAAGAAACTGTGGAAAATTCTGAAAGAGATGGGAATACCAGACCACCTGACCTGCCTCTTGAGAAACCTATTTGCAGGTCAGGAAGCAACAGTTAGAACTGAACATGGAACAACAGACTGGTTCCAAATAGGAAAAGGAGTACATCAAGGCTGTATATTGTCACCCTGCTTAATTAACATATATGCAGAGTACATCATGAGAAACGCTGGACTAGAAGAACACAAGCTGGAATCAAGATTGCCGGGAGAAATATCAATTAGTCCAGATATGCCGATGACACCACCCTTATGGCAGAAAGTGAAGAGGAACTAGAAAGCTTCTTGATGAAAGTCAAAGAGGAGAGTGAAAAAGTTGGCTTAAAGCTCAACATTCAGAAAACGAAGATCATGGAATCTGGTCCCATCACTTCATGGGAAATAGATGGGGAAACAGTGGAAACAGTGTCAGACTTTATTTTTGGGGGCTCCAAAATCACTGCAGATGGTGACTACAGCCATGAAATTAAAAGATGCTTACTCCTTGGAAGAAAAGTTTTGACCAACCTAGACAGCATATTGAAAAGCAGAGACACTGCTTTGCCAACAAAGGTCCGTCTACTCAGCGCTATGTTTTTTCCAGTGGTCATGTATGGATATGAGAGTTGGACTGTGAAGAAGGCTGAGGGCCAAAGAATTGATGCTTTTGAACTGTGGTGTTGGAGAAGACTCTTGAGAGTCCCTTGGACTGCAAGGAGATCCAACCAATCCATTCTGAAGGAGATCAGTCCTGGGTGTTCTTTGGAAAGAATGATGCTAAAGCTGAAACTCCAGTACTTTGGCCACCCCATGCAAAGAGTTGACTCATTGGAAAAGACTCTGATGCTGGGAGGGATTGGGGGCAGGAGGAGAAAGGGACGACAGAGGACGAGATGGCTGGATGGCATCACTGACTCGATGGACGTGAGTCTGAGTGAACTCTGGGAGATGGTGATGGACAGGGAGGCCTCGAGTGCTGCGATTCATGGGGTCACAAAGAGTTGGACACAACTGATCGACTGAACTTAACTGAACTAACAGACTCATTCTAAACATTTTCTTAGCCTCAGATATAGCTTTTGTTCTGTAAAACTGGCCATCTGCCAACATACAGGATTACACATTGCACCGCTTGTTCAGATTTGAAAAAATTTAACTATGTGCTTATTCTAATATGGTTTTTCTTAGTGTGATCTCCACATACCTGCCTCTGGGTGGGATCCCAAAATCTGAATGTTTAACAAGCTTTCCCATGTGACTCTGATATAAAACTTTGAGAATCACTAGTTTGTACTAGACTGTATCTTCCAAGACTACAGAATGGTTCCCAGTGATTGAAAGAAGACCCTATATCCTTTTTCAGTCATGACTAGTTCACACCATATGACCCAGCAATGCTACTTCTGGGCACGCATCCAAAGGAAATAAATTCCCGATCCCAAATAGGTATCTGCACCCCCATGTTCACTGCAGCATTATGCACAGCAGCCAAGACATGGAAGTAACCTAAATGTCCATCAACAAACGAAAGGATACAGAAGATGTAAAAGGCACAGACACACACACATAAATATACATACACAATGAAATATTGTTCCACCTTTAAAAAGAAGGAAATCCTGCCATTTTTAACAACACAAACGAAGCTAGAAGGAATTATGCTAAGTGAACTAAGTCAAATAGAGAATAACAAATACTTCATGGTATTACTTAAATGTGGACTCTTAAAGTAGATCTCAAGTGTTCTCACCAAAAAACAAACAAAAAGGAAACTAACTAAAGTGAGGTGAGGATGTGCTAACCGTCAATCTGACTGTAGGAATCATTTCACAATGTATACTTCTATCAATTTATCAAATGGCACATTTAAAATGTATTTAAATTTTGTCAATTATACCTCAATAAGAGGCCAGGAATGTTAGGTCCATACATTAAAGTTTATTGGAAGTGGTCAAACAGGAGACGGCAAGAGTGAACATTGACATTTTAGGAATCAGTGAACTAAAATCGACCTGAATGGATGAATTTAATTCAGATGACCATTATATCTACTACTGTGGGCAAGAATCCCTTAGAAGAAATGGAGTAGCCCTTACAGTCAACAAGAGTCCGAAATGTAGTACTTGGGTGCGATTTCAAAAATGACAGAATGATCTCTATTCGTTTCCAAGGCAAACCACTCAGTATCACAGTAATCCAAGTCTATGCCCCAACCACTAATGCCAAAAAAGCTGAAGTTGATAGGTTCTATGTAGACCTAGAAGACCTTCTACAACTAACACCAAAAAAAGATGTCCTTTTTATCACAGGGGAATGAAATGCAAAAGTAGGAAGTCAAGAGATACCTGGACTAACAGGCAAGTTTGGCCGTGGAGTACAAAATGAAGCAGGGCAAAGGCTAACAGAGTTTTGCCAAGAGAATGCACTGGTCATAGCAAATGCCCTCTTCCAACAACACAAAAGACGACTCTACAAATGGATATCACGAGACAGTCAATACCAAAATCAGACTGATTATATTCTTTGCAGCCATAGATGGAGAAGCGCTATACAGTCAGCAAAAAATAAGACTGGGAGCCAACTGTGGCTCAAATCATGAACTCCTTATTGCAAAATTCAGACTTATTGAAGAAAGTAGGGAAAACCACTAAACTTAAATCAAATCCTTTATGATGACACAGTGGAAGTGACAAATAGATGCAAGGGACTGTATCTGACAGAGTGCTTGAAGAACTACGGACAGAACATGGTATAGGAGGTGGTGATCAAAACCATCCCCAAGAAGAAGAAATGCAAAAAGGCAAAATAATTGTCTGAGGAGACCTAAAAATAGCTGAGAAAAGAAGAGAAGCAAAAGGCAAAGGAGAAAAGGAAATATATATCTACCTGAATGTAGAATTCCAAAGAATAGCAAGGAGAGATAAGAAAGCCTTAGTGATCAATGGGAAAAAAAAAACACAGGAAAACAATACAATGGGAAAGACTAGAGGTATCTTCAAGAAAATTAGAGATACCAAGGGAACATTTCATGCAAAGATGGGCAAGATAAAGGACAGAAACACCATGGACATAACAGAAGCAGAAGATATTAAGAAGAGGGGACAAGAATACACAGAACTATACAAAAAAGATCTTAATGACCCAGATAACCACGATGGTGTGATCATTCACCTAGAGTCAGACATCCTGGAGTGCAAAGTCAACTGGACCTTAGGAAGCATCACTAAAAACAAAGCTAGTGGAGGTGATAGAATTTCAGCTGATCTATTTCAAATCCTAAAAGATGATGCTGTGAAAGTGTTGCACCCAACATGCCAGCAAATTTGAAAAACTCAGCAGTGGTCACAGGACTGGAAAGGGTCAGGTTTCATTCCAATTCCAAAGAAAGGCAATGCCAAAGCATGTTGAAGCTATTGCACAATTGCACTCATCTCACATGCTAGCAAAGAAATGCTCAAAATTTTCCAAGTTAAGTTTCAACAGTAAGTGAACCGAGAACTTTCAGATTTCAAGCTGGATTTAGAAAAGAAAGAGGAACCAGATATCAAATTGCCAACATCCATTGGATTACAGAAATAGCAAGAGAATTCCAGAAAAAAAATCTGGAACGTGAAACATTCTGCTTCACTGACTATGCTAAAGCCTTTGACTGTGTAGATCACAACAAACAGTGGAAAACTGTTAAAGAGATGGGAATATAAGACCACTCAGCCTGCCTCCTAAGAAATCTGTATGCAGGTCAAGAAGCAGCAGTTAGAACCAGACATGAAACAACAGACTGTTTCCAAATTGGGCAACAAGTACAAGAAGGCTGTATATTGTCACCCTGCTTATTTAACTTACATGAAGAGTATATCCTGTGAAATGCCGGGCTGTATGACTCACAAGCTGGAATCAAGATTGCTGGGAGAAATATCAATAACCTTAGATATGCATATGACACCACCCTTACGGCAGACAGCTTAGAGGAACTAAAGGCTTCTTGATGCAAGTCAAAGAGGAGAGTGAAAAGGCTGGCTTAAAATTCAACATTCAGAAAACTAAGATCATGGCATCAGGTCCCATCACTTCTCAGCAAATAGATGGTGAAACAATGGAAACAGTGAAAGACTTTATTTTCTTAAGCTCCAAAATCACTGCAGATAGTGACTGCAGTCATGAAACTAAAAGACACTTGTTCCTTGGAAGAAAAGCCAAGACCAACATAGATGGCATATTAAAAACAGAGACATTACTTTACTGACAAAGTTCCGTATACTCAAACTATGGTTTTTCTAGTAGTCATGTATGGATATGAGAGTTGGACCATAAAGAAAGCTGAGCGCCGAAGAATTGATGCTTTTGAACTGTGGTGTTGGAGAAGACTCTTGAGAGTCCCTTGGACTGCAAGGAGATCCAACCAGTCAATCTTAAAGGAAATCAATCTTGAATATTCATTGGAAGGACTGATGCTGAAGCTGAGGCTCCAATACTTTGGTCACCTGATGACAAGAACTGACTCATTAGAAAAGACCCTGATGCTGAGAAAGATTGAAGGTGGGAGAAGGGGATGACAGAAGATGAGATGGTTGGATGGCATCACCTACGCAATGGACAGGAGTTTGAGCAAGCTCTGGGAGTTGGTGGTAGACAGGGAAGACTGGCATGCTGCAGTCCATGGGGTCACAAACAACTGGACACGACTGAGCAACTGAACTGACTGATGAAGGCAGGAAAAACAGCATAGCATAGCTAGTTCAATCACTCAGTTGTGTCTGACTCTTTGTGACCCTATGGACTGTATACTGCCAGGATCTTCTATCCAAGAGGATTCCTCCCTTCCTCCTCCAAGGGATCTTCCCATCCCAGATATCAAACCCAAGTGCCCCACATTCTAGGTGGATTCTTTACTGTCTGAGACACCAGGGAAGCCCACAGAGGACAAAAGATGAGATGGCTGGATGGCATCACTGACTCAATGGACATGAGTCTGAGCAAGCTCTGGGAGATGGTGAAGGACAGGAAAGCCTGGCATGCTGCAGTCCATGGGGTTACAGAGTTGGATAAGACTGAGTGACTGAACAACAAGAATGGCTAGTTCAAATGCATTGACATTTTCTTTTCAGAGAGAATTACATTGCAGACTTTCTATTATTTGCTCAACATTTATATTTGCATATCACAGCATCTCAAAGCAACCTGCCACAGACCTAGGCAGCTATTTCTCTTCCTGCCTATATTAAAACTCAAGGATTCAATGCACACATCACAAAAGTACCTGTGATTGTTACCATCTTTCTGAAGGCAATTTTGCAAAAGTACCAAAGGCTTTAAAATTATTTCTGAAATTTGACTTAACACTTCTGTCATGCCAAGTGGTTTTTGCAGGATCTTAGCTCCCAGATCAGGGACTGAACATGGGCCCTCAGCAGTGAAAGAACTGAATACTAACCACTGGACCACCAGGGAATTCCTGAACCTAACACTTCTACTTCCTAGTAAAATAATCAAAGATAATGCAGGATATTTATTTATAAGACTGTTTATCACAACACTGATTATGACAGTGAAAATTAGTGAAATGTCTAATAGGAGACTGAGTAAACACAACATTGACCTATGCATGCCATTTAACTATTAATGATAATGTGTTATTGAAATACAGAGATTACAATTGATTAGCTATAAAACCCAGAGAAGGCAATGGCACCCCACTCCAGTACTCTTGCCTGGAAAATCCTATGGAGGGAGGAGCCGGGTGGGCTGCAGTCCATGGGGTCACTAAGAGTCGAACACAACTGAGCGACTTCACTTTCACTTTTCACTTTCATGCATTGGAGAAGGAAATGGCAACTCACTCCAGTATTCTTGCCTGGAGAATCCCAGGGACGGGGGAGCCTGGTGGGCTTCTGTCTATAGGGTTGCACAGAGTCGGACACAACTGAAGTGACTTAGCAGCAGTAGCAGCAGCTATAGAACAATATTATTGCATTTTTAATTTAAAAAATATCTATCACATATCAATGGCTGGAAGTACGTATCTTTAAAATGTTAACTGTCGTTATCTCTTAGGACCGGGATAATGGAAGTTTTATAATTACTTGCTTTTTAAAATCTACATTTTGTGGGGAATTTCCTGGCAGTCCAGTGGTTAGCACTCAGCACTTTCAGCCAGGGCTCAGATTCAATCTTTGACTGGGGAACTAAGATCCTGCAAGCTGCATAGCATGACCAAAAAAACCCAGAAATAAACATAAATAAAATCTGTATTTTGTACAATTACCTTCCATGTATATAAAAGAAAAAGATTACTGAAATACAAGTTCAGTGTAATAGCTATAAAATACTTTCATATAGTTTTATTATAGGATGCAAATCCAACAATATCCAGTTACTATGCTGTTGATATATCTGCCTTGGATGGCCAAAATGTGCAAAGAGAAGACCAAAATAATTTAAAATACACCCTGATTCCTAAACACCCCAAGTTAGACCTGTTCTAACAAGACTAGATGCTCAAACTCTCTGCAGAGCAGTCCTCACTGTCAGAATCAGCTTAGTTAGGAGCTAATGTCAGGTTAAAGTGGATCCAAAGTCTACTTCAGTTTGTTAACGAGCCAGGGCTCATGTGCCTGCAGTGCAGAAAGCCAAACCGACAGCAGGAGTTTGCAGAAAACTAGGGGTTTATCTGTAGGGCACCAAGAAAGGAGAACAAGCAGCTCACATACAAGAGATCAGAACTCCCTAATGGCTTTCTGGCAAAGGTCTTTAAAGATGGTGTGAGGGGACAGGGTCCAGGAAGTGTAATCAGCCCATGGACGTTCTTCTGATTGGTTGTACTTAGTTGCTCAGTCATGTCCAACTGTTTGCAACCCTATGGATTGTAGCCCAACAGTCTCCTGTCTGTGGGATTCTCTAGGCAAGAACACTGATGTGGGTTGCCATGCTCTCCTCCAGGGGATTTTCCCAATCCAGGGATCGAACCCAGGTGTCCCACATTGCAGGTGGAGTCTAAGCCACTGGGGAAGCCCTCTGATTGGTTGGTGATGAGGTAATAGGGTGATGTCTTGAGAACCTCAACCTCCTGGCTCCAACCAGTCTGGGGACTACCTGCCTGTGGTCATCATCCCCCACCTGGGTGGGGTGGTCTTAGTTTTTGCAGAACAAGTCAAAGACAGGCACAGATAGTTATCCACATCCCTTCAGAACGAACCAGGAGTCCTGTGACGCTCTTGTCCTAAACATTAACTGCTAGACTCTGCTCTTTGGAACATGGGGAAGGCCCAGGAGATTACCGCCTTTTTCCTACAAACAGGAAACAGGGATGTGGAGAGGCTTTTTGTACCTGGGACGGCCCCACAGGGTCCTGTTTGGGGTCCAATTCTCCCTTTTCTTTGATGCTTCTCAATTCTGAGGGGAAAGGGGTAAAATTAGGAAGGGAATCAATTTTTAGATAGATTAATCACAAGGGGAAGTCAGTTTTAGGGGGATTTGGTTTCAAGTTCTGAACCAGAATGCCATTAGATCCAGACTCAAAACCACTCTTGAAACAATCTTGGCTAGAAAACATAGGTAGGCCATTTATACAGTCAAACACATAAGGCAAAGAATTGGTGTAAGTAGTAAAACTCAAAAGAACAATGGTAACTTTTTTTTAAACACAGAGAGATCTTATTTCTGAGAGCTCCTTCTTTAAATGCCTCAGAAAAATTGAAATTACTTAATTTTAAAAAATTATATAAGCCTTTTAAGTAAAGTGAAGTTCTTTTTAGCTCTAACTTTGGGAAGATGCAAAGAGTTATTTTAAGGTTGGTGTGGTTTACTTTTTGAGAATTTAATAAAATTTGGACCCACTTTCCTGAAAAATATGTAACTGAATTAAAGCAAGAATAGGAGCTTCCTTGGTGGTCCAGTGATTAAGAATCCACCTTGTCCGATACAGAAGATGTGGGTTCGATCCCTGCTCAGAGAACTAGATTCCACATGCCACAGAGCAACTAAGCCCATGCACCACAACTAATGAACACAAGCACTTTAGAGCTTGTGCTCTGAAACCAGAAAGAAGCCCCTCACTCACTGCAGCTAAGACCCACTGCAGCCAAAATAAACAAAAGAAAAAAGAATACGTGTTCAATTGCATAGGGTTTAAGACACCTCTTATAATTATTCTTGGGTAGATCCGTGATCTGCAAGAATCCTGCTTTAGAAGAATAAATACAGTTTACCTTGAATTTTTACTAAATATACACAGAGGTTTTAACCACTTTACCAGCAATTAAATAGCCTGATTTCCAGACTTAAAAATTATTTTTTAAAACACCTGCACCAATATTAGTATAATATTAGTAACTATTGTTTCAGGCTTCCCAGTTGGCACTAGTGGTAAAGAACCTGCCTGCCAATGCAGGGGACACAAGAGACGTGGGCTTGATCCCTGGGTCAATAAGATCCCCTGGAGGAGGGCATGGCAACCCACTCCAGTATTCTCATCTGGAGAATGCCATGGACAGAGAAGCCTGGTGGGCTACAGTCCATAGGTTCGTAAAGAGTTGGACACAACTAAAGTGACTTAGCAAGCAACTATTGTTCCAGCTGAAAAAGTTATGGCAGTGAGGGTAGCAGAATGTGCCATCCTCAAATATGCCACCTTGTGGCATGTTATTTTGAGCTGAAGGCAACTGAGAAGCAGCAGATATAAGAAAAGCTTTGTCCTTCTATCTATCTAAAGGCAGGACAGAAATTTACAAAGGAGTCCCTCCTTCCTTTATACTAGGAAAGACCAACATTCATCCCTGCAAACAACTCAAACTCTTATCATTGAATAGCAAGGACTCAAAGCTGCGTAAGAAGCCTTACTTCTGTTTACCCTGCTTTTCCTTGAACCCTCCCCTACACTTTTCTTTCGTTTGACTTTAGCTGAAGATGGAATTTAACTGGAATTCTAAGCCTGAGAGTTACTCATTCTCCCCTGGTATCTCCCATCTGTACATGAGGTACACATAACAGTAAACTTCTGTTTTTCTCTTGTTAATCTGTCTTTTGTTACAGAAGTCTCAGCCAACAACTCAGAGGAGTAGAGGGAAAAATTATTTTTTTCCCCTATAGCACTTACTGTTGGAGAGTATCAGCCTTTGTGTTTGTAAAAGTATCATTTCTACTTACCTTACATAATATGCAATAGCTCACTGATCCCTGGAGAAGTGTGGCCTTTGTACAGCTAACATCTGAAGACTGACGCAATTTCCCAAAGGGAGGTCAGACCAACTGCCATACTTGTGTGTCCAAATTGAGGGTAGAGGGAAAGAAAGTTAACTACTTATAGAACCAAAGTGAAACATTTGGAGTCACTTATTTCAGGGACAGAATGAAGACAGCCAATGTAGGCACACAGAGGACTTAACCTAACCTCATGGGGATGTACAACCCTTCCCAAAGGTTGGCACAGGACACCAGCCAAGCCCCCATGCAAGTCTGTTCATGGCAGCTCTATGCTTCCTTGTTCCCCTGACTCAGCTACTCTGATTCAAATAAGAAAGAAGACCACCAGGCAACTAATCAGCCAACAACAACAAATAACTCCTTATCCCATAAAAACCGCTTAAATTTGTCAGCAACTCAGAACTTACTACATTCACAGTCTTGAGTTCTAAGGTTCGTGGGTCAAAATCCAGGCAATAAATGCATCTTTGTCCTTTGTTTTCTTCAGAGTGATATTTTTATTTCTGATATACTTTTTGGTTATACCTTCTTAAGGTTTGGGTACCAAAAAAATCAAAAGATTAAAAGTGACAAAGATTATTCCAAGTCACGTGTGGCAGCAATCTGCTGTAGTATTACATTCCCAACAAAAAGAGAAAGACAACCTACAGGTCACACCTGGCCCGCCATCTGTTTTAGTAAGTAAACTCTACTGGAACATGGCCACGCCCAGGCCCACATAATGCCATGGTGGCACAGCTGAGTACAATGACAGAGACTGTATGGCTACTATGACTTAAACATTTACTGACCTTTAATGAGTGGTCTAGAGAACATAGTCATCACGCCTTTCTCTTAAACCTTTACACTAGCTGTGAAAGGTCATGCCTTAATCACATCCCCATCCTCACTAACAAATGCAGCTTATATTTTGTTACTTTAAGCATTTAAAAAATTTTCTGATCAAGGACCAAGAAAAAAAATATTCTTCAAATTTGAAGATAAAGAAAATTCTGGAATTGTTTCAAGTAATTAAGAGGAGGAAGGTAACTCAAAAGTCTTCAAGTCTTGACACAGCATAAGCCCTAAAGGACTCCAAAGACACAGATCAGGCAGACACTGTGAACACATTCCCCATACCAAGAGGCACCCAGAAAGGGGAAGAATTCCAACAATGAACCCAAGATTCAGGGTGTCCCAAGGTGACAAGAATGCCCCAACCTCCAAGTACATTCAACCTCCAAAATATCCAAAGGCTGACTTTAGTCTTAGCCTGAGGAACTTCCCACATTCGGGAATCTGCTGCATTCTTAGCTATCTGCTCGATTCCCAGGTGTGTTAGGATGTGTTTTCTTACACTGAGGTGAAATCTGCCTAATTTCATCACTCACCCACCTTAGCTCTTCTCCAAGACTGTTAAAAAGCCAGTTATCAATACTTTACTTCCTGCTATATCATAGCTCCTCAGATAAACTGAAGTATTCTTTCCTGAGACTGCTGAGCCTCATTACAACAGTGCTTCAAGATTCTTAACTGTACTCCTTCTCTTCTCAAACCGCTTTAGTTTTCTGAAATCATGTTTATCTCCCTTCCTTTTTAATACTATGGTTGGAGCTCCCCTTTTAAGCCCTTTCAGTTAATACAACGGAGATGTTTCAGCAGTTACACTTCATAATGTTTACAAAATTCTCAAACTTTTTTTTACACATACCTATTACATTCTACCTCCTGATCCTAACCCCTACATTTGTGTCAGACCTGTCTTGATAAATAGTCTTAAATCCAATCCATTATTCCAGCCTTTCAAAGTATTCATAGATCTTGCTTTTGCCTTTCACACTGTACTTTCCAGTTATTGCCATCTGAAAATTCATTAGCCTAAGAGATTCTCAGTTACCCAATTTTTAGAGCTAAACATCCAACATCTGACACTTTGCTTTAGAATATATTTCATTTACAATAGGCTTTTCATCCTAAAATTACTATACTTAGTAAAGCTGATATTAAGATCAATTTGCATTCCTTAAGCAAACATTAACAGTTAGTGGCAGAGGTAGAGAAATCAGAGTAGATTAAAAGTGTATCACATAAATAAAACATGAATCAAGGGAACTTCCATGCTGGTCCAGGGGCTAAGACTCCTTACTCCCAATACAGAGGGGCCTGGTTCAATCCCTGGTCAGGGAAAAAGATCCCACAAGCTGTAACTAAAAGATCCCATGTGCTGCAATTAAGATCCAGCACCATCAGATATAAGAAAACACATGAATCAACTTGAGATTGCTGCTGTGTGGGTAAACAAAGGATGCTGCAGCCATCAAGCCAGTGCATTTCAGCCCCTGGACAGGGAGCCCTGAAGGAACTCAGGACAGAGACAACCAACCAGCCCACTGTGAAGCCCACGTAGTAGTCAGCCTCTGCAGCCACTGTGATGGTGCTTCTGAGGAAACTCACGATGCTAGCCCCAGACAGCTGAAGTGCGTATCAAGGAATGACTGCAGTGAGCCCAGACTCTCACATCTTCCTATACACAGTAAACCAAGGGCTTCCCTGACCTGCAATGCAGGAGATCCAGGTTTGATCCCTGGGTTGGGAAGATTCCCCTGGAGAAGGGAATGTAACCCACTCCAATATTCTTGCCTTGAAAATTCCATGGACAGAGGAGCCTGGCAGGCTACAGTCTATAGGGTCAACGTATTGGTTCAAATTGGGAAAGGAGTACGTCAAGGCTGTGTATAGTCATCCCACTTATTTAACTTATATGCAGAGTACATCATGCAAAATGCTGGGCTGTATGACTCACAGGCTGGAATCAAGATTGCTGGGATCATATCAACAACCTCAGATAGGCAGATGATACCACTCTAATGGCAGAAAGCAAAGAGAAACTAAAGAGTCTCTTGATGAAAGTGAAAGAGGAGGGCGAAAAACCTGGCTTAAAACTCAACACTGAAAAATCAAAGATCATGGCATCCAGTCCTATCACTTCATGCCAAATAGATGGGGAAAAGTGTAAACAGTGACAGATTTTATTTTCTTGGGCTCCAAAATCACTATGGATGTTAACTGCAGCCACTAAATTAAGACACTTGCTCCCTAGAAGAAAAGCTATGACAAGCCTAGACAGCACATTGAAAAGTAGAGACATCACTTTGCCAACAAAGGTGTGTACAGTCAAAGCTATGGTTTTTACAGTAGTCATGTATGGATCTAAGAGTTGGACCCTAAAGAAGGCCGAGTGATGAAGAATTGATGCTTTCAAATTGAGTGATGGAGAAGACTCTTGATAGTCCCTTGGACTGCAAGGAGATTAAACCAGTTAATCCTAAAGGATATCAATACTGAATACTACTGGAAGGACTGATGATGAAGATGAAGCTCCAATACTTTGGCCACTTGAAGCAAAGAGCTGAGTCACTAAAGAAGATCCTGAGGGCAAGAGGAGAAGGGGGCGACACAGGATGAGATGGTTGGATGGCATCACCAACTCAGTGGACGTGAGTTTGAGTAAACTCCAGGAGACACTGAAGAACAAGGAAAACTGGTGTGCTGCAATTCATGGGGTGGCAAAGAGTCAGACATGACTTAAGAGACTGAACATCAATACATAGAAAAGTACTAAATTCCTTAATGTGAGATAGCTGGTTTTCTTTTATTAACACTAATCTTTTTATGATTATGACCAGGTCTTTGTTGCAAAAACTCCTATGAATCCGGGCTCATCCTTCCCTCTTTGAAGCAGGCTCTCAGGGTTATTTGAGATAATGTCTCCCAAGCTTGAAGTCCTAAGAAAGTCTGTCAAATAACATATAACTCTCAACTTTTAGGTTGTGCTTTTTTTTTTTTTCAGTTGACAAACTTGTACACAGCACTAGTTGAAGAGCTGAGGTAGGGTAGTCTGACATCTCTTATTTGTCAGTACAGCACTGAACTCTTCCTTATTATTTCTGCCTGGCATAGAGTAAGCCCTCACCAAATATTAGCTATTACCTTCCTAGCTATGTGGGCCCCAAACACTTCTTCACGGCACAGCATCCTTCACCTAACCCTCTCTCATATTCCCTTTCCTGTCTTGAACCCACACGTGTACTTATTTTTCCAAGGTTTCATAACTAATCTAATAGATCCTCTGGTAAATATGCAGTGAACGTTGCCCAAAAAACAAGCAGCCGCTCAATGAATTTCCTGTGCAACAATTACCCTTCACCTCCCTGTCAGGATTTACTGAGCTTCAGTCTTCTTCAGGATCACTCCAGGCCTCCACTGGATTTCTGTCAAACTGTCAACCACCTAAGCTTTCACTGAAAGCTTTCAGTTAACCCTCTGACTTTGACCCTGCATTCCCCTACCTTACAGAGACAGCAGAAAAACCGACAATGTGAAGGAAAGAGACCACATAATTGAGAATTACTGAGGGGTCAAAAATGGAAAGGCTTTCTGAAATTGAATCAGCTTCTCAAAGACATTTCAATGAAAAATGTAATAGGATGAAAAAAAAAAGACATATTCTAAAGGACAGTTATAACAATGACTATGAAAGAAAGAAGAAAGTCACTCTGCGCTCCATACTGGTCTCTGAAGAAGTCCAGCTAGTTATCCAAGGATGAAAGAGAATTGCAAGTCAGATGCTCCTTTTTCCTCTTTAAAATCAAGCCAAAACAAAATTCATTCAGCAGGTCTTTGTTATCTATTGCCTAGATATAGGTAAAAAATAAAAGGCTGTCTCCAGATTATTACCTAAAATTCACTCTTCCATTATTGGGGACAATTATTTTTATCCTATTCCCACTTTAGTTACTGCTATAAGTTATTTAATGTAGAAATAACAAAAAAATTTAATTACAGTCAAATAGTTAATTGAGGTTTAACTGGTTTAACTGGTATGTCACCCCACCACACGCCTAAAGACTCCAAGAGGACAGGATGGCGAAGGGTATGAGAGATGACGCTTTAGCGTCTCATCCTCAGTTATTACACAGCAGTTCCCTTCCGAACAAATCTGTTTACAATTTAAAAGGCTTTCAATTAATTTTTGCAACTAAATCAAGACTCTCTGAACATAATTAGAGAAGGGATGGGCTGAATCTAAAGGAAAAACATGAGATGACCTTATAATTCTTAAAGTTGCTGTCCAAGTTTCCTCCTAAATATCCACAAATTTCACCTTTTAAAATTATATAACAAGTTTTAAGAGTTCAGCACAGATAGATTTCCCAGCGAAAGAAAAGAAAAAGTGTTAGCTTTGGATGGAAAACATTTCTGGGAAGTCTGGGGCTGTATGACAGGCATGTGAAGGAGATCTCTGAATACCTGGTTGTTAATGTTAACATCCACGTTGGGGTGAGGAGCTGGCACAGGACTGTTTTCCATTTCAAGGTGTTTGAGCTTCTCTGAGGCATCTATGAATGCTGGAGGAAAAAAAAAAACGGAAAATAGCCACTTAGTCTGCCATGCTGTTACAGCTTGTAAGTGTACAGACTCAGGCTTTCTTCACTGCCTCCGCTCAATACCAGTTACCATCAATAAAAGGTAATAATCCAGATCACCTTGGACTAGACATTCCTTCTATAACCAGGAAACTCACCATTGATTTGAATAAGAGTTAACCTAAACAGGAACATTTCCTGTATCTGCTCTGCTCCGACAATGCCACTCGATGTAGACTCTCCATGGCACAAGGGGTTAAGAAAGCTCACCAGCTAAGAGATTCAAAGAATCGGCTCAGAGCACCTGTGACACCACCCTTCCTTCCTAAGCACAACCCAAGCTCCTCCCGCAAACCTTAGCACCTAGCCGTTTCTTCGCCTTGTTTCCTGACTGTATGGGGCCTAAAACTAAACTGATGAAGAACACACATTTATTAACTCACTGACTCAACCTATCACATACTGGTGACATAAGCCAGGTGTGATGCAGGACAGCATCGTATCTTCACTACCTGCAACCAGGCTGCACAATACAAGTAAAATCCTCCAACCACGGAAAAGATGATACATTAAATACAATGAATTCTATTTCAACTAACAACTGTTAGTTGTTCGTATTGTGCAGGAATCAATTTGGTAGGAATTTGAATTTATACACTGTCCACATAACCGAAAAAGCTACTGAATGCTTAATAATTTCTAAGCAATCAAGGAGCAGAAAGGAGGGAAAACTATGAAGTCATTTCCTCTCAGTCAGAGAGATCTTCTAACGTGTTCATCAATTAACTCTGTAAATCTGTCCCTTGGCTACACATTAGAATCAGATTGGTAACTTTTAAGATATACTGATTCCCAGAGCTGACCCTAGAATAACAATATCAGATTTCTGAAGGTAGTTTTATGGCACTAGTAGTTTTTATTATTTTTTAAATTAATTTATTTTAATTGAAGGCTAATTATTTGATAATACTGTAGTGTTTTTTCCCATACATTGACATGAATCAGCCATGGGTGTACATGCGTCCCCCACCCTGAACCCCCCATCCACTTCCCTCCCCATCCCATCCCTCAGGGTTGTCCCGGTATACCAGCTTTGAGTGGCACTTGTAGTTTTTAAAACCCTCTAGGTGATTTTAATGTACAATCAAAACTGAGAGTCACTAATGCAACATTAACCTCAAAATCTTCCATATTCATTTTCTTACTTAATTGCCACCTCTTGTTTTTCTTATGCTTCAAATGATTTGACACTAAATTTTAACATGATGCTGCTGGGACCACAACATTTTAGTTTATGCTATTAAATTAATACTGCTGGCTTGTGCTGGTGAGGGAGAACTGGTTAAAATAAAGCTTATTCTGCTATTTCTGTTTGGCTGAGAAATATCCTGAGACTGTAGGATAAATGCTTTTCTTTTTAAAATTACTATTTATTAACTATTTACCTAAGTCAATCAGGGTTTTGACATCATCACTGAAAGAAAATATAGAATAGATTGCACACCAAGATTCGTATCTTGGTATAAGACCTTAATTCTTAATATCAAAGTGCTCTAGCTTCACTGATTGACACTAAGCAAATGTTTTGAGTCTCAACTGGATAAGTCTTACTAATGAAACCCCTACATGATTCAAGAATTTCTTCTGTCATAACTTCCAACAGTATTTAAGTGCTGCTTGAATAGTTTCTGTAATGGGGGGCCCACTCACTGTAAGATACTTATTTCTGATATACGGCAAGAACAGTTTAAAAGATTCTTCCCTAAACTCATTTCAGTTTGGCTTTGCTATATTTTCAAACTGCTGATTCAAGATTCACTAAGAAGGTGACATAAATTCCCTGATATAAAAGGCTTCTGAATATTTGAAGCTATTAAGTCTCACTTGGTCTTGTCCTTTCTAAGCATCCTTAGTTTGTTCTACCAAATTCCTCAAAATCAATATAATCTCCTAGAAAGTGTGTACTATATAAACGTTGTTTGTTCATACAACACTACTGCAGTGCTGAAAGAATTTTAAACACTTTTCAAATCCAGACAACTGTTGTTGTTGTTCAGTTGCTTACTCATGTCTAACGCTTGGTGACCCCATGGACTGCAGCACACCAGGCTTCCCTGTCCTTCACCATCTTCCGGAGCTTGCTCAAACTCATGTTCATTGACTCAGTGTTGCCATCGAACCATCTCATCCTCTGTTGTCCCCTTCTCTTCCTGCCTTCAGTCTTTCCCAGCATCAGAATCTTTTCTAAGGAGTTCACTCTTTGCATCAGATGGCCAAAGTGTTTGAGCTTCAACTTCAGCATCAGTCCTTCCAATGAATGAATAGTCAGGATTGATTTCCTTTAGGATTGACTGATTTGATCTACCTGCAGTCCTAGGGACTCTCAAGAGTCTTCTCCAACACCACAGCTCAAAAGCATCAATTTTCTGGTGTTCAGTCTTCTTTATGGTCCAACTCTCACATCTATACATGACTACTGGAAAATTCATAGCTTTGACTAGACAGACCTTTGTCGGCAAAGTAATGTCTCAGTTTTTTAATATGCTATCTCAGTTTGTCACAGCTTTTCTTCCAAATTAAGTTAAAATTTTAATTTAAGCATCTTTTAATACATACAATGGACAGACATAAAATGAAAATAGAATCAATGTTGTCATTCTATAAAAGAGACTTTTTATTTTAATCCTGAAAATACTTCACATTAAGCTAGTCTTGCTTCTGGCTGAATCTAAACACTGATGGACTCTATCTGTTACATATCGCATCTTTCTAGTGACAAAGAGTGACTATTTCTAACAAGAGACAGAGTCCAGAGCAAGGCTGTGAAAACTGGAAAATAACCAAAAACAATTGCTGCAAAAAAAGTACATGAGAAATACTGGCATTCCTTGGAGATACTGTGGGTTCAGCTCTGGATCACCACAGTGAAGTGAGCCATGTGAATTGCCTGGTTTCCTGGTGCATGTAAGTTATGTTTATACTATATTGTAGTCTACTTATTAAACATGCAGTAGCATCAGTGTTCTTGCCTGGAGAATCCCAGAGACGGGGGAGCTTGGTGGGCTGCCGTCTATGGGGTCACACAGAGTCAGACACGACTGAAGCACCTTAGCAGTAGCAGCAGCATTATGTTAAAAAAATAATATGCATACTTTAGTTAAAAAATACTTTATTGCTAAAAAATGCTATCCATTATCTGACAATGTAGGGTTGCCACAAACTGTCATTTTGCAAAAAAGCACAATATTTGCAAAGTATAATAAAACAAGGTGCTCTCAGTAACAGAGATGTTTTCTTAACCCGATAACTATTACTTTTAAAAAATAAAATTAGAACATCATTCTGAAATTATGAATAAATCAAAGCTAATTTATGTTTGACACCACCCTTATGGCAGAAAGTGAAGAGGAACTAAAAAGCCTCTTGATGAAAGTGAAAGTGGAGAGTGAAAAAGTTGGCTTAAAGCTCAACATTCAGAAAACGAAGATCATGGCATCTGATCCCATCACTTCGTGGGAAACAGATGGGGAAACAGTAGAAACAGTGTCAGACTTTTTTTGGGCTCCAAAATCACTGCAGATGGTGACTGCAGCCATGAAATTAAAACATGCTTCCTCCTTGGAAGGAAAGTTATGACCAACCTAGACAGCATATTGAAAAGCAGAGACATTACTTTGCCAACAAAGGTCCATCTAGTCAAGGCTATGGTTTTTCCAGTGGTCATGTATGGATGTGAGAGTTGGACTGTGAAGAAGGCTGAGTGCTGAAGAACTGATGCTTTTGAACTGTGGTGTTGGAGAAGACAGCAAGGAGAGCCAACCAGTCCATTCTAAAGGAGATCAGTCCTGGGTGTTCTTTGGAAGGAATGATGCTAAAGCTGAAACTCCAGTACTTTGGCCACCTCATGTGAAGAGTTGACTCATTGGAAAAGACTCTGATGCTGGGAGGGGTTGGGGGCAGGAGGAGAATGGGAAGACAGAGGGTGAATGGCTGGACGGCATCACCGACTTGATGGACGTGAGTTTGAGTGAACTCTGGGAGTTGGTGATGGACAGGGAGGCCTGGCGTGATGCAATTCAGGGGTCGCAAAGAGTAGGACATGACTGAGCGACTGAACTGAACTGAACTGAACTGAATTTATGTTTCCCAGACCTCAGACTCAGAATAACAATTTAAATATGGTAGATGTCAATAAAAACATAACATATAACATGCCAGAACATTTGTTTAACAATGCATTTGTAGTGGTTACTTCAGGAACAAAAGAACAGATTTTTAAAACCAACTGAAAGTGAAAGTAAAGTCACTTAGTCGTGTCCAACTCTTTGTGACGCCGTGGACTGTAGCCTACCAGGCTCCTCCATCCACAGGATTCTCCAGGCAAGAGTACTGGAGTGGGTTGCCATTTCCTTCTCCAGGGGATCTTCCTGACCCAGGGATAGAACCCAGGTCTCCCGCATTGCAGGCAGATGCTTTAACCTCTGAGCCACCAGGGAAGCCCACTACCAGCAGTAACTCAGCATGTTCTATGAACCAGAAGCACTGTGAAATTTTTTATCATGTCCTTCTAAATTACTAAATCCCATTGCTGTATTCTACACTCTTCAGAGAGAACAGCATACTCATTGGCAATTTCCTATAAGTTGTTTAAAAGATGGTGCTTAATTTTAGAAAAAGAAATCAAAATTGCCAAGAGCCATGTAAACATCAGCTGCTTTTAAATGATCACACTTACACTGAAATTCAACAGAAAGCTTTTGTTTAAAGACAGTTATGTTTTAATATCAAACCAAACTCACAAATAGATAGAAATATGTGCAATTTCTTATTTCCTTTTAATCTTTTAAAAAGTTAAGGAGAGCAGCATTCTTTCTTGATGATTTATTTTTGTGGGTCTGGGCAACAACAGCTCTCATTAATAACAAAATATTTCCTATGCACGAATGGAATGTCCAAACATTTGTTCAATCCTGTGCCCTAGATAATCTCTAAGGAAACATTTTTCTCTTAATTTTCACTCAAGAAACAAAAAGCAAATTTGAAAATTCAAAAATGTTTAATGACTTATAAATGACACAAATGTTTCATGGTATCAATTATGTGATCTTAAACATTTCAATGGACCCTTAGGCCAAAAAGGCAAGAAGGCATAACATTAAATTATGTTTAATGTTTAAATTATGTTTTATGTTTAAATTATGTTTAATGTCTATTCTACATTAACATTTCAAATTCAACTGCTGCTGCATAAAATACTCTTGAAGTGACTGACAAACAGCTCATTTCAAAAGACGTAGACTAATGTCACTGATTTCACACAGAACATTTACTTACTCCTGCGCTCACCTTCAGGTCCCTCTAACCCAGCCTGCCTGGTCGCTGTGCTCACTTCACCTGGGGCTTGGGAGGTGTCCATGGTGTCAGGTGCCCCAGCTATGTCATTAATGGTTGTTTCCAGTAAGTCTGGACTATCTAGCAAATCAATCCTCAGAGGCAAGCTGTAAAGGTAACAGAAAACATTCTTAGATCAAGACATTTATCATGAAAAGAATTTAAAACACTAATAAAAATCTGTTGGAAAAAAAAGTCATTTATGGCAAGTGGTTTATTCATCTGTCAAAACCTTTGGGCAGATTCTCTTCCATCCAAATTGGAGAAGGGGCTGAATTTAGCTTCCCAACTGAAATAACCTAAGGGGAATATAAACAATTCTCAAGATATTAGACATCAGACAACAAAAAGGCAGAAATTCTGAGATTCAGAAAACAATGAGGAGTCCTTGTTTTAAGAGAATCTCCATGCCGTAATTTAGAGACGTCCTGTGGCTGACAGTCCAGGGAGACCAGGACAGCTGAAGTTCACTGGCCAGAGTACCAGGCAGGAGAGAACCCTGGAGGTGTGCAGAAGGCTCCTCTCAAGATGCAGTAGGGTACTGATCAGGGAACATGTGGCTTCAGAAAGAATTAGTAGCACTCAGGCTGGGCCACAGTGTCCTTCTTTACAGACTATAAAAACACATAACAAGGGTACTGAGTATGAAAAAGATTCTGCCTCAGGAGTAGAGAATAATTTATCCAGACAGCCTTGTGACAAATCCACTTAACACATCATAAAAGAAAGAGCTGAAAGGATCAAAGTGTTTCCAAGTAATTTAACTGCATTGTAAAACAAATCTCAAGACTGAAAGGAATACAAAATGATCTAGCATCCAACAATGTAAATTTCAAAATGTCACGTATCTAGCCAGAGATTATTAGAAATGCTAACAGGCAGAAAAAGACATCCATATTAAAGAGAAAAATCAATCAACAGGAATCAACATGTTAGGATCAGCAGAGAAAGATACTAAAAACAGTTATTATAGCTGTATTTCATATGCTCAAAAAGCTAAGCAGAAATTAGAACATACAAAAAAGACTCAAACCAAGCTTCTAGAGATGAAAACCACAATATCTAAGATGGAAAATATATTGGGTGAGGTGGACAGCAGATTGATTTTTTAAAAGATACTGAATTTAATAGAAACTATCCAAATAAAACACACAGGGAAAAAGGATTCCCCCCCCAAATGAAAAGAATCTCAGTTCTTCTTTGTGGGCCAACTTCAAGCAACCAACTGTATGAATAACCGACTGGATGGAGTCCCAGGGTGGTGGGGGAAGGGGAGAAAAGGGAAGGGGAGAAAAGGTATTTGAAGAAAAAAAATGACTGATGTTTACAAATCAGATGAAAACTATAAACCCACAGATTCAAGAATTTCAGGAAACTCTAAACACAGAAAACATGAAGAAAACTACACCAAAGCATACTGCAACCACACTGCTTAAAACCAATGATGAAAAGAAAAATTTAAAAGCAGCCAAAACAGTGTACATTCAATAGAATAAGATAAGGAGGACAGCAGATTTCTTATCAGGAATAGTGCAAACTAGAGGACAGTGGAGGAGTATCTCAAAGACTTGTAAAGAATAAAAGCCTACCAATCCAAATTTTATATCCAGTTAAAAAGCTTTCAAAAACAAAGGAAAACCTATATATACACCAAAGAAAAGTGAAAATATACATACACTCAGAGATGTGTACCCAAATGTTCATGGAATCACTATTCATAATAGCCAAAAAAGTGGAAATGCCCATTAACTGAGGAATGGATAAATAAAATGTGATCTGTCCACAAAATGGCATAATAATCAGCAAGAAAAGAAGTCAAGCACTGAAACATGCTATGACCCTTGAAAATACAATGTTAAGGGGAAAAAGTCAGACACAAAATACCACATATCATATGCGGCCATTTATATGAAATGTCCAAAATAAACAAGTTCACAGACACAGAAAGTAGATCAGTGGTTGTCAGAAGCTAGAGAGGGATGGAGATTAACTGCTGTTATTTAAGGTCTGAAATTAGGATTCCATAAGAAGGCTGTCTTGACATCCCTGAGCCTCATAGGCCCCCAAGGCCCAACCATGAGCTTCCCAACTCTCATCAGATATGCCCTCCCAGTGAAAAGGATTCCAAAAAACTGTACCAGCTGCATCCTACCAGATTCTTAAGTAAGTTTCATTTCTCTGCCAGCCTGTGAAATTATTCAGACAAGCCAATCATATCCCCTGGTGGGAACCAAGGGTCAACTCATTCTCACATTCCTATAAAGCCTGCCTCCCAAAAAAGCCCATGTTTGTTCACTTTGCTCCCGAGAGAGACACGATGCATCCCCACTGTTGTGAGGTTTCGTCCTCCTTAGAGCCATGAGTATATGTGTTTAATAAACTGCCGTCAGGGCTGGGCATTGTATGTTGGGCCATCTAATAGTATTTAGGGTAGAGGATCCCTCCCTTACCAAAAGGGTGAGTGAGTGTGGAGAAGAACAACTGATAGTGGGTATGGGGTTTCTTTTTTGTTGTTTAGTCGACAAGTTGTGTTCAACTCTTTTGCAACCCCATGGACTGTAGGCTGCCAGGTTCCTCTGTCCATAGCATTTCCCAGGCAAGAATACTAAGTGGTGTGTTTTGTTTTTTTTTTGTGTGAGGGGCAAATATTCTAAAGTAAAATTGTAATAAAGGTTGTGCAATTCTATGAAAGTGCTAAAAACACTGAATTGTTGGCTCTGAATGGGTAAACAATGTGAATTATATCTTAAAAAAGAAGACAGACAACAGGAATTCATGACCAAAAGACCAGCACTAAAAAAATATTAAAGGAAGACACACAGGCAGAAGTAAAATGAACAATGTATTATAGGGTCTAAAACACACATAGAAGAAAAATGTTTGACAAATGACAGTAAAAAGGCTGGGAGAGGAGAAATAGAAGCACGCTACTATAAAGTTGTTATACTACACATGAAACAGTATAATAGTCCTTGAAAGTTGACTGATAAATGCTAAAGTAACCATTAAAGTTAAAAAACAAAACAAAACACCAAAGAGTTATAGCTAAGGAATAAGAAAAGGACATAAATGAAATTTTTAAAAAATTAATGAAAAAAGAAGAAGATGGAAACAAGAAACATCTGGGACAAACAACACAAACAGCAGGATGACACTCAATCATACCAATAATCATATTAAAAGGAAACAGTATAAACATACCATTAAAAACACTCAATCTCTGCAGAGACTGTCAAAAATTGCCAATGTCAGGACTTCCCCAGTGGCCCAGTGGCTAAGACTCTGAGTTCCCAAGGCAGGGTAGCTGGGCTCAACCCCTGATCAGGGACCTAAGATGCCACATGTCACAACTAAGATCCCACATGCCCATTAAAGAGCCAGCATGCCTCAACTAAGACCCAGTATAGTCAATAATTTGATACTTTAAAAAAATTTCCAATGGCAACTCTATTTCAAGTCATCACGGCAGAGGATTGGGAAAAGTTTTCAATTAACAATACCTGTGCCTCATATAAACCTCACTGACTATACTGCCACTGCACAAAGATGAAACATACCAATTTTCAAATGCAGAGACTATCAGTTACAATTTAAAAAGCAAAACCCAGTTATGTGGCGCCTACATGAAACAATTTAACTATGAAGAAACAAATTAACAAAGATAAAAAATAAAAGGACAGAAAAAGATATACTATGCTAACACTAGTCAAAAGAAAGCTACAGTGAACATACTGATATCAAAGTAGAGTTAAGAGCAAAGAATAGTACTTAAAATGAAGATGATCACTTCATAAGGATAAAGGGGTCATTTAATCAAGAGAACATAAAAATCCTAAATATTTATTTACTTAATGGTGGCATTTTAAAATGCATGGAGCCAAAACTGAAAGAACTGCAAAGAGTAATGAGCAAATCAATTATGGCTGGAGATTTCAACACCCTTCTTTCAATAAGAGATAGAATAGAAAATCAGCAAGGATATAGTGGACGTGAACATCACTAACCATCAACTTTACTTGACTGACGTTTAGAAAATACTCTACCCAAAACATCAAAACACATGACCTTCTCAAGGACATACAGAATAATCACTAAGATAGGTTGTATTCTGGGCCATAAAACAAGAGTTAATAAATTCAAAAGGACTCAAATTATACAAAGTATGTATGTTCTTTGACCGGAACATAAATTATAAATCAAAACAGAAAGTTCCTTGGAAAATTGCCAAATATTTGGAAACTATAAATGTACTTCTAAATAACCACTGGATCAAAAAAGATATGAAAAGGAAAATTAGAAAAGAATTTTAAACTAATGAAAGCAAAAGCACAACACATCTATATTTGCAGGATTCCACTAAAATAATAGAGCAATATTTATAATATTAAACATCTACATTAAAACAAAGTTTTCAAATCAATTGCCTCAGTTTATACCTTGATAAATTAGAAAAAGAGCATATTAAATCCAAAGGAAGAAGAAGGCAGGAAATGATAAAGATAAAAGGAAAAATAATAGACAAAATGAATTAAATTGAGAACTAGTTCTTTGAGCTCAATGTAATAATTGATTTATTTATGTATTAATAACTTGTAGCTAGACTGATAAAAAGAAAAATAAGAATATGTATATACAATATCAGGAATGGGAAGAGTGACATCACTACAGATACTACAAACATTAACAAGATATAAGGGAATATTATGAGTTGTATGCCAATAAATTCAACAACTTAGATGATATGCAAAAATTCCTCAAAAGCCACAACCATCACAGCTCACTCCAGGAAAACAGAAAGTCTGAATAGATGCAGAAAAGTATAGAAATTAACTGGTAATTAAAAATCTTCAAACAAAGAGAAGCTCAGACCCAGAGAACCTCCTGAGAAATTCTATCAAATATTTAAAAGAAGAAATAATTCTAACCATCAACAACCTATCTTACAAATAGAGGAAAGGCAACATTCTCCAAGTCATTCTATGAGCCCATTATTATCCTGACAGTGGAGCAATACCAAACATACAACAAGAAATCAAGCAAGGAAGAAAAAGGACCGTCCACCATGATCAACTGGGACTTTTCACAGCCATGCAAAGTTGGTTTAACATTCCAAAATCAATTAATGTAATGTTACATATTAATAGAAACAAACCACATGATCATCTCAATAGATACAGAAAAAGCATGTAACAAAATCCAACAACGCTAATGGTAAAACTCTCAACAAACAAAGAACAGGTAAGAATATCTTCAATCTGATAAAGGAAATACACACAAAAAAAATCAACAGCTAACATTACACTGGGGCTTCCCTGGTGGCTCAGACGGTAAAGAATCCACCTGCAATGCGGGAGGCCTGGGTTCGATCCCTGGGTTGGGAAGATCCCCTGGATGAGGGCAGGACAACCCACCCCAGTATTCTTGCCTGGAGAGTTCCATGGACAAAGAAGCCTGGTGGGCTACGGTTTATGGGGTCACAACGAAGCACAGCACAGCACATTACACTGAATGATGAATGACCAAGTTATTTCCCCTATAAGTCAGAAACAAGATAAAGATTCCACTCATCACTTCTATTCAACAATACACAGAAGGTTTTAAAAGGTGCAGTAAGAAAAAAAAGCAGAGTAAATTAAGGGCCCAAACTAAAAAAGAAAGAGATACAAAGGAAGAGGTTTTTATGTGCAGATGACAGAATCCTATATGTAGAAAAGTCAATGGAATCCACAAAATGCTCCTGGAAAGTAATAAGTTCAGCAAGGAGGCAGGACACAAGATCAACATGCAAAATTCAATTATGCCTATACACTAGCAATGAACAATAGAAAACTGAGATTAAAATAATTCTGTTCACAAGAGCATCAAAAGAATAAAAACAGGAATAAATTTAATAAAGGATATGCAGAGCTTGGGATTCCCACATGGCCCTTGTGGTAAAGAACCCTCGTGCCAGTACAGGAAACATGAGACTTGGGTTCAATCCCTGGGTCGGGAAGATTCCCTGGAGAAAAGCATGGCAACCCACTCCAGTATTCTTGCCTGGAGAACTCCACAGACAGAGGAACCTGGCAGGCTATAGTCCATAAGGTCGAACAAGTTGGACATGACTTAAGTGGCTGAGCACACATGCAGAGCTTATACACTTAAAGCTATAATAAATAAAGGATATCTAAATAAACAGAAAGACACTTTATGTTCATGAATTAGACGAAAAAATGTGAAAATTCAGGAACTAGAACAGCCAAGTGTATTCTGGAAAAGAAGAAAGTTGGAGAATACATACTGCAACTTGCTATAAAACCACAGTAATTAAGACAGTGTGGTATTGGCACAAAAATAGCTATGTAGGGGGTTCCCTGGCGGCTCAGTGGTGAAGAATCCTCCTGCCAACACAGGAGACATGGGTTTGATCCCTTGTCTGGGAAGATCCCACATGCCACAGAGCAACTCAGCCCCTGCACAACTATTGAGCCTGTGTCTAGAGCCCGGGAACCACAACTCCTGGGTCCATGTACTCAACCACTGAAGCCCATGTGCCCTAGAACCCATGCTCCACAAAAGAAGCCACCATGAGAAACCCAAGCACCATAATAAAGAATAGCCCCTGCTTGCCACAACTAGTGAAATTCTGCACAGCAATGAAGACCCAGCACAGCCAAAATTAAATAAATAAAAATTTTTAAAAAATAGATATGTAAATCAACAGAATGAAATTGAGAGTTTGGAATTCATAATACTTACGGTTGATTTTTTCCAAGACAAATCAATGGATAAAAGAATAGGCATTCAACAACTGGAGTCAAGACAACTAAAAATATATGCAAAAATATGAATTTAGACCCTTACCTTACACGACACAAAAGTTAAATCAACATGGATAACGTACTGAAATGTTAAGAGATGAAACTATTAATATCTGAAAAAAACACAGGAGGAAAAGATCTTTGTGATTTGGGGTTGGCAAAATGTTCTCAGATATGATACTAAACAGACCACCCATTTAAAAAAAAAAATGGGAAGTTGGACTTTGCTTGAGCTTCAAAAAAACACTCTTGATTGAAATGAAGAGAGAAGTCACAGATGAAGAGAAAAATTTTGCAAATCATGTATCTCATAAGGAACTGGTATCCAACATATACAAAGAATTCTTAATATAAAAAGGATAAATAACATATAAAAATGAGCAAAAGGTTCAAATAGACATTCCTGCAAAGACAACTGATTAACAGCTGACAAGCACATGAAAAGATACTCAGCATCAGTAGCCCTCTGGAAAATGCAAATCAAAACAAGGAAATGCCACTATTCACTCTCTTAAACAGCTGTAATTAAAAAGAAAATATCAAATGTTGGCTAGGATGTGAAGACCTGGAACATTCAAGCATTTCCTCTCCAGAAAAATGTTTGTCAATTTCTTGAAAAGTTAAAATATAAATTCACAATACAACCCAGCAATTTTCCTCCTAGGAGTCTATTCAAGAGAAATGACATTTTATGTCCACACTACAATATGTATAGGAATGCTTATAACACTACTGACAGCCAGAACATGGGAACAATGCAAATTTCCAACAATTGGTGAATGTAAAAACAAAACACTGTATATCCATAAAATGCATTATTAATCAGCAACTGAAAGGAGCTCACTAGAATACATGGATAAATCTGAAAAACATTATTCTAGGAGAAAACCAGAGATAAAACCTTGTATACTATATAATTTCATTCATACAAAATGTCTAGGAAAGTAAAATTTATAAAGACTGAACTTTGGAGATTATGAAAATGTTCTAGATTGTGTGATTGTACAATTCCATACATTCTAAAAATCATGGACTTGTACATTTACCATAAATGAATTTTTAAATTTTATTTTTTGGCCATGCTGGGTCTTTGTGGTTGCTCTCAAGCTTTCTCTAATCGCAGAAAGCGAGGGTCACTCTCTAGCAGAGGTACATGGGCTCCTCATTGCAGCGGCTTATGTTGTGGAGCGCAGGCTCTACCGCGCTCAGGGTTGAATAGTTGCGATTCACAGGCTCTAAGGCACAGGTTCAACAGTTGAGGTGCATGGGCTAAGTAGCCTCACAGCATGTGGAACCCTTGAGGACAAGAAATCAAACTTGTGTTCCCTGCCTTAGCAGGTAGATCCTTAATCAACGGACCACCAGGGACGTCCCAATAAATGAATTTTATAATGTGTACAAATATTTTTGAATATATAAAAACCTTAGTCAAGAGGAACTAGAGATCAAATTGCCAACATCTGCTGGATCATGGAAAAAGCAAGAGAGTTCCAGAAAAACATCTATTTCTGCTTTATTGACTATGCCAAAGCCTTTGACTGTATGGATCACAATAAACTGTGGAAAATTCTAAAAGAGATGGGAATACCAGAGCACCTGACCTGCCTCTCGAGAAACCTATATGCAGGTCAGGAAGCAAGAGTTAGAACTGGACATGGAACAACAGACTGGTTCCAAATAGGAAAAGGAGTACATCAAGGCTGTATATTGTCACCCTGTTTATTTAACTTATATGCACAGTACATCATGAGAAATGCTGGGCTTGAAGAAGCACAAGCTGGAATCAAGACTGCCGGGAGAAATATCAATCATCTCAGATATGCAGATGACACCACCCTTATGGCAGAAAGTGAAAGAGGAGAGTGAAAAAGTTGGCTTAAAGCTCAACATTCAGAAAACGAAGATCATGGCATCTGGTCCCATCACCAGGGGAAACAGATGGGGAAACAGTGGAAACAGTGTCAGACTTTATTTTGGGGGGCTCTAAAATCACTGCAGATGGTAACTGCAGCCATGAAATTAAAAGATGCTTACTCCTTCGAAGGAAAGTTATGACCAACCTAGACAGCATATTCAAAAGCAGAGACATTGCTTTGCCAACAAAGGTCTGTCTAGTCAAGGCTATGGTTTTCCCAGTGGTCATGTATGGATGTGAGAGTTGGACTGTGAAGAAGGCTGAGTGCCGAAGAATTGATGCTTTTGAACTGTGGTGTTGGAGAAGACTCTTGAGAGTCCCTTGGACTGCGAGGAGATCCAGCCAGTCCATCCTAAAAGAGATCAGTCCTGGGTGTTCATTGGAAGGACTGATACTAAAGCTGAAACTCCAATACCTTGGCCACCTCATGCGAAGAGTTGACTCATTGGAAAAGACTGATGCTGGGAGGGACTGGGGGCAGGAGGAGAAGGGGACGACCGAGGATGAGATGGCTCGATGGCATCACCGACTCGATGGACGTGAGTTTGAGTGAACTCTGGGAGTTGGTGATGGACAGGGAGGCCTGGCGTGCTACAATTCACAGGGTTGCAAAGAGTCGGACACAACTGAGCGACTGAACTGATCAAATTTAGGATTTCAAAAGTAAAAATAATTTGGTTCTACTTGAAATAACAAAGTTGCAGGATACAAGATCAATATACAAAAATCAACTATGTATCTGTATCCATGAAATGAACAACAGGAAAATGAAATACGAAAACAATTCCAGGATTTCCCTGGCAGTCCAGCAGTTAAGACTCCACTGCAAGGGGTGCAGGTTCGATCCCTGCTCAGGGAACTAAGATCCTGCATGCTGTGAAATATAGCCAAACAGAAAAAAAAAAAAAAAAAAAAAAAAACCCACCTCATCTAGAAAAGCAAGTATTCTAACAGTTATGTTTTTTATAATTTTATTTATTTGGCTGTGCTGAGTCTTCGCTGCTGTGCAGGCTTTTCTCTAATTATGGTGAGTGGGGGCTACCCTCTAGCTGAAGTGCACAGGCTTCTCATGGTGGTGGCTTCTCTTATTGTGGAGCATGGGCTCTAGGGCGAGCGGGCTTCGGTAGCTCTGGTTCCTAGGCTCTAGAGCACAGGCTCAACAGTTGGGGAACACGGGCTTAGTTGCTCCATGGCATGCAGGATCCTCCCAGACCAGGGATCGAATCCGTGTCTCCTGCATTGGAAGGTGGATTCTTTACCACTGAGCCATCAGGGAAGCCCTCTAACAGTTTTTTAAAGAACAAGATTTTCAATTTATCTGCTGTGGCAAAGTTCAAAGGTTGATGTAGACATTTTATTTTGTTGACCTAATACTGAGTTAGGCAGAAGGAAACAAACTGCCACTGTTGTATGCTTTCCTAGAGGAATGAAGGCGGTGCTTTAACCATCCTGGGTCTGTGACACAAATAAGGAAAAAAAAAAAACTTTCAAAAATTGATGAGAGAGATAGTGAGAACAAAGAGAGCTTCTTTGCAAGTCAAGACCTCTGTGTCCCAGTCCTATCTCTGCAACCATGTGGCTGTACAGTTTCAAACAACTTCCTTCACTGTGGTCGTCAATGTGTGTTCTACAGAGCCCAGAGGATTTCAGACTCAAATGAGCTACACAGAAAGTGGAGAAGATGGTAGAGTTTTGGTTTTTATGGTAACTTTTTTATGAGATTTTATTTGGAATTCCCAGATAAATTTAATTAGAAGGGTTTCTCAGTTAAAACTCACTTGGAAACCATGGGAGTAAAGGCACTTTTCAACAGTTGTAAAAATCTATTAATATAAAACCATAAATATAAAAATATATTCAGCTCATTTTCAAGTCTTTTTGTACTGCTCCAATGGTTATCCTTTCTAAATGTGAATCAGTGCAACTTGTGAGGCTTTTTTCTTTTTTAAATAAGGTTAACAACATCAAAAGAAGAGATGATGATGATGACGAGGAAAAGATGAAACAAAAATGACAGAATACAGGAGTCTGTTGAAGCTGACTGATGAGAATGCTGTGGTTCACCATATGTTGGACCTATATATAATTTTGAAATTTTCATCATAAATTCTTAAAAATATGGATACAAGTATTTTTGGGCAAAATGTGAGAACTGGTAGTTCATTTCCTGTGGTCCTAAGATGGACGTATGATAGAAATTTTTTATTTTAACTACACCCATATGTCTTAGCCTGTTCAGGCTACTTTAACAGAAATACCATAGACTGGGTAGCTTATTAACAACAGAACTTTATTTCTCCCAGTTCTAGTCTACTTCTAGACTTGCTGCCAAGACTTACCAGCAGATACAGTATTTGGTGAGGGCCCTCTTTTTAGTTCAGAGACTATCTGTTTGCTGCATCCTCATGTGGCAGAAAGAAATGAGGGAGCACTCTGGGGTCTCTTTTACAAGGGCACTAATCCCACTGACCAGGGCTTAAATCCACCTTCATGAAATCACTTCCCAAAGGTCTTACCTCCAAATACAATCACACTGAGGACTAGATCTCAACATATAAATTTTGGAGGGACACAAATAGTCCACAGTACTCAAAAATAAGATTATAAGCTTCATGAATCAGAAATGAAATAGAAGTTCATATCTAAAAGAATGTTGAATTATTTTGGAATTTCTGAAGAACATGGGTTAAACTGTGTCCCACCACAAATTCATATGCAGACGTCCTCATGCCCCTTGGATTGGGATTTTACTTGGAAATACATTTCCAGGTATACATTGCTTAGGTCAAGATGAGATCATACTCAAGTCAAGTGGACCTTAGGAAGCATCACTATGAACAAAGCTAGTGGAGGTGATGGAATACCAGCTGAGCTATTTCAAATCCTAAAAGATGATGCTGTGAAAGTGCTGCACTCAATATGTCAGAAAATTTGGAAAACTCAGCAGTGGCCACAGGACTGGAAAAGGTCAGGTTTCATTCTAATCCCAAAGAAAAGCAATGCCAAAGAATGTTCAAACTACCACACAATTGCACTCATCTCACACGCTAGTAAAGTAATGCTCAAAATTCTCCAAGACAGGCTTCAACAGTACATGAACAGTGAACTTCCAGATGTTCAAGCTGGATTTAGAAAAGGCAGAGGAACCAGAGATCAAATTGCCAACATCCGCTGGATCATTGAAAAAGCAAGGGACTTCCAGAAAAACATCTACTTCTGCTTTATTGACTATGCCAAAGCCTTTGACTGTGTGGATCACAACAAACTCTGGAAAATTCTTTAAGAAATGGGAACACCAGACCACCTTATCTGCCTCCTGAGAAATCCATATGTAGGTCAAGAAGCAACAGTTAGAATTAGACATGGAACAATAGACTGGTTCCAAATTGGGAAAGGAGTACCTCAAGGCTCTATGTTGTAACCCTGCTTATTTAACTTATATACAGAGTTCAGTTCAGTTCAATCATTCAGTTGTGTCCAACTCTTTGCGATCCCATAGACTGCAGCACGCCTGGCCTCCCTGTCCATCACCAACTTCCAGAGTTTACTCAAACTCATGTCCATTGAGTCGGTGAAGCCATCTAACCATTTCATCCTCTGTCGTCCCCTTCTCCTCCTGCCTTCAATCTTTCCCAGCATCAGAGTCTTTTCAAATGAGTCAGCTCTTCGCATCAGGTGGCCAAAGTACTGGACTTTCCGCTTCATATATACAGAGTACATCATGCGAAATGCCAGGGTGGATGAAGCACAAGCTGGAATCAAGACTACTGGGAAAAAAATCAATAACTTCAGATACACAGATGACACCACCCTTATGGCAAAAAGCGAAGAACTAAAGAGCCTCTTGATGAAAGTCAAAGAAGACAGTGAAAAAGCTGGCTTAAAACTCAACATTCACAAAACTAAGATCATCGCATCCAGTCACGTCACTTCATGGCAAAAAGATGGGAAAACAATGGAAACAGTGCCAGACTCTTTTGGGGGGGCTCCAAAATCATTGCAGATGGTGACTGCAGCCATGAAATTAAAAGACGCTTGTTCCTTGGAAGAAAAGCTATGATCAACCTAGACAGCATATTAAAAAGCAGAGACATTATTTTGCCAACAGAGGTCCGTCTAGTCAAAACCAGTAGTCGTGTACGGATGTGAGAATTGGACTATAAAGAAAGCTGAGCACCAAAGAATTGATGCTTTTGAACTGTGGTGTTGGAGAAGACTCTTGAGAGTCCCTTGGACTGCAGGGAGATCCAACCAGTCCATCCTAAAGGAAATCAGTCCTGAATATTCATTGGAAGGACTGATGTTAAAGCTGAAATTCCAATCCTTTGGCCACCTGACATGAAGAACTGACTCATTTGAAACGACTGTGATGCTGGGAAAGATTGAAGGCAGGAGGAGAAGTGGACAACAGAGGACGAGATGGTTGGTGGCATCACTGACTCATTGGACATGAGTTTGAGCAAGCTCTGGGAGTTGGTGATGGACAGGGAAGCCTGGTGTGCTGCAGTCCATGGGGTTGCAAAGAGTTGGACATGACTGAGTGACTGAACTGAACTGAGATCATACTGGAGGGGAAGGCAGGCACTTCATGCACCATGACTGATAATCCTCAGTTCAGCCCATTTGAAAAGACATCCTTATGAAGGGGCAAGTATAGACACAGACATACACCCAAGAAGGCCATGTGATGATGAAGGCAGAGACTAGGTGGTACTTCTGCAATCCACCCTGCCAGCAAACCACCAGCAGCCAGGAAAGAGGCTGGAACAGATCTCACCATTCTCAGAAGGAAGCATCTGGCCTACACCTTCCTCTTGAACTTCTGGCCTCTAGAATCATGAGACAAAATTCTGTGGTCATCCAGCTGTAACAGCAGTCCTAGGAAACTTAATACATGTCACATTCCAAAGATTTGAGCAGACCTTATAAAAAGAGTCTGAGCAGATTGCACTATCCATACCATAAAAGAAAAGACAAGACATCCAAAGGGACATTCTGCAAGGGCAGGACATCAGGGCAGACAAAAGTCACATGAAGTAAATGAAGGCTCTGAAAGAACCTGTGAAAGCAGATGATTCCATTTTACTTCAAGGGGGAACGGGGATTGCTAAGCATTAGCAACTACTAGCCCCACATCACGGAGAAGGCAATGGCAACCCACTCCAGTGTTCTTGCCTGGAGAATCCCAGGGACGGGGGAGCCTAGTGGGCTGCCCTCTATGGGGTCGCACAGAGTCGGACATGACTGAAACGACTTGGCAGCAGCAGCAGCAACCCCACATCATGTGTGGTGCTGAGAGAACTCTTAGGAAACATGATGCATGAACCTGTAAGTTTGGGAGTATACAAAAACGTATCTCCCATGTAGGGAAGTGCATCTCTTAGCATGGAGCGGTCTAGCTCCACGAGCTGACCGAAGTTTACCTTAATAACCTGGGGGGAAAGGCCAGCGGCTGGACAAGCTACATTTACAAGAATGTATAGATTCATTCTGGGCAGGGCAGGGCAAGGGCAAGAATGTATAGATTCCCAGAGGCCAAATTTACAGTAAGCCACACATCAAAATGAGTAACAGGGCAGGGCAAGAATGTATAGATTTCCAGAGGCCAAATTTACAGTAAGCCACACATCAAAATGAGTAACAGGAGTAGATGATAACATATTCTTAAAAATCCATGAATCTATGAGTAACAAATTATTTCCTTTAAAGGTGAGAGGAAAGAGGAAGCCCTCTTTTACAGAAGAATGCCACCTTTGTAGAAAGAAGGACAGAACTTGGAAATTAACATATTATAAATACCAAAACAATAATTGGTTCAGGTAAAAATTATCAATGGATGCAAAACCACCAGATAAAAGACTTCAGGGAATAGGATATCCACTCTCAGTTTTAAAATGACACTCCACAGATTAAAGAGGGGAAAGGTACTTTTATAGAGAAATCTGGTGGGACATTGGCTTAACCAAAATATCAGTAAAAATGTTTAACCTGAATCTAAGATAATCTCACAAATCTAAGTTGCAAGGTATTCCACAAAGAAATCTGCATAGGCTCTTTAAAAAATATATCAATGTTATTTGTTAACTGGCTATCAGTTCAGCCGCTCAGTCATGTCTGATTCTTTGTGACCCCATGAATCGCAGCACGCCAGGCCTCCCTGTCCATCACCAACTCCCGGAGTTCACTCAAACTCATGTCCATTGAGTCGGTGATACCATCCATCCATCTCATCCTCTGTTGTCCCCTTCTCCTCCTGCCCCCAATCCCTCCCAGCATCAGAGTCTTTTCCAATAAGTCAACTCTTCGCATGAGGTGGCCAAAGTATTGGAGTTTCAGCTTTGGCATCAGTCCTTCCAATGAACACCCAGGGCTGATCTCATTTAGAATAGACTGGTTGGATCTCCTTGCAGTCCAAGGGACTCTCAAGAGTCTTCTCCAACACCACAGTTCAAAAGCATCAATTCTTCAGCGTTCAGCTTTCTTCACAGTCCAACTCTCACATCCATACATGACTACTGGAAAAACCATAGCCTTGACTAGACGGATCTTTGTTGGCAATAATGCAATACAAATCAAAAAGTCTGAAAAAAATGTCAATGTCATGAAATGCAAAGCAGGCTGAGGAAGTTTTCATGAGCAATGAAACATGAGAAACTAACAGAAATTCTCACTGGATCCTGAATCAGGCAGGAAAACAACTATGAAGGGCATTTATCGAAATTTCTGGAAAAACCTTAGTATGGACTTTAATAGTTACAATAATGTTAAAATCTCTGGGTGTAGGAACTTCCTTGGTGGTCCAATGGTTAAGAATCCACTTTCCATTGTAGGGAACATGGGTTTGATTTCTGGTCAGGGAACTTAAGATTGCCACAACTTTTGAGCCTGCACACTCTAACTAGAAAAAGGCCATGTGCTGCAACAAAGACCCCCCAGCACAGCGGGGAAAAAATAATTCTGTGTAATAAATACACACATATAAGATTATCCTTGATTTTTGGAGATAAAGGGCTTCCCTTGTGGCTCAGAGGTAAAGGATCCGCCTGCCAATGCAGAAGATGTGGGTTTGATTCCTGGGTCAGGGAAGATCCCTTGAAGAAGGAAATGGCAACCCACTCCACGATTCTTGCCTGGAAAATCCCATGGATGGAAGAGTCTGCAGGCTACAGTCCACGGGGTCGCAAGAGTTGGACATGACTTAGTGACTAAACCACCACCATGCAAAAAGAAGTATTAATGGACACAGTACTGTAATGTCTGTGTTGTGCTCAATTATTTCAGTTTAGAAAAACTCAGTGTCAGCAAATAGGCAAAATATTAACAGGTAGAAAACTTAGGGGGAAGGGCATGTAACTATTCCATTTTCTTTCAACTTTTCTGTGTGCTTGAAGTCTTCCAAAATAAAAACTTAGGAGAAAAGAAAAAATGTATGCTTCCTGTGTGCCACGTGCGAGTCCAGTTTGAAGCACATTCACTGGAACTCTACCTATGGGACAGGTGTCTCAGAGTAAGATGATCCAAGCAGAAGTATATTCACAGTTAAGAGCAAAAGCCAGCAACATGGGAGAGAGAGTGGGGCAAAAAGTGAAGTATGAAGAAAACTGCCTCTCTGGGGAAGTGACAGATGGGTTCTATAAGGGCCTCTGAGAAAACACTGAAGTGTAGCACACAAAACCATGGTTACGTTCATGCCACAACACCTGGCTGGATTACAACAGCATCACCCACATTAGACCCTGCTCCTTTTCTCTTTCTTCTTCCTCAACCCTGAGAGCATGCACCACGAAGAATAAGTGGGAGAATGTGAAGATTAAAAGAACAAACCACCACTACCCTATGTATGGGCAAAGGAGAAATCTTTAAATTAGGTTTAAGATTAGAATTGAACTTTCTGTAACTTAAAGTATACATCAGTTATTGAAAATAAGATAGTCTTTGTATGTACAAATGATGGGCTAGAAAGGGAAGAGAGGAGTTGACTTTGGAAAAACAGGTAAACACAGTAATTCAGTTCAGTCAGTTCAGTCACTCAGTCATGTCACTCTTTGCGACCCCATGAATCGCAGCACGCCAGGCCTCCCTGTCCATCACCAACTCCCGGAGTTCACTCAGACTCACATTCATTGAGTCAGTGATGCCATCCAGCCATCTCATCCTCGGTTGTCCCCTTCTCCTCCTGCCCCCAATCCTTCCCAGCATCAGAGTCTTTTCCAATGAGTCAACTCTTCGCATGAGGTGGCCAAAGTACTGGAGTTTCAGCTTCAGCATCATTCCTTCCAAAGAAATCCCAGGGCTGATCTCCTTCAGAATGGACTGGTTGGATCTCCTTGCAGTCCAAGGGACTCTCAAGAGTCTTCTCCAACACCACAGTTCAAAAGCATCAATTAAAATCACAGAAATAAAGCAGAGGATTCAGTCCTTTCCAGACACAACAGTAATAAACTCCCAGTAGTGAACTGGTGCTGGAGCCAGGAGGAACTCAGGGAGCTGAGAGAGGAAACAAGCACTGGGGTCAAAAACCCAACTCCTTGGAGGAAACAAAACCTGTGACAGGTCCTGTGAGGCAGAGAACAAGAATCAGACTCAGCCCAGAGTCAGGGGACTGGATCTTCTGGACAGGAACAGAGGTGAAAAAGCTCTAGTCCAGTTTCAAATGAACAGAAAGTACCTATCTGCGACAAAGGGAAGAATTAGAAGTATCTGTACAACTGATAATCAAACCTCTGTATGCCCACTCAGGACTGAAGGCAGTTTCCCTGAAAGATCCTATTGTAAGACTTCTTCAGAGCTGAGGATATAAAATGTCAGGCTGGGGCAATTTCAGAAGTGCCTTAGAGGAGAGGGTGAGCATGAAGAAGGGAGAGAAGGGGGGGAAAAAAAAAACACAACACTGAAAGAAAACAAGGGAAGTCTATGAAGTCACAGACAAAGCCTCCAAAGCAAGTTAAGAAATGTGATACTGAGACAGACAAACAGAGGGACCCGAGAAGTAAGAGCAGTTATAGCTGAGGAAGCAGAAAGGATAACACAATCTAAAAGAGGGTTTAAAGTAAGTACATTAAATGTGCTGAAAGATAGAAAGCAAGGACAGAATCATAACAACAAGGAACGAGCTTAGATTCTGAGAAATAAGAAATTAAATGAGTCATTCGACATTCAATAGATGGGACAAGTAGACTAAACAGAGTTAAATTATTGAATTAAAAGATAAAAATTAAGCAAACCACCAAGAAGGCTCTAGATAAAAAGACATGGTAAACATGAGGCAGGAAATAGATGAACATAGACTGAAAGTTACAATATACACTTAATGGACATTTCAGAAGGGAAAAAAGATAACAAAAGAGGGGCAGTAGTAGAGGAGATATGACTAAGAACTTTGCAAAAGACATTCATGGGGATTACGTGCTGCACGCTGAACATGCAAGATTTACTCCTGCTTTCTCACAAAACCACTCAAAAATGACAGTATGACAGTATAAGGTCATAAAATCACACTCATAACAAACAAAAAAAGGCGTGGGAGGGGAGAGAAAACAGTTTGAAGGTAGTGGAGGAGATGGACAAGTGTTCCTTGATTAGAAAGACTGAAGAAAGGCAAACCCTCTCTAGTAGTAGGGAGGGCCTAGAAAAAAGCCAAACCACTCCACAGATCTCAATAAAAGTTGTGAATATTTTCTCTCATACCTCGGGATGTTTTTCACTTTCCTGATGACATCCTTTGAGACACAAGTTCTCATGTTTGATGCATTTCAATTTACCTATGTTTTGTTTTGTCACATGTGCTTTTGGTATCACATCTAAAACACCATTGCTGAGCCCATGGTCACAAACATCTGCTCCCATGTTCTCCTCTAGGATTTTCATAGCTCTAGCTATTAACTTTAGGCTTATGATCCATCTGGAGTTCACTGTCTGTATGATGTGAGGTAGGGGTCCAATTTCATTCCTTTGTATGTGGATATCCAGTTATCTTAGCACCATAATGAATTTTTAAAAAACTAGCGTTGACATAACTGGAAAGTCATCTGGAAATGAATAAAACAGACTCATTATTCACACCTAGTAATGAGGCAATTCTAAGTGGATCTGAGATTCAAATAAATATTTTAAGAAAATGAAAGCATAGAAGTGCCAGAAACAAAAATGGCTAAATTCTTCTAAAATGTGGCAGGGGGGAAAAATTTCCTATTAAAATCCAGAAACTACTGAAGAAAGACAGATTTGCTTACATAAAAATTTAAAACTTATTAAAAGCAAAATAAAAAGACAAATGACTAATTGAAAATGTACTTGCAATTAGTATTACATGAGTTGGTTACAGATATCATGTGTGTGTGTGCGAGTGCGCATGTCCAACTCTTTGCAACCCCATGGACTACAGCCTGCCAGGCTCCTCTGACCATGAAATTTTCCAGGCAAGAATACTGGAGCAGGTTGCCATTGCCCACATAAAGCTAATATCCTTAATATTCATCAAAAACTTGTTAAAAATAGAAAAGAAAAAGGGACACTACAGATAAAAAGTCAATTCACAAAAAAATATGCAAAAGACTAGTAAACATATAAAAACATGCTCATAAATAGAGAAATCTAAATTAAAACTACACTGAACATATCCATCATTAATCCTGATTATAGTGTTGGTGTCACAGGTGTATAAGTGCCAAAACTTATCAAACACTTTCAGTTCAGTTGCTCAGTCATGTCTGACTCTTTCCGACCTCTCAGACTGCAGCATGCCAGGCCTCCCTGTCCATCAACAACTCCTGGAGTTTACCTAAACTCATGTCCATTAAGTCAGTGATGCCATCCGACTATCTCATCCTTTACATAAATGTATTCTACTGTATGTCAGAGTACATCAGTAAAGCTGTAAGAAAAAAATATATACTTCATCTGCAATGAAAGGGAATATGGCATCATCTAGAAAAATGAAAATGTGTTTACCAAGAAAGAATGCCAGAATTGGAGAAAAGAAAAAAAGGAATTAATGCAAGTGAATTTTAAGCATCATACTGGAACTATTTACTCTTAGCCTGGGGAGGAAGAACTGTGAAGAAATACTGAACTGTACTTAGTAGGCTTGCTGTTGATGGTGATATGAATATAGCAACTCTGAAACCATGTAGCATCTACAGCATGACTGGGTGAACACAGAGGTATCCATGCTAAGTCATGTTTTTCACCAGAAGAGAAGGGAGATGGAAATGAGGAACTTGGGTGGCAGAGAAGAACCCAAGGTACTAGACTGGGGTTAAGAGTATCTGAATGTATTTGTGATTTCAACATTTTGTTGTTTGTTGTTTAGTTGCTAAGTTGTATCTGACTCTTTGCAACTCCATAGACTGTAGCTTCTCAGGCAAAAATACTGGAGTTGGTTGCCCTTTCCTTCTCCAGAGGATCTTCCCGACCCAGGCATTGAACCCATATCTCTTGCACTAGGCAAGCAGATTCTTTACCACTGAGCCACCTAGGAAGCCCTACATTAGTTTTTTAACTGTCCACTGGTTAGTGACATTTATAGCAGCAACAAACATAAGCAGTACCCAGATCTTGGCTCCTAAACATCATTTTAACTTAAAGGAATCAGGGCTCTTAAATAAATGGCTGATTTCAGGTCTAAGGCAAGGAAAGTGTAAGATGAATGTGGAAACTCTTATGCTGAAAAATAAGAAAGCGGTTAAAAAGTGGGAGGACAGGTTAAGAGGTACAGGATGCAGTGTATAGGGTCTCATTGGCCAAATGTGGGACAGTTCTTCGGACTTCCTTGGTAGCTCAGTTGGTAAAGAATCTGCCTGCAATGCAGGAGACTCTGGTTCAATTTCCGAGTCGGGAAGATCCCTGGAAGAAGTGATAAGCTACCCACTCCAGTATTCACGGGCTTCCTTGGTGACTCGGCTGGTAAAGAATCTACCTGCAATGCAGGAGACCTGGGTTCAATCCTTGGGTTGGGAAGATCCCTGGGACAGTTCTGACTCTCAAAAGCGGTAACAGTAAGTGGCATATACACACTTACTGTTACTGCTTGGCGCTGGTGGTAAAGAACTCACCCGCCAAGGCAGGAGACATGAGACATGTCAGTCCCTGGGTGGGGAAGAGCCCCTGGAAGAGGGCACGGCATGCCACTCCAGTATTTTTGCCTGGAAAATCCATGCACAGAGGAGCCTGGCAGGCTACAGTCCACAGGGTCACAAAGAGAAACATGACTGAAGCCACTTAGCATGCATTTATAAAATGGATAACTAATGAGAACCTAATATATAGCTCAAGGAACTGTTACTCAATGGTCTGTGGTGACCTATATGGGAAGGAAATCCAAAAAAGAGGGAATATCAGTTCAGTTCAGTTCAGTTCCGTCGCTCAGTCGTGTCTGACTCTTTGCGACCCCATGAATCGCAGCACGCCAGGCCTCCCTGTTCATCACCAACTCCTGGAGTTCACTCAGACTCATGTCCATTGAGTCCGTGATGCCATCCAGCCATCTCATCCTTGGTCGTCCCTTTCTCCTCCTGCCCCCAATCCCTCCCAGCATCAGAGTCTTTTCCAATGAGTCAACTCTTCTCATAAGGTGGCCACATACATATACACATAGCTGATTTACTCTGCTGTACAGCAGAAACACAACATTGTAAAGAAACTCTACTCCAATAAAAATTAATTAAAACAAGAAATACCAATGTTCATGGATAACTGAATTAAAACCAAATAAGAGTATCCTTGAATCCATGTGTAAGTAGAGAGAGAAAAGTTCTTCCTGCAGAGTACTAACTAATTGGTTTAGAATGATGGTTAGCAGGTCGCCATTTCTAACAACTGTAATAACTCATTTTCACCATTAGGTGCAAGTTTGTTGGGAAAGAGAATATTTACACAAAGTATTGGACATTTTTTCAATTACAAAGGAAAATAACCTTACACAAGGAATGTAATAACTTTTCAATTACCAAAAAAAAAAAAAAAAGAACTTCCTTAGTGCAAAGACATACTTTAACCAAGTAAAGTAACACCATCAGTAACGGACAGAGTGACGTCAAGTACCCTGTGACATGATCCACTATAGACACACGGTGTCTGAGAGAAAGACATATACAGATACATCAAAAATTTCTTGCCAAAAATGCCTAACTTGAATAGTGAGTAAACAGTTAAATCCAAATTAGGGACATTATATGAAACAATAACTTTGTACTACTTAGGAATGCTAATGTTACGAAAGATAAACAGAGGCCAAGGAACTGCTGCAGATTAAGACGCTCAAGAATCAGCACAACACTGATGGAGAATCCTGAGGTGGACCACAGAAGTTGCTCTGAGACAGTGTGAGGACACTGAGGAAGCCTGAATGGGGACCCTGTGTATTAGCTAACAACAGGGTATTACACTCGATTCCCTGGATGCACATGGTAAGCGCTTTGTACATAGACCATAGAAAATAATGTTATCACTCTAAAAAAAATATACCTGCTGAAGAATTTGGGTGGGAAGGCTCAAAATCTATGGAAATTAACTCTTGGCTGGTCAGGAAAAAAATCTAGCCTTGCCTTAGATTTCCCTACCACAAAGTATTCTTCTAAGAGTATTATTATAAAAATAAGAAAAAAGAAAAATAAAAAGAGCATGTTAAGACTATATCCCTCCCCTACTTAAAATCCACCATAGGCTCCCCAGTGCACGTGGAATAAAATCCAATTCAGTCCAGTTGCTCAGTCGTGTCCAACTCTTTGTGACCCCATGGACTGGAGCACGCCAGGCTTCCCCGTCCATCACCAACTCCCCGAGTTTACTCAAACTCATGTCCATTGATCGATTATTGTCCCTGATATACAAGGCCCCACCTGCCTGGTTCCCTGCCTAGCGCCCTCAGAACCTTTATCACACCAGCGTCTTCCTTATTTATGCTCCATCCACTTTCCTTTCTACCCTCAAAAGGCAACTCAAAGGCCCTGTGCCAAGAATAACTCTGCCCGAGTTATTCCTCCTCTTCTGGATGGCTGATCCTTACATGTGTCAACTGAAGCATTTCCTTGAACGCCTGCCTGCTCCTCCCCCTACAGTCACTCACACTGACATTACCTTATTTTCCTCACATTTACTACTACTGAAACCCCAGCACCTTCATCTGTTTGTGTAACTACTATCAGTCTCCTTCACTAGAATGTAGGTGTCATGAGTAGGAATTTATGTCTTTCTTGCTCACTACTGTTTTCTAAAATACAGGCCAGTGACTGTATACAGCAGGTACTCAACAACCAGTCACTGAATAACTGAGTTATTAACTTCTATGTGTACCAAGACACACACTATAGTTTAATGATAATGAAAATCCTCATGAAATCTCAAATGTTCATTTAGGAGCCATTCAAAACAGAGCAGTTCAAAATAAAATAGTATAACTTTAAATGGTTAGTACTAAGGAGGAAAAGTTATGAGCAACCTAGACAGCATATTGAAAAGCAGAGACATTACTTTGCCGACTAGGGTTCGTCTAGTCAAGGCTATGGTTTTTCCAGTGGTCATGTATGGATGTGAGAGTTGGACTGTGAAGAAGGCTGAGTGCCGAAGAATTGATGCTTTTGAACTGTGGTGTTGGAGAAGACTCTTGAGAGTCCCTTGGACTGTAAGGAGATCAAACCAGTCCATTCTGAAGGAGATCAGCCCTGGGATTTCTTTGGAAGGAATGATGCTAAAGCTGAAACTCCAGTACTTTGGCCACCTCATGCGAAGAGTTGACTCATTGGAAAAGACTCTGATGCTGGGAGGGATTGGGGGCAGGAGGAGAAGGGGACGACCGAGGATGAGATGGCTGGATGGCATCACGGACTCGATGGACGTGAGTCTGAGTGAACTCCGGGAGTTGGTGATGGACAGGGAGGCCTGGCGTGCTGCAATTCATGGGGTCGCAAAGAGTCGGACACGACTGAGCGACTGAACTGAACTGAAGGAGGTAAAAGGAAAGAAAAAACCAGGTCAACTTTCTATAGTGTAAACACACCATCACCAGGTCAGGAGACATACAAAAACACCACTCCACACATCCTCTCTGACTCCCAATCTCTTTCATTTCAAGGTAAAAGAGGGGTTACGGAGGACAGAACGTGTAAAGAAGGGGAGAGGGATTAAAAGCAGCACCCCCATTGTGAGTGACGTCAGCAACGTTTTCAATCTTTTCCAAACATTGTCTCAAAACAAAGCCAAAAAGGTAATAGAATTCATTCCCCACCCCCCATCTTCTATTAAAACTGTGGTTGATAGACCTGAGTCACAAAGATTCTGAGCAAACAATCTTTCCTCACTCACCACCACACCCCTGCCTTTGAGTACAGGTTGTGGTTTATCTCAAGGATGCTTGTGTGGGTTACTGAGATTTTAATAGTTAACTTCAGATAAAACACCTCTCCTGACTGAAGCCTGTCTGCAAAAACCATGTGAGGATTTATCTCATTTTTTGATAACTTGTTATAGGGCTTACCCCTAACCACCCAAACAGGCTCACTGCAGTCTCTCTTTTCAAGGGAAATACACATGTCATTCAAACAGAATATTCTTACTGCCCTTCATCCAGAAAGATGAACTTAACTGTCCCACTGCAACTCACAAATAGACAGGATTACCATCTACAAATAGGCAAGGTTCAACAGAGAATTTTTTTTAATGTAATTATATAAAAAAGTGAGTAATTCATCCCTGAGCATCCCATCTTCTGTAGATGTAAACTACAAAACTTTTTATTCTCTCTAAAACAGAGAAACAACTAATTGGACTGGTATAAGAGTTGTTCATACACTGAAGACTTATTTAATGTAAACGTCACTATGCATTATTTTCACTCTATACATTCTGTCTCACATAGATAGGGACAAACACAGACAATGCACCAGAACATTCAAGCAAAATGTTAGTTCTTTGAAAAAACTTAATACTCAGATTTGCCTCCAGGGAAATTAAAAAAAAAAACAAACCCACAAACAAAAAAGGAGACAAAATTTCAGAAGCTATAGGTAAGTAAGATTATTATAGCCAATTTTTAAAATGGGCAAGGACGTGAATAGACACATCTTCAAAGAAATATGCAAATTGCCAGTATGTTTACAAAAATTCCAACATCATTAGCCTCCTGAATGCAAATCAAAGTCACAAGGAGATACATCACTCTCACAAGCTACTGGGATGGCTGTAATGAAAATGTCACGTAAACTGGTACACCTGCTTTGGAAAACAATTTAGCAGTTCAAAACATTAAACACAGTAACCATATGACTGGGCAATTTCACTCCTATCTATGTGCATGCCTGAAAGGAATGCACATAGATATTTATTTAAAAAAGAAGAAAAGTTCTTCTTTAAAGAAGAACATTAAAGTTCCCGGCTGCCAAAAAGTAGAAACCCAATGTCCACCAACTGATGGACAAAATGCTGTATACTATATAAGGGAATTTACTGAGCCGTTGAAAGGAATCAAATACTGATATAGGCTACCACATGGATGAGTCTTAGAAACACCGTGCTAAGTGAAAAAAGCCAGACACAAGAGGTTACATACTGTACGAGTCTATTTATAGGAAATGCCCAGAATGAGCAAATCCAGAGACAGAAGTAGATTAGTGCTTGCAGGCCTGGGGGAGAGGAGAGTGGGCAGTAACTGCTAACAGGTGAGAGTTTCCTTGGAAGATGATGAAAACGTTCTGGAATTTAAGTGGTGATGGCTGTAACACTTCTGTGAATACACTTAAGTCTGTAAACACAAGTGAGATGTTACACTTTCACTGTGTGGCTTCTGGCAATGTTGCTGCACACATCCATTCTTCAATATACACAAAGGAATATACAAGGGCATTATCACATTTATCCACCTCCTTCCTTTTCATGGACACTTACCTGAATACACTGAAGCAATCTGTCTTGTTCCCCGTGACATTTTAATCTGTACTTATTCAAAGTAGTACATGTTAGCTAAGAAAACCAATGTCTCCTTCACCCCACTCTCTGAAAATTCGCTCTTTATCCAGGTGTGTTTTCCGTGCACCTTACAGACAGACACATGGCTTGGTGGCTTTTACAGAAGTGGGGACACACCTCAAGGAGCCACTTCACTAGAGTTTGTTAACTCAACAACGTAGCACTGACACACTCCAATAAGCAGCTCCTGTAGATTTTCCTCATTTCTTAACAATTACAGTATGGATACAGCATGACATAATTATCCCAATCTCCCACCAACTGACATTCACTCTTCACAATGCCTCCAGAATGCACTTTCTAAAGAAATACAGGCCTCACAGAGTTTTTCACTGTGATGGAGCGAGTCAGCATAGCAGACACCAAGTCTGGGCCCTACGACTAAGCTGAGTCTGAAGCTCAGCCATACCCTCTACTAGCAACATGGCTTTGGAGAAGTTACACACTCTCATCGTGCCTGATTTCTTCACTGGTCTAAATGTCTTACAGATTTGTATTAGAATTCAGTGACTTGCTGGGATAATGATAACTGCCATTAACTCCAGAATGAGGCCAGGCACAGAAGCACTCAAATGTCAGTTTGTCATTATTACTAAACATCCTCATGAATTCTGTACTAACTACTCAAATCCCATTCATCACTCTTTGACTGTAACTTGCCCTGAAAGAAAGTGAAAGTTGCTCAGTCATGTCCAGTGCTTTGCAATCCCGTGGATTATAGCCTGCCAGGCTCCTCTGTCCACGGACTTCTCCAGGCAAGAATACTGGAGTGGGTAGCCATTCTCCTCTCCAGGGGATCTTCTCCAACTCAGGGATGGAAACCAGGTCTCCCACATTGCAGGCAGATTCTTTACTATCTGAGCCACCAGCGTAACTTGCCTACGCTACCTTAAAATTTTCTTTTCCTACAGTCCTCTGGTCCACAAGTGTTCCTGCTTCTATGTGTCCCTCACAATATGATGTAAATGTTAGGAAGCCTTCTTTAGCTTCAAACTTACCTACCTTCTATGACCTTACTTAAGGACTTTGCACTTGTACATTATTTGTAAATCTGCTCTTCTCCATAACTAGAGGGTAAACATCTTGAAGCCAGGAACATCATTTTGACTATCCCTTCATTATCAAGTGTGGCAAACCATCAGCTACTGTTTACGGAGTGCTGAGCCCAGGATTGCTCCAGGGATGGGGGAGTACACAAAACGCTTTCCCTTGACAGAGCTGACATTCTATTAAAGGATGTAAAGATGACAAAAAAGAAAACATACCCAAGAAATAAAGAAAGAAAAGAAAACATATATGTAAGATGACACAAAGAGAAAAAAAATGAGCAAGGTAACAGGACACAAAATGCCAAGAAGGTTGGGGGCTCATTATTATTTTACAGAGGTCAGCAATGTTCTCTGGTAAGAAGCCTGAAGGTGTCAGAATGAACCACAGGAGATTCAAGGAAGGAATATCTAGGCAGAGGTAAAGTGCAGAAATCCAGAGATGGAACACGCAGAGTACATCTGATCAAGTCTTTGGAGGAAGGTGAGCGAAGTCAAGGAGTAGGAAAAATTACTTTTTTGTCAACATGTAGATTTGGGGTTTTAGTCTGAGATGAGGACCTTGGAAGGCCTGAGCAGAAGCAGAACATGATATAGTCTAAACTACAATTAATGGGGAGTATGAGACAGAAAGGCGCCAAGGGCGACGGGAGACCAGGTTAAGACAAATTATATGGAAACAGAGCAGGAGCAGTAAACAGTGACAAGCAAACTCTGGATACAGAGTCAGAACTGGCCGAATTTATGGACCGATGAGAAACAGGAGGGGCCAAGACGATGACAAGGTGCTGAGGTCTAAGCCAGCACTTCCCGTGCCTCAGTATGAGTAGCATCTCCAGGAGAGCACGTGAACAGCACTGGGCCTCACTGGGGCCAGCCCATCTGGACACAGGAGGGCAGGCCGAGCAGAGATGCTCTGACAGAGAGACATCAGTCCACCATCAGACTGCCGGATGCACAGGAGCTCACTCCCCATGGCCCGTCTTCTCAGTGAGCAGGAAGCAAGGCCATGACCTGAGACCGAGTGAACGAGAAGCAAGGAGATGGTGGAGGTTACTGCCGCCAAGTGGGAAAATCGACAGATGCAGGAAATGTGACAGGATTTCAGCAGCATTCAAGGTCTGAAACTTGAGCTCAATAGCCAACATTTAAAGTGAAACCATTTAATGATAGGGCATTTCACATTTTCCATCCACATGCACAGAGGACAGAATTGGATTTACCCAGGATTAAACCCAGAATTGAGCTAGACGTGTACAGCTGGGGTGGGGGGGGCTTCCCTGGTGGCTCCGTGGTAAAGAATCCACCTGCCAATGCAGGAGTCGTGGGTTTCGTCCCTGGGTTGGGAAGATCCCATGGAGAAGGAAATGGCAACCCACCCCAGTATTCTTGCCTGGGAAATCCCAGAGAAGTCTGGCAGGCTACACAGTCCATGGGGTAGAAAGAGAGTTGGGCACAATTAAGCAACTCAACAGCACAAGTACATTAGGGGGAAGGATCATGCAAAGTGACTGTGTGTGAGGAAGAGAAAGGAGGTGGTGTTCTGGTAGATATTCAGCAAATGCTGAGGTGAATCAGAAAAGACAACAGCGATACGAGATCCCCAAAATCTTTCACTTAAAACCTTGCAGTAATGGCCCCAGGTCTCTTCACCAAATCCAAACTCCTCCAACTGCCAGTCCATGTCTTTCCAACCCATTCAAGCACTGGTTGTTGCTACTGCTCCAACATAACTGGCGTTTCAGCCACAGAGTCAATCTGCAAACCCTCTGGTACCAAGGCTTCCGAGGACTCTGCTGGAAGAAGTTGGTCCCCAATCAGAAAGAATTAACACAAGTTGTTAAAAATGGGTCTTATCTCCAAACTAGCGGAAGTGAAGTGAAACTCGCTCAGTGGCGTCCGACTTTGCAACCCCATGGACTATATCAGTCATTCAGTCATGTCTGACTCTTTGTGACCCCATGAACCACAGCATGCCAGGCCTCCCTGTCCATCACCAACTCCCGGAGTCCATCCAAACCCATGTCCACTGAGTCAGTGCTGCCATCCAACCTTCTCATCCTCTGTCGTCTCCTTCTCCTCTTGCCTCAATCTTTCCCAGCATCAGGGTCTTTTCAAATGAGTCAGCTCTTCGCATCAGTTGGCCAAAGTACTGTAGTTTCAGCTTCAACATCAGTCCTACCAATGAACACCCAGGACTCATCTTTAGAATGGACTAGTTGGATCTCCCTGCAATCCAAGGGACTCTCAAGAGTCTTCTCCAACACCACAGTTCAAAAGCATCAGTTCTTCGGTACTCAGCTTTCTTTATAGTCCCAACTCTCACATCCATACATGACCACTGGAAAAACCATAGCCTTGACTCGACGGACCTTTGCTGACAAAGTAATGTTTCTGCTTTTTAATATGATGTCTAGGTTGGTCATAACTTTCCTTCCAAGGAGAAAGTGTCTTTTAATTTCATGGCTGCAGTCACCATCTGCAGTGATTTTGGAGCCCCCAAAAATAAAGTCTGACACTGTTTCCCCATCTATTTCCCATGAAGTGATGGGACCGGATGCCATGATCTTCGTTTTCTGAATGTTGAGCTTTAAGCCAACTTTTTCACTCTCCTCTTTCACTTTCATCAAGAGGCTCTTAAGTTCCTCTTCACTTTCTGCCATAAGGGTGATGTCATCTGCATATATGACATTACTGATATTTCTCCCGACAATCTTAATTCCAGCTTGTGCTTCTTCCAGTCCAGCGTTTCTCATGATGTACTCTGCATATAAGTTAAATAAGCACGGTGACAATATACAGCCTTAATGTACTCCTTTTCCTATTTGGAACCAGTCCATTGTTCCATGTCCAGTTCTAACTGTATAGTCCATGGAATTCTCCAGGCCAGAATACTGTAGTGGGTAGCCTTTCCCTTCTCCACGGGAATCTTCCCAACCCAGGGATTGAACCCAGGTTTCCCATATTTCAGGCAGATTCTTTACTAGCTGAGCCACAAGGGAAGTCCAAACTAGCAAGCCTGCAATTAAATAATCACTGAAACTAGTAGCTGGGCTTCAACTCTAACTTTGCTGTAGGAAATTCTTCTGTGTAATAATATAGATTCTGATGGTATTTACATGCTGGGTGTGTCCACAGTTCTCTGGATGTCCCTCTAACTAGCTCCACAAGAAAAACCAAGGTAGTAGCTGTCTTCCTATATCATCTCACCTTTCATTCTTTTCTTTTGTTCTATCCCTAATAATTTAAATAGTTTCCATTATATATTAACAATAATCAGTTGTGTCCATAGCCTTTGTTAAGAAATCTGCAACTTCTTACAAATCCTAATCATATTCTGGTATATACCTTATTTGTTTTTAACATATTAAAGTTAGTTAAAGACAAACAAACAAGAATTCCTTTGACAACAAGAAATGAGGTCTGTAGCTGCTGAACCTGTTTTCAAGAGGAGGAGGTATAGGTTTGTTACACCACCAAGGGAGGCTCCAGTCACACTCCTTAGAGAATGTTGTTCACTGAGTCAGGTATCTCTTCCCATGCCAATGTAAACAAAATGCTGGCCAGCTGTCAGGAGCAAAACAGAAGAAGTTCACTCAAGCACCATCAGCCAGAATTAAGGCCATGGCTTGCTGTTAGGAGAAGAGAAGCTTATGTAATCTTCTAAAAACAAAAACTCTGTGAGAACAATTCCTTCACGAAAAAGGAACACTTATTTTTCCACTTCAGCATAAGTAATAAAATATATCATTAAACTTTTTTTTTCCTTTCTGCAATCTCTTTTGAAATTTTCTCTTCTCTAATTTCACTCATTATCTGAAAGAGCTAGAGTGTTACAAATTAGCAGAGGTCAAGAATTGAAGAAACTGAAGTCATATAGCACATTTTCCACATGCCTGTGCCCTAGTATCTTTACCATCGAGGTAAATGTCAGCTGAGCAAGACAGAATTCTCGCAATGATTTCATGTGACTAAAGTAAAAGTTAATTTATATGAAGAGAGGAGGAGAAAGATTTATGTTCTTGAAAAGGAGAAGCTGAGAGAACACCATACCTAAATTCACATGATTCATAACATCTAGAAAAGGTCTGACAAATCACATTTTATGCATGAGACAGAGGCACATGGAGAGAGGGACTTCCCCACCACAGACATATCTTCACATTCTGTCCCTTACATACAAGCATCTCAATGCAAGCAATTCACAGCAATTCTGGAAGCAAGGTATAACTGATAATGTGGTATGATGTATATTAAAATTAAGAAGTATGTGGGGGTAAAGAGATTAAATGTCACTGGCACAAGATGATTTTATTTCTCCAAATCCATGTAAGTCCTATATACCATGGATATAAAATAAATTAATGCAATGTGATATTTTCAAACTCAATATTCAAAGCTCAGCACACAAAACATAATGGTCTTTCAAAGCAGTTAATGATGATTTACAAATGAAGAGTTTGCTCCAACCAAGACAGAGCACTGTGGTTCAAGTGCTGACCACTCTACCATCAGAGCACATCGGCTTAACACAGGACAACCATCTTCCCACTTCTCTCAGCTTACGTCTGTGAATATGCACAGAAAGGGGATCAAAGCAGAGGGGATCAAAGTGTCTTCTTATGCCTATAAAGCCAGTCATTTCATAATACTCTTCTTCCTCCTCAAACCCCAAACACTAGAGCCCTCTACTCCTCAACCTTTCATCTATTTTCCTGTTTGGCAAGACAGAAAGATGAAACACGGGATATCAAGACACATGAAAGTTATAAGGCAAGGTTACTGAACAAAATTATTTTTTAGCAAATCAACAAATATGAAAAAATCTAGTACTTAGGAGAAACTCCCATAATTAAGGCTCAACTAATGATTTTATCCCATGAAATAAGCTGCCTCCCTGTCTTCCATTCAGGAGAAACATAAGCTGTATAACCCTGACATGTTTACATGGCACCTTCTACATCCTGAACAATTTTAACAATAAAGAATGATACAAATGTCATGAATACCAATAGCTCCCGAGTCAACACTTTAAATAAAAGAGCCCCCACTTAAAAATGATCTAAATTATATTGGTATTACAGTATTTGTACACGGGTTGCTTTTTAAAATAGAAACATATATATAATAGGATAAAGTTTTTCTCTGTAAAATTACAGACACATATATAATAGGATAAAGTTTGTTTTTCTCTGTAACATACAGACATATACAATAGGATAAAGTTCGTTTTTCTCTGTAAATTCATCTAAAAGTGTATGCGTGATTACCCTATCAAGACCAGAAATGTTAGCCTATACTCAGAGATAGGTAAATGCCTCAGAAGTGCTTTTACCATCGAAAGAAATAATGATCTTAAGCGCATTTATTTTCATGCATCAGAGTGTAAAGGTCACTTCGCTATCTTTGCTGTTTCTATAAAAATACAGCTGACACAAAACCAACTTAATTCAAGATGTTAAAAGTAGTTAAACAAAATTAGCCAAAGCCCTGAAGTTGAATCACATGATCTTGGTGTTCTGGACTGATGGATCCCTCTGATCAAAAGGAGAGTAAACAGCCAAGTAAGGTGCTTCTGGAGTGTATTAGGTCCCCAATCAATGACGTAGGATCACTGACCTTTTAGACAGAATAAAATGCAGAGTATAAAAAGGTTGGTGACAATTTATTTAATTTAGGTTGAGCTGCTATTAAACTCTTCATACCTCTGGAAACAATTTGTATATCCATCTTGAAAATACCAGCAGGAAATATTCCCAACATTTGCACTCTGAGATCCTGGAGCACAGGAACTTGTATGAAGTAGAAAGCTTTGATTCTATGACCATTCAGCCTTAGCCCTTCATTCCCCTACCCTTTGCTACCTTCTTGCCCTGTCACCCCTCCAACCCAGTCTCTATCAGCAGGAATTTACAATTATGATCCTTCCACTGCTGCAAAGAGCTATTTTATACCAACGTTTTCAAACAAGGGAAAACCATGTGATTCTTCCATTGTTTAAATGTAACAATATTAACTTAAATTCTAAGTACAGAAATGACCACTTTTACTATAAACAGAAGAGTTTATTCTTCAATCACAATCCTTCTATACTTCCCCAAGTTAAGATTCTGGGTGGGGATGAATATGAGGCATTATATCAGGAGTTCAGACTTTAAGATTAATTTTAAAGTGAGAGAAGTCAAACCTTAGGACTTTCTAAAGAGGCCAGAAAGCTGTGTTGATATTATGCCTCTTTCTGATTTCTATTATAAAAATAGTAAGGTTTTAATCATATTCATACCCATAAAATCTTTTCTTAAATGGATCAAATCAGAGTTCTGTGCTTAAAATGTTATGATTAAAATTCCCTTAAAAAAAAAGAATCACCACTGACAATAAGACTCTGAGCTATGTAAAATCTAGCAGAATCATGAGAGGTACATATTAGTGGCCATGTTTAAGCATGCTATGATGACAGCCTTCTAGAGTTCTCAGCTGGGCTATTTAAGGTATGTATCAGCTCATATGTAGATACATTAAAGAATACTTATATACGACTTAATAACTTCAGATTGAAACCTGCCTATAAATTAAATTCCCTAAATATTACTTACTTCTGATTTATGTATTCTATTGACAAGCTGTATTATATCTGCAACCAAGAACCCACTAATATAAGGCCCTCTGAAACTTCAGCTTCATCTAGCAGAGACAGTAAGACTGACCACTGAGGTGAGCAGAATGGTACACAGGTTATGTTATTTTTAATTAAATCTTCATTATCTTGATATATTATGAATTCTCAGACTATAAAATGACTCTCTCTCTCTCTATATATATATATATATATAGGTTAAATATTTAAAAGTTTTGTTAAAATTTTTTGAACTCTAAAAAGACAAAAGATATTCTTCCCTTTACATCATTTCTCATTACATCAGAAATATATTTCTTCCAGTTAATTTGCCTCTATGAGTTAAATCAAAGAGCATAGACAATTACATTCTGAAGTTCATAAAGGACCAAAAATAATAATATATGCAAAAAGTGATTAAAAGTGATATGCATTAAGTATTAAAAGTGATATAGTTTTGGTTTCAGAATTTTATTTTAGAGGTTGTGCAAGGCCAGATTACGAGCCTGTTTGCAAACCTGGGAAATCTATCAGATGCATGAGATAAAAGAGAAAAGGCAAAAGGCAAAAGTAAATACATGTTCCATTTGTACAACCATTCAGTAGTAGTATAACCATTCAGCTCACCATTGATTAATCAGTTAATCATGCAAAAGTAAGCATTCAGACTCCTCTCTTTACATGAGGCACATTATAGTGATTTCTAGACCTTCTGTTAGTTTAAAATACTTGTGTTTATTAAAAAGTAAGTTTTAAATTTAATATTACAGTAATTAAATTATAGAACCTCAGGCACTCAACTGAAATTAAGACTTAGGTCACTTCAGAAGTATTAAAAATAGTGTGTAAGAGTGGTCTATAAAAGTATCACCAGAGGCTGATCTACCTGGCCTGGACATGCTCCCTTCTGTGTGTATTTTCACTGGGACTGGTTCTTCTCACTTCCATCTACTGGTACTGCATGGAGGTTGGGGTGATAATGGGCAGCTTATTCATAAACACAAATCTCCTGAAACATCTTCTAGGTGATGTGTTAACAGGTTAAAATCACGAAATATCTTCCCAAAATACCCTTTGCAACACAAAAATATTTGTCACTATCATTGATGGCATATAGCTTCTTCAGATCCTTTTCCCTTTCACAGAAGATTTCAATTACAAACAATACTACCCAATGAGTGATTCAGTATAAAATATCTTCTCCCAAATTTTCTTAATGTGATTGATCCTCTATAAACTCTAGAAATGTATACCGTCAACTTGCACAACAGAGTCCCAGTGCCCAAGAGGCTCAACACTCATATGTCAGTCATGGCTGCAGGGCCAGGAAAATGAGCGTTCTGCTGGGCTCCTGCATTCTTCACATTGTGCTCATGGACAAAGGCAGGATAGTTTCTAGGTGCAGGATGGGGTGGGGACAAGGCCCTTGTGTCCCACTGGTTTCCACCACGTTGAGAGCGATCACCGGCAGCCGAGAGCCTGGATGGTTGGGGTGGGAGGGGAGCACAGTTAGTCAACAGGAGAAGATGAAGGTGTAAGAGGTAATAAAGAAGGCCATGTGACCAGCATGCACCACTGCTACGAGCAGTTACCAGCATCTACTCCATGCAATGAGAACATCCAAGAACAACAAATGGGGAGATCCACAAAGTTACATGTAGTGGAAAATGGTAATATGGAAATATGTACAAGTAATCAGAGTCAGGTGAATTAAATAAAGAAGACATTTCACAGAGAGCAAGACACTCTGTATCTGTCCCCGATATTCCTATCAAAATCAAAGGCAGAAAAGTTGCCTGAGGTCCTAATGAGAAGAAAAAATGCTTATAATCTACTTCATTCAAGTATCTGAAAGGACAATTTTATGTAAGGACAAAGCCACATTCAGCAAACGGCAATTGTGAAAAGTTATTTCACAAATCAAGTGGCATAAAACTGAAGTCCAGGAAACAAAATTCATAAAGAACATTAAAAAAAAAAAATCTGCCCTCACAGAGGCTGTGTAATTGGACATCAATGTTTCCAATTAACAGTGGAGAAACACTATTCCTTCTACAGTGAATGAAATTCAACAGGTACAGATAAAGTGATGAGAAAAAGCCCCTCCAAGAAAGTGTTAGTGCCTTTTATCACAAGCGCTATAAACAAACATATGAAAGTAAGAGAGTGAAACATGCAAAGAAGCAGTTTCTGATTAGAAATGATCAGAGTCCTCCAGTAGAAAGAACACATTTGCCAGAGTTCTGTGCATGACCGAAAGGGCAGCACACATTTAAGGTAAAAGGGAAAAAATCACCCCAATTATAAAAATGTCTAAGGACAGACATTCTATTCAACTAAGGCATGCATCTTCACCTTTCTTCCTTAAGGAAACTGAAAATAAATTAGCTAAAAGGATTTTCAGAATAAATTTGGAAGCCTTTTTGTTTTTTTTTAAACAATAAAATTATCATCTTTCCTTCAACTGCAATACAAGCTGTTCATCAGATCTAACCCAGAAAACTCACAGCCCTCAATCTAGGGTCTCTAAAAATTTAGAAAATTAGGTTTATATTCTCTCTTACATATGCAAGATTTTCCACATAGTATTCAGTTTTGTTTATAAATAGATAATGGGTTTTAAATACATAAATTCTCAAAAGATAGTTTAAATATTGGGTAATTCTATACTGACATACCAAATCACTCACTCAAATAATGGTGTCATTTAGAAGATATCAGCAATAAAAAGCTACAGAACTGAACAAGGAGTACATTTAGATTAAACTGGTTAAAAGTTATCTGCCAGAAATAGAATAGTCCATTATTTCACCCAACTGTCCAAACCCAGGGAGCATTTCCAAATTTTATTAACATCACTTTCTAAAGGAGGACTGTTTTATATTCATGTGAAAGTATTAGCATCAAAGCATGCAGAAACAGAAATTAAAATGTAGATTCATCTTAAGGCTGGGGAACCCATCAGCTCCAAGACAGGCCAGCTCTATGCTTAGTCCCAGGTCTTGCTGACACACACTGAGGCATGCTGGGCCTGAGGGCCACCACTGTGCTCCATTTCCACAAAAGCAGTCACAATACAGTTATATCAAGAAGGACATACAGCTCCAAATTTATTTTTCTTGAAACTCAATATTCAGAGACTCAGCATTCTCTTTTTAAATGCTGCATCAAAGGAACTGAGTAATGCCTAACAAATCAAATTAAATAGATTTAAATATGTACCAATTAAAACTGAGAAGCTAAAGATTTAAACATTATACAGATACAAACAAACCAGACTCTCATTCCATATTAACATAAAATGTAAGCATGTATTAAATGAGCTCTTTTCTAGTTCAAATCTCAGTACTATGTTTCTTTGCCAAAGACTTGGTGGTAACAAGGAGACAAAACATAGCCTCTTACTGGAGCTGCATTTTCAGCAAGAAACTAAAGAAACTGTTTTTAACAGCTTAAAAAAATAAAGACTAAAATTTGACATGTAGAAGCCTTGCTGTTTATGCTTTAAGTGTATGCCCACATGCACACACACACAAAGTACCCCTACTATATTCTCAAGTAGAAAGGGGGGGAAAAAGGGTCATGGGAAAAAACGAGGGCAAAATCCCCTTGATCTTAGAAACTTATCAAGTTATTTGGAACTGAAGCAAAAATATGCCCAATCATCAAGAGCAAAGCACCTTGCTGTTAGTTAAGCCAAAATAACAGTGAAAAACAATTACATAGCAAAGACTAAAAATAATCACCAACCACTGTTGACCCACCACCATGAAGGAAGAGCTGGTTGCACAGAAAGCTGACCCAAACCTTGAGATCACCAACAGAAACTCATTAGATTTCAGGTACTAAACAAACTGAGAGCAAGAGAAAAAGAGAAAAATCCTATCAATTATCAAAGTTCATTTCATAAACAGACAAAATTTGAACAGATGATGCCTAACATGAGCGCTCAATCAAATAATCCCCAAGGAGCCCCCCAGGCCATATACATTCATTTGGGAAGGGATGCAACCTATGGATTAACCCCATAAGCAACAAAGTATCCATATTTGTGCACTCACTGTTAGTCTAAAAAATAAAAAAGCCCCTGGGATTCTAAACAAATGAAGTATCTTCCCATCATCAGATTATTTCTCCACCTCTTCCACATGGAATATTTCATGCTTTGTTCTATTGGACTATCATTACGTTTCTGTTTTGGCTTTACCTCCAGTCTTTAATAAAGAAACCACATCCAAAGCAATAGCATCATGTTGTGTAGAATAACATGGAATGAAGACATGATCCTTACAGATCTGGGAAAAGGTTCTATCGAGTAGCACTAAAGTCTTTTTCAACAGAAAACCACCGCCACTCCCAGTGCACACTAACCAGTCAGGAGAGCTGTCTCACAGGCTTCACTGACACTGTCACCCTGCTTCATCTGCATCCCTTACTCATCCAAATATGACAGCTCAACAACATGCTTTTTTTGTCAGCTTACAAATATTAATAATTTGCTTTCAATCATATTTCAAGTAGTCTAAGATTATGGCTGGGGATTCAGAACACCCTTAGGCAAGCAACACTTTATTTTGGTTTAATGAATAAACGAACCATTTCTTGTCGTGCTGGTCTGCTCCAGGACTCCTTGGAAGATTCTCGACCTCCACTACCAGAGGACCAGAGGGGACAGAAGGAAGCACAGGCACAGTGGACCTCACACCCCAAGCCTTTGGACACAAATTATAAAAGATCTCTTCACCAGAAAGTAGAATATGAACATGGAATACTAGCTACACAGTGAACAGATACGACAGTAATAAACATAGCAATAAACAAATGTTTGAAAGTTATATACCACCTTTGGGACAGATAGTTATCTAACTGAATACTGCTATTTTTTTCATTTTACAGGATTTACAGGGTCAGAAAATGTTTTATTATAACATTAAAACCTTTTCTATTATAACATCTGAAGAGAATAAAGTAACAGGTCCCATATTGTTGAGCCATTTTACAGATAAAAAGAAAATGCACAAAACTTTCCTGAGGTTACACCAGTATGAAAACTGAGTTAATAATACTACTGTTTATCATACTGATAATTAACTACAGTGTTCTAGTGTTTTAGAAGCTTAATACTCTCTTACCTGTTGGGAACCATTACTCTGAGATGAAACATTGTTGTGAACACTGTAATGGGGAAAAAAATAAAGAAAAAAATGACCATGAGCACCCCAAGCTAAGAATGGATGATGTCCAGAACACATCTGTTTTTACTGGCAAACACTTTTCTGCTCATTTGATATTCCCATATACCTGTATTCTACTTGTGCTTTAGATATATATGTCACTATTAATCTCGTTTATTCATTGGACAACATCTGTCAAAGACAACAAAATAAAGACAGCTGCATAAATGATTCCTTAAGGCATTAATACAAACACCCACATAAACTTACCTGTCACTTCTTCTGTATATTCCTACCCCCTCAAGATTTTCCAAGGTCACTCAGGATTTTATAACTCAATGGAGAAGGCAATGGCAACCCACTTCAGTACTCTTGCCTGGAAAATCTCATGGATGAAGGAGCCTGGTAGGCTGCAGTCCATGGGGTCGTTACGAGTTGGGCACAACTGAGCGACTACACTTTCACTTTTCACTTTAATGCATTGGAGATGGAAATGGCAACCCACTCCAGTATTCTTGCCTGGAGAATCCTAGGGACGGCGAAGCTGGTGGGCTGCCGTCTATGGGGTCACACAGAGTCAGACACGACTGAAACGACTTAGCAGCAGCAGCAGCAGGCCTTATTATAAACTTAGAAGCTTCTCTATACACTCTTCTCCTCCAAATGATTTGTAAGTATGCCTTTAAATCTTTAGTTTAGGCTGTGCTCATTCCCTTCCCACTAACCCCCAAAAAGCACTTAAAAAACCTCAGCATATAATACAACATAATAAACAGAAACAAACCTCAAAGCTGGCAAAAAAGAACAAATAGTCAACAAGAACCCAAAGATGAGATACTGACACAACAGAGTAAAGTAAATAAAAGAGTTTACTGACTTCAGACCTTCTAACATGAGCATAACTAGTATCCTGAGAAAAGGAATTCAGCTAAGGTAACTGAAAACATATTCAGCGTCATTAAAAAAAAAAAAAAAAACTTCTCTGAAAGTGAGAAAAATGATCTATAGATTTAACGAGAACATTGTATTCCAAGGAGATGAAATGCATAATTCAATACATTCATTTCCTTAATGTTCTATTGCTGACCTTCAAGGACAAGAAAACACTTCAGAGAAGAGTTTAAAGAGATGTAAAAGCACATCACTGCCAGTATCAGGCCAGCACAGAGTTCTCCATGGCAACCCTCAAAGAATACCATACCCAGCCAGGATGTCATGCCAGCAACAGGAAGTGGGCAAAGCTTCACAAACACACAAAAAAACTCTGAATTCAGGATCCAGGAGCCTTCTCAGAGAGGGAGAACAAAACAGAAGTAAATGATGATGAAAGACAACCAATTAGGAAAGAACTCCAGATGAAAAGGCCTTGCGGAAAGGCTGGGGGAGGAGGAGTAACCATTTTATATCTCTTATTTTACTAACCACAGCTCTATTACAAGTCAAGTCACCAGAACAAGCACCTCTACTGCCTGGGTTCAAATCCAAACACCACCACTAGCTTTGCTCTCTGAACTGCAGTTTCCTTATTTGCATGGGGCTCTTAGCAAAGCACAAAGAACAGTGACAAATACAACTAAACAAACAAACAAACAAACAAAATCTTTAAAAAAATATGTTTAGTGTAGAATCTGTTGCCAAGGCCAGTGGGGAAGAAAACACCTGTCAGGCAGAATTTCTTTTACTAATCTTGCTGTAATTCCCCAAACACACTGTATTATATTAAGGAACTCTTAATCTCCACGTTAATGAAAACCCACTCTATCTGTATGGTTCAGAAATGACACGTTACTCTGTGGCCCTTTGGTTACACTCTGAAGCTTTTCCTTGAACTGGGAATAACTCAAGTAGGTGGTAGGTAAAAGATGAAGGAATATCATGAGAGAAAAAAAGCACTTATAATAAGTGACATAGAACTCCTAGCTCCCTGTTTTAGAACATGGAAGACAGGAAGCACTATTTTCTCATCACTGCACCTATTCTTTCACCTCCACTAGTATGAAAGTAGCATATTACTTTTCATTACTGACCCAATGCAGCTTCCTTCTTAAATGTTTTGCTCTAATGCCTTCTCTATGCATCACTTCTTCCACCATTTCCTTTCCTCTTTTCTGTCTTCAAGTCTGTTCACTAAGTCTGTGCAAGAAGTACTAATAAATGAAATGTGAACTGTCCTTTAAAATGTTCCCTCTTCCTAAGATAGTTTACATTGTCAAGACTCATGAGGGAGTAGTTAGAAACTAACCTCAGCCAATTTAAAAACCTGTTATTCAAACAAGCACAGTTTTTCAGGTCAAATAGTTGTGCTTTTTCAAACAGTACTGTTTTCCATGGTTCACTGGAGCACAGCTGCTCATGCAAACAGAAATCCAAGGGCAGGAATGAAAGGGCATTCCTGTCAGTCCCAGCTCAGGCTCTCTCAAGCACTGTCAGGAGCAGGGCTCCAAAACTTTCAAGAGAGTGGCCCTCCGCTACATTTCATTCCTAAAAATTTATTCTAATTAAAAAGTAATAAAGTATCTGCTTAAATACCCCATTTTTGCTCTGTTTTCCAGAGCCAAAAGCATTGCTCAGGAAGACACAGTAAAATTTAACTACCAGAGAAGGAAATAGCACCCCACTCCAGTGTTCTTGCCTGGAGATTCCCAGGGACAGGGGAGCCTGGTGGGCTGCCGTCTATGGGGTCGCACAGAGTCAGACATGACTGAAGCAACTTAGCAGCAGCAGCAGCAAACTAATCTCAATTCTAGAAAAGAGACTATACAGTCATTTTCACTTTTTGGTCAGAAATCTGTATTTCAGAAAAATTAAAAGGAGGATAAACTCCTGCAAATAAAATAAGTTAATTTTCAACTACATATCACTGCTTGAATGCTTTTACATTTCTGCAAGAACCTCTTCACTTTAAGTTCTAATATTCTGTCACAGCCTGTTTGTCAGGGAAGCAAGACATGATTAATTAAACAAACAAACAAAAGACAAATAAAATACTTTACATGGAACACCTCTTAACATTTCTCCACCATTCTTAAAAGCATAGCTTAAAAATAAACCCAAAAAAACTAAAGTGCATAGCTCAGAAAATGCAGAAAATGTTTTTACCTAACTAAAAATTCACAGGGCTTCTCTGGTGGCTCAGGTAGTAAAGAATCTGCCTGCAATGAGAGACTTGAGTTCAATCCCCAGGTTGGGAAGATCCCCTGGAGAAGGAAATGGCAACCCACTCCAGTACTCTTGCCTGGAAAATCCCATGGACAGAGGAGCCTGGTGAGATACAGTCCATGGGATTGAAAAGAGCCAGACACGACCACGCAACTAACACTTTCACTCTCAAAAACTTACAGTGGACAAAATCCCTCACCTTTCTCCCTACTCTACTGATTTATTTATTGTTAACCGCTTACTGACAGTTAAAGGAACTTTAGAGGAATCCTTACTCAAAAAGCAGAGTGCTTCTGTGATGAGTCACTAATCACAGCCTGGCTTTACTGGCTTTCTAAATGAAAACAAAACTGAACACGACATCGCAAGGTGAGACCAACCCTACTCAGCACCCAAAACAACTCCTTCTGAAGCAGCTCTAGTTATACATCTGTCACATAGGAGATTATACAAGTTTTTTTTTTTTTTAATGAGAACAATACTAAATTTGTATGTCTTGAATCTGATAGTTTACCAGGCATTCCAGGAGGCTCTGCTTCACACCAATGGTTGAGAAACATTACATTAAACTATACTAACCCTACTAACCAAGTTATCAGAAGCAGGACTTTAAGAATCATGGTCTGAAGACGGGGCAGATCCTCTTCCCAGCAAAACAAACATTTGGCTGGGGAAACTTATTTTTTTTAAAAAATCATTAAAAGGAATACATCAAATGGAGACATTTATTCAAGACAATCTACTCAGTCTGAAAGCTGAGTCTGGCATCTGAAACCCAGTTTTCTCTCCTCCTGGTTCTCCTGTGTTCAGTGTTGTGGGAACCTTACTCTAGGTGGGTGAGGCCAAGAAGACAATTTGCTCCCTGCATCAGCTATTTTAAATATACTTGAGAAGTAAAGAAACCACATGTGAAGAAATAAAAGAATAAATGTATGACAACACTGCATTCACAAAAAAAGAATATTTTAAACAGAGAAATTATCTTAAAAAAAAAAGAAATTCTGGAGTTGAAATGTTCCATAACTAGAACAAAAAGTTCACTAGAGGAACACACAGCAGATTTTAGCGGACAAAAGAACCAGTGGCTTGAAGGTAGGTCAAGTGAGATGATGTGGTCTGAGGGACAGAAAGAAAAATAATGAGGGAACATGAACAGACTCAGAGGTCTGCAGGTCCCATAAGGAGAGCAACATGCATGTAATGGGAGTCCTGGAAGGAGAGGAGAAAAGAGCAGGGAAAAAAATGTGAGAAATAATGAGTAAAAACTTTCCAAATTTGATAAAAACAGTTAAGCCACGGAAAAGCAACCAGAAGGGAACTGAATTGACTACACTTATATATGACTAAGTAGACTTTAATACAAAACAGTTACTAGAAAAAGAGAGGAAGAATAAAATAATCATAAACAATACATGCACCTCACAGGAAGTTCCAAATACATGAAGCACAAAGAAAGAACCAGAAAACTAACTGGAGACTTTAACAGTCCACATTTAGTAAAGGGTTGGACTGGCCCAAGATCAGTGATGAAATGGAAGTGAACAACGGTGACAACCAAGCAGACCTAACAGCCGTCGACAGGACGTGACCCTCAACAGCAGAATACACCGTACCCTCAAGCACACACACATGCACCACTGTCCAACACAGCCTGCATGCTGAGCCACAAAACAGGCCTTGACAACTGTAAAGGGACCAAAATCACATGAAGTACATTCTAGAACCACAACGGGATAAAACAGAGAGAGAGAGAGAGGAAAATTTAACATACAAATGTGTATGTTAAGCAAGATACTCCCGAGCAGTCAATAGGCCAAAGAAGCTAACACAAGAGAAATCAGAAAATAATCTGAAGGAATAAAAATGAAAATACAACAAACCAAAACTTTTGAAATACGATTAAAGTAGTGCTTGGAGAGAAATTCACAGCTATAAATGTTATATTAAAACAATAAAGATCTCAAATCCCAATAAACTGATATTCTACCTAAAGACAACAGGGAAAGAAAACTAAATAAAAAGCAAGCAGAAGGAATGAAATAATATACCAGAGAGAAAGTTGATGAAATAGGATATAGAGCAAAACTAAAAGCTGGCTGAAACCAAATGAAACCAAAAGCTGGTTCTTCAAACAGGCCAACAAAACTGACAAACCTGTATCTAGAGTGACCCGGGGAAAAAGAAACTCAAAGAACTGAAATTAGAATTAATGAGGGGTGTGTGTGCTCAGCCGTTCAGTCGTGTCCAGCTATTCTTGACCCCATGGACTGTAGCTCGCCAGGCTCTTCTGTCCATGGGATTTTTCAGGCAAGAATCCTGCAGTAGGTTGCCATTTCCTAGATCTTCCCCACCCAGGAATTAAACCTGTGTCTCTTGCGTCTCCTGCATTAGCAGGCAGGTTCTTTACCACTGTGCCACCTGGGAAGTCCTGAATGAGGGGACATCACCACAAAGCTTACAAAAATAAAATGGAAAAGAGAAAAATATTAACAACTGTATGCCATAAATTAGATAATTTAGGTAAAATGGAAAAATTCCAGAAAAACACAAACTCCTAAACTGATTCAAGATAAAAATTAAATATGAATATATCTACAAGAAACTGAACTGGAAATTTTAAAATGTGACATAAGTAAAGCCCAGGCCAGATGGTTTTAATGGTGAATTCTACCATATATTTAAAGAATTCTTTACAAATTCTGCCCTAAAATTAGAAGGAACTATTCCCCAACTCATTCTATGAAGCCAGAACCACCCACCCAGATAAAGACAGTACAAGAAAACTACAGACCAGTGTCTTTGATGATACAGACACATAAATCCACAACAAAACTAGTGAACCAAATCCAGCAACATATAACATAAAGAAAGATTATACACCATGACCAAGTGGGATTTACCCCAGGAATAAAACGAACTGCTTATCTACAAATCAACCTTTGTTCTTTGAGCTACCTGAGAGCAAGGGTGACAGTTTATTCATCTGCATATCCTCAGTCACACACCAATAACAAATGTATATCATTCTCATTATGAATAGCACAGCTACCCAAACCCATTCTTCTTCTTTAAGTTGCTCTATTTTTGTTGTGCCAACTTTATCTGGCACTATGTATTCATTTGTTCCCTGCCATGTCCAGCTCAGGGGACAAGGGAACACTCTGACAGGCCTTCAACAAATATTTGTTGGATTAATGACAGCAACTACAGAAATGTTAAAACATTCTAGTATCAACCCCTAAAGAGCAAGACATTACTCACCTGAGTTCTTCAGGTTTTCCTGTACTTGCTGACAGAAAAGAGAAAACATCCCATTAGTCTCCCTCCAACATGATAAACTGCTTTACCATTATTTTTTTTAGCTTTTTGTCCCACAGCACAGCATGGAGGACCTTACTTCTTCAACCAGTGACTGAGCCCATGCCCCCTGCTCTGGAAGCACGGAGTCTTAACTGCTGGACCACCAAGGGAAGTGCCTACAAAAGTAAACCCTGACTAACTGCTTTGTAAGCTACTTGCCACTATAGTCAAAAACCTTCATTTCACAAAAGTGTTCTAGGGTTCATGCCATTAAAGTGAGTAATGACAATTATTTCCAATTTTTAAATAAGGCAATAAAATAAGTATACATTAAAAAAAGAAAAGAATCACCTGCAAGCCTCTAGAATAAGCTGATAGTAAAAAATTATCAGTGGAGTCTATGAGGTAATTAAGGATATTAAACAAACTGAAATGGTTTCATTTATAGCTACATATTACTTAATTTATAGGTACATCAAAACATATGACTATAACTCAGATTTTTGAAAAAATTGATACTGCCAACATCAGGTGATGGCAATTATTTATAACTCTGACACTGGACATATTTAAATTGCCATCTGGGGACTTCCCTGGTGGTCCCAGTGGCTGGGACTCTGTTCCCAATGCAGGGGCCCGGGTTTGAGCCCTAGTTAGGGAACTAGATCCCACATGCTGCAACTAAGAATTCACATGCCACAAGTGAAAATCACACATGCCACAACAGGGATTGAGGACGCAAGTGCCACAACTAAGACCCAGCACTACCAAATAAATAATCTTTAAAACTTCAACTCTGATTTGAACACAGTCACAAGTTTTGCTTACCGGTCAAAGTAAACCACTCTTTGTACTATATAATTAAAGTAACAAACAACAAGGAACATTTATGAATTTGGAAATGTCTATGTACAATATACAGTGATGATTAAATATAAAAATTACACTTACCAGAATATTTAGTACTGTAACACAATACAAAATAATCTTTACTTAAAATTTATCCATCATATACCAATGTTTTAAAAAATACTTAAGGGAGATCTGAAAGTCAATAAGGGAGGGAAGATGTTGTTCTACAGAAGAACTAAAAGAGTAAGAACAAAAACTGAACACAAACTTAGCACAGTGTCTGAACTGTGATTAGCTTCAAGCTTAACCTCAGCAACAGTATAGGCAATTTTTCCCCATGTATTTTTTAAAACTGATTATGCCAGAAGCAAATTCAATTACTTAGATAAGAGTACTTTAGTACTCCTGATGTAACAGAGGTAAGAAGATTGAGACATCTTTCCCTCCAGTCAACAATACAGCAAAAGATAAAGTGTCAGAAGAACGGTCCTTGGAAACAGGGCTGCATTTCACCTTTCACTTGCAGAGTTCGTCGAGAATACCGCTTGCTGGGCCTTCTTTCAAAGGATGTTGACCTTCTTGCTTTATTGGTCTTAGTGGTCTGATACTCAGTTTTCCCACTAAAATAAAAGAGACATTTAACAGGAACAAGAGAATTTCAGGCTGACAGTAACCAGATACACAAAAATGACAGAAAGTCTATCCTGAGGTTTTCCTTAAAAGAACCCTCCTGAACTTTATCAAAATAGTCTTGATGACTCTCTTTATCACACCATTCTTTTCACTCTTCAGGCTTGTATGAAAGATGCAACACAAGTTATGCTGTTTTTTCCTAATTATGCACATCACCTAAGAATATATTAAGTTTGAAATATCTGTGCTTTTATAGATATTTTTATAGATATCCTTTCTTTCCCACCCACACTCCTCAATGCAAGATGTACAATTAATTCAAGATTTTCCATTACTTTTTCTTACTGTGATATGCTTTTCAGAAGACTTTTTCAGAAATATTAAAACTATTTTAATATTTAATAATTATTTTCATTGCCATTTAAATTCTGCCAAAATGCCCCCTCTTTTAATGTAAGTAAAATAGAAGCTCTCTTACATGAATTCCACACACAGTCAACTTGCCACATTACTGATATTATCCACTCCTTCTTTAAGTCACACTGAAACATGCTGAAAACTCACCATCAATAAGCTACTGAGTAAACCAAAACATTTCTAGCTTATGACTAACAAACATGGAGTATGCAAAACAATGGAATGTCAGGTTTATAGGGACCAGAAATATTATCCAGATTAATATCTGACTAGTACACCATACCCATTTTCTACATGGTATCCAGCTGCTGGATAAAGACTACTTAAAACTCCTACTACATGGATTCAAACTAGGGGTTAATTAATACATAAAGCAAACATTAATGTTCATCAACAGATGAAAGGGTAAGGAAGATGTGGTAGATGTACACAACAGACTATTACTCAGCCATAAAGAAGAATGAACTAATGCCATTTGTAGCAACATGGGTGGACCTGAAGGGTATTATGCTACGTGAAATAAGTCAGAAAGACAATGATACTCTATGACAGCACTTATACATGGAATCTAAAAGGTCAACTAGTGAACAGAACAGACTCGCAGACACAGAGAACAAACTGGTGGTTTCCAGGGGAGAGAGGGAAGGGAGGTGGGCAAAAGACAGGTAGAGGATTAAGAGGTACCAACTACTTTGCATAAAATAAACAAGCTTCAAGGATATAGCATACAACACAGGGAATATGGTCAATATTTTATATAACTAGACTGTTTTTAACAGGAAAAATTCTGTTAAATTACTCCTTTAAAAAAAAAGAAAACATCAAGAGGGGTATGGAATCCATTACACCATTACAATATTCTCTTATCTTTTCAGGAAATTACAACAATAACAATATATACCATTTTTTCTTTTACTTTGGCAAATGAAAGACACTGGCAAACTGATTTATCTTTCTGTGCTCTAGTTCTCACATCTGCAAATGAGGAACTGGGCTACATTTTCTGGCCTCTATGAAATTATGAAAGATACAGCAAGCAACCACAAACATTCACCTGTATCTAAACCGTGATCCTAATCGAATAAATCCTGATCGATGAGAACTCTTTTGGACAGGGCCTCGCAGGCGGAAGAAGGCATGATGCTCCACAGCACATTTCCATAAATGTTTGCACGCTTTGGGATGATCCAGTCTAAAGACAAACGTATGCTCCTGCTCCTTGCCCTGAAAAAGAAACGGATGTTAACAGAGGTAATTATTAACTCAGATACTCCTGTCACCTGTTATTCAGCTACAAATACAACCACAGCAATATCAAGAATCAAATGCTAATAAAGCATCTGGTTTGTTCCCTGAAACTCTGACACTCTCTAGAGCTACCTACAGAAAAAGGCAGAGTTAAAATCAAGCTGTCCATTTTCTCAGCCAATATAAAATTATTCCTAAGAGTTTCCTCTCTAGTTACACGATTTCATTTCTCAAGAGATATTAAATGAACCTTTCTCTGCCATACTTCAGGATAAATGAATGTATAATTATAATTAAAAGGTTCACAGAAGATATGGCAATATACATAACAGCCTTAAAAATGGCCATATTCCTGGTCCTAGTAACCATACTCAAAGAAATCAAATTACACTAGTTAATATCCATAGCCACTTTTCTAAGAATTTTACATGAATTGTCTCAATGAGTAGACACTATCAGTAGCTCCATTTTACAGATAAGAAAACTGAGGATCAAGAAATTAAGCCCAACATCACAAAGTTAGTAAGAAAAGAAACTAGACTTTGAACCTAACCATTGAGACACCAGCATTTGTAATAACTAAGCTATAATGTGTCTCCAGGGGAAAAGACTTTCAAAACCAAAATTTATACCCCAAGATTTTCTTCAATCTCATTTATAAAACTAAAAACTGTTCAAAACATGAGAAATGTCATCAAGTAAACAATAACATTATTTAAAAAGTACACAAATAAATGAATAAAAGATAAATGAACTAACGCACTACTGGCGATTCATGTTGCAGAATGTGATAACATAGGTTAAAGTGAATGAACTAGAACTACATGGCTACAGATGCTTAGGTAAAATGAGCAAGTTACCAAAAAAAAAAACAAAAAACAACAACAAAACACCCAACATAATGTATATAATATATGCAATATACATACATATGCAGATTTCTAAAATGTTCTACCATGTGTCATGATGTGGTTATATTTACAAAAGGTTAGAAAATATGAGACTGATACCCTAAAAGAATGAGGAACAAACAGACAAGCTTTGGCTTAGACCTTAGCTGTATCAAATATACTTTTATTAATTTATCTAGTTCTAAAAGGGATCTGAAGCAGCAAAGCCAAAAATGCTACATCAAAGTGAGTAAAATGGTTAACAGTTTCACTTATACTTCTCAGTACATTTTTTAATATTTTGTCATTTAAAATACTTCATAAACTTCATATGTAGTTTCTTAATAACCTTGATACAGGCAGAGATCCTTATACTTTAAGACACAAAACATACACTAGTCACAAAGGAAAAAAATGTATAAACTACATTCCATTAAATTACAATCTTTTTTATCCAAAAGATACTAATAAAGGAGTCAAAAGGCAAACCAAGGTGAAGCTAGTTACAACATATATATCTGACAAAGAAGTGACACCCAGATATAAAAAGAACTTCCTTAGTGAAATGAAAAATACACAACCCAACAGAAAAACAAATGAAAAACTTAAACAGGCATTTGATAAAAAAGAATATCCAAACATCCAACAAATGTAGGTAAGTGCTATACTGAAATTGTCATCAAGGAAAACCCTAAAATGAGAAAGAGAACACTGAACACAAGCAAAAGAAGGACAGATTAAACCCTCACACATTCCAGGTGGAGAGCAGTTCACTTGTGTAGACATTGGCAAACAGTCCAGCTGTTTCCGTAAGAGCCAAACACACGCACATCCCAGGGCTCAGGGTAGCACTCTTATCGCCAGCCAAAAATAAAAAAAAAACCTCAAACGTCCATTAGCAGCAGCATGGATAAATATTGGTCTATTCATATAACTGTACACTGTACAAGAGTAGGAATGAGCCAACTACAGCCACCTCCTACAGCAGAGCTGAAAGCTCACAATCACAGCCCTGAAATACAGAAGGAAGACTCAAAGAGAACAGTCAGTCAGGTGTCATTTATACCAAGTTCAAAAGTCAGGTGAGTGGTTATCCTTGGTCAACTGGACCTGGAGGGGCACACAAGGGAAATTCCCTAATTCTGCTGGAATTCTATTTTCTCACCCTGGTACTCGTCATAAAAGTGTACATAAAAACTCAACAAGCTGTACATTTATTCTTACACTTTTCTCAATGTATATTTCAATGAAATGTACCAACAAAACTACACAAAGAGAAAATAAAACAAAAAACATGAGAAAATGTCTTTCTCAAGACAGAGAAAAGCCTTCCGTGAATAAAACCCAGGATCCATAAAAGATGAATATATTTGCCTATTTAAAAAGTCTTAAAGTGCATGACAGACCCCAGAATACGCACCATTAAAGGACAAACAACTATTAGATAAACTATTTATAATGTCAGTGACAAAGGGCAAAACCTGTAAGAAAAAAGCCAATAACCAGAAGAAAAATGGGCAAAGGCACAGACAGTTTGAAGAAAAGGAAATCAAGTAATTCAATGTATGACAAGATGTTCAGTTTCATTCACAAAACCAGAAATAAAATTTAAACCTACAATGAAATTCCATTTTTCTTTAACCTTTCAGATACAAATGCGATTAATTCCCTCCTGGAAGTAAGCCTGAACACTGAAAACTATGCAAGTTGGTAGGATCGCTCTACATCCAGGACAAATGCACATAACCATTCAATCCCACAAATCTCCCTCAAGGACATTATTCTATAGATACTTGCCAATGTATAAATTATATGTAGTTAATAGTAAATAAATGTCAATTAAGGGATAACTGATTAAATACGTATACCATACACTAGAACACTATGCATTTTAGTTTGCTTTTATAAGAATCAGTTCAGTTCAGTTCAGTTCAGTCGCTCAGTCATGTCCAACTCTTTGCGACCCCATGAATCGCAGCATGCCAGGCCTCCCTGTCCATCACCAACTCCCAGAGTTCACTCAGACTCACGTCCATCGAGTCCATGATGCCATCCAGCCATCTCATCCTGGGTCGACCCCTTCTCCTCCTGCCCCATATCCCTCCCAGCATCAGTCTTTTCCAATGAGTCAACTCTTCGCATGAGGTGGCCAAAGTACTGGAGCTTCAGCTTTAGCATCTTTCCTTCCAAAGAAAACCCAGAGCTGATCTCCTTCAGAATGGACTGGTTGGATCCCCTTGCAGTCCAAGGGACTCTCAAGAGTCTTCTCCAAAACCACAGTTCAAATGCATCAATTCTTTGGCGCTCAGCTTTCTTCACAGTCCAACTCTCACATCCATACATGACCACAGGAAAAACCATAGCCTTGACTAGACGGACCTTAGTTGGCAAAGTAATGTCTCTGCTTTTGAATATGCTATCTAGGTTGGTCATAACTTTTCTTCCAAGGAGTAAGTGTCTTTTAATTTCATGGCTGCAGTCACCATCTGCAGTGATTTTGGAGCCCCCCAAAATAGTCTGACACTGTTTCTACTGTTTCCCCATCTATTTCCCATGAGGTGATGGGACCAGATGCCATCATCTTCATTTTCTGAATGTTGAGCTTTAAGCCAACTTTTTCACTCTCCTCTTTCACTTTCTTCAAGAGGCTTTTTAGCTCCTCTTCACTTTCTGCCATCAGGGTGGTATCATCTGCATATCTGAGGTGATTGAGATTTCTCCTGGCAATCTTGATTCCAGCTTGTGTTTCTTCCAGTCCAGCGTTTCTCATGATGTATTCTGCATATAAGTTAAATAAGCAGGATGACAATATACAGCCTTGATGTACTCCTTTTCCTATTTGGAACCAGTCTGTTGTTCCACGTCCAGTTCTAACTCTTGCTTCCTGACCTGCATATAGGTTTCTCAAGAGGCAGGTCAGGTGGTCTGGTATTTCCATCTCTTTCAGAATTTTCCACAGTTTCTTGTGATCCACACAGTCAAAGGCTTTGGCATAGTCAATAAAGCAGAAATAGATGTTTTTCTGGAACTCTCTTGCTTTTTCCATGATCCAGCGGATGTTGGCAATTTGATCTCTGGTTCTTCTGTCTTTTCTAAAACCAGCTTGAACATCAGGGAGTTCACGGTTCACGTATTGCTGAAGCCTGGCTTGGAGAATTTTGAGCATTACTTTACTAGCATGTGAGATGAATGCAATTGTGTGGTAGTTTGAGCATTCTTTGGCATTGCCTTTCTTTGGAATTGGAATGAAAACTGACCTTTTCCAGTCCCGTGGCCACTGCTGAGTTTTCCATATGTGCTGGCATATTGAGTGCAACACTTTCACAGAATCATCTTTCAGTATTTGAAACAGCTCAACTGGAATTCCATCACCTCCACTAGCTTTGTTCATAGTGATGCTTTCTAAGACCCACTTGACTTCACATTCCAGGATGTCTGGCTCTAGATGAGTGATCACATCATCATGATTATCTGGGCCGTGAAGATCTGTTTCGTACAGTTCTTCCATGTATTCTTGCCACCTCTTCTTAATATCTTCTGCTTCTGTTAGGTCCAGACCATTTCTGTCCTTTATCAAGCCCATCTTTGCATGAAATGTTCCCTTGGTATCTCTGATTTTCTTGAAGAGATCTCTAGTCTTTCCCATTCTGTTCTTTTCCTCTATTTCTTTGCACTGATCGCTGAAGAAGGCTTTCTTATCTCTTCTTGCTATTCTTTGGAATTCTGCATTCAGAAGCTTCTATCTTTGCTTTTCTCCTTTGCTTTTCACCTCTCTTCTTTTCACAGCTATTTGTAAGGCCTCCCCAGACAGCCACTTTGCTTTTTTGTATTTCTTTTCCATGGGGATGGTCTTGATCCCTGTCTCCTGTACAATGTCACAAACGTCATTCCATAGTTCATCAGGCACTCTATGTATCAGATCTAGGCCCTTAAATCTATTTCTCATCTCCACTGTATAATCATAAGGGATTTGATTTAGGTCATACCTGAATGGTCTAGTGGTTTTCCCTACTTTCTTCAATTTCAGTCTGAATTTAGTAATGAGGAGTTCATGATCTGAGCCACAGTCAGCTCCTGGTCTTGTTTTTGTTGACTGTATACAGCTTCTCCATCTTTGGCTGCAAATAATATAATCAATCTGATTTCGGTGTTGACCATCTGGTGATGTCCATGTGTAGAGTCTTCTCTTGTGTTGTTGGAAGAGGGTGTTTGCTATGACCAGTGCATTTTCTTGGCAAAACTCTATTAGTCTTTGCCCTGCTTCATTCCGCATTCCAAGGCCAAATTTGCCTGTTACTGCAGGTGTTTCTTGACTTCCTACTTTTGCATTCCAGTCCCCTATAATGAAAAGGACATCTTGTTTGGGTGTTAGTTCTAAAAGGTCTTGTAGGTCTTCATAAAACCATTCAACTCCAGCTTCTTCAGAGTTACTGGTTGGTGCATAGACTTGGATAACTGTGATATTGAATGGTTTGCCTTGGAGACGAACAGAGATCATTCTGTCGTTTGTGAGATTGAATCCAAGTACTGCATTTCGGACTCTTATGTTGACAATGATGGCTACTTCATTTCTTCTGAGGGATTCCTGCCCGCAGTAGTAGATATAATGGTCACCTGAGTGAAATTCACCCATTCCAGTCCATTTTAGTTCGCTGATTCCTAGAATGTCGATGTTCACCCTTGCCATCTCTTGTTTGACCACTTCCAATTTGCCTGATTCATGGACCTGAAATTCCAGGTTCCTATGCAATACTGCTCTTTACAGCATCAGATCTTGCTTCTATCACCAGTCACATCCACAACTGGGTATTGTTTTTGCTTTGGCTCCATCCCTTCATTCTTTCTGGAGTTATTTCTCCATTGATCTCTACTTTACATATTGATATAGAAAACATTCCAAGTTAGAACATAAAGTTTAAAAAAGGATAAGCAGGAGAACAGTGCGTAAGCATGGCAACCTCTGCACAGAAATGATATACACATTTGGTTGTATGTATGTATAAAACACCTTCAAAAAGATATGTAAGAAGTTAATACTGCATTAGATTAAATCTGAAATTTCATCAATTCTATGATGTACAATTATTTTATGGCCCAATGAAAGTGAAAGTGAAGTCGCTCAGTCGTGTCCGACTCTTTTCGACCCCATGGACTGTAGCCTATCAGGGTCCTCCGTCCATGGGATTTTCCAGGCAAAAGTGCTAGAGTGGATTATCATTAAGTATCACCAATTAAACTATGACCATATTTTTTTATCATACAGAACTGTATCTTATTCTTCCTGAGTGATTCCTTTAGATTAGATACAAATATCATTTAATGACATCTGTGCTTAAGTAAAAAGGAAAATATTTTGTAAAATAGATTGTCTTTAGATGTGAAACCTTACTCTTCTAAAGCATTTTCAACTCATTTGTCAATAATATAATAATCATGTGTGCCATCAAGACATTTCTTTTTTAAATGCTCAATTATTGTCTCTGATATTCCTCCAAGCTGTGTGACAGGGTAATCCTTTGCATGTATCTCAGTAATACAACTGAAAGCTTTCCAAAAACTTGGAATTGTTTTATCTAATTTTCAGGATCTCCTTTTTCCAGGTTCTGCTAAGTAGCCCTAGTCGCACTTCACTGTGCATATACATCTTTTTAACATTTGACCTGTTTGCTTTTATTTATATCTGTCTATATATTTCCAATGTATTATTTGACATGCAGTAAAATTACTCACAATTCCTTGGCTTTTAAAAATGTACAGAGTCATGCAACCACCACCAAAATCAGGATATAGAATAGTTCTCTTAACCCTCAAATTCCTTGTGCTGTTTCTCTGCAGTCAAGCCTCCTCACATACCCAGTCCCAAAGGACCAGTGAGCGATTCCCTACTCCTGTAAGGGCTGCCTTTCCTAGACTGTCACAGAATGGAATCATATAGTCAGAATCTTTTAATCAGGCTTCTTACCCTTAGCATAATTCATTTGACATTCATTCATGCTGTTATGAGTTTATCAATTAGGAACTAGATTTAACTGAAAAACAGATAATCCTTAGTATAGAAGGCTTTATTAAAAAATATTATTAGATACATCTTTTTGATTAATCTTTTTCATCAGGAACTAAAGGCAAAAAGCCACTTAGATATAATTTTTTATACACTTAAGATACACACTCATCAACAAAAGAACAAGAACAGTCTTTTATTTAATCTTTACTCTTAAAGACAGAAAACTACAGTTTGAAGATGGTTTGACATAAAGCAAGGAATTACGTTATTAATTATACTAAGTTTCTGTTCTATGACTATATAACGGTGTGTTTCCCCTTTTAGAGAATTAAGTTACCATGTAACACAATCACTGTTAAATATGTAATACAATATAATTCCTACCTGATCATCATCTTCTACAACCACCAATGTTAGTTTATTCTTCTTAAAATCCAATCTGGTTATCTTGGGCCTATAATATGAGAATAACAGCCAGATTTCAAATAAATATCCTCGAAGTTTAAAAAATTTGCTGTTACTTCAAGCGCATTGATCATCTAACTTCTGAATTGAAAGCTGGTAAGAGGGTAAACATAACCTGTACTGGTCAGCAAAGACATCTCCAATCTAAAAAATAGTTAAGATAACAGAAAAAAATTTCAAAAGCAATACCTTTGGCAAAACTTATGCTGCACATATATAAGACATTAAAAATGTTAAAGAAAAAGTAAAAATAAATATATATATATATCATATATAGTCACAGGTTCCTATGGTAGAAGAAATTTTCTAAGCCTAATAATGTTAGAGCAGCAGCATAGGAACTGGACACAGGAAAAAAGATAAAAGCTTTTTAAAAGGCATTTTAAAAAAAACCCAGATTACTGATTTTCAACTCTTTTCTATAGCTACTTTATGGTCAAAGACATCTTTAATTTTAAAAATTAAAAAAAAAAAACAACATTTAAACCTCACTTTATGGCCTACTTTCCAACTTCATCTCCCACCTGTACTAAAATCCTAAGCAACCCACCAAACTTATCTCTGTGCTTCTATGAACTGTGAGTGTGAAAACAACATGACTCTAATCAATTTTTAAATATACCTTACATAAAACAGAATTGCACAACAGATCTTGTTTACAAGACCTGTCTAAAACAAGGAGTAAAGAAATGTAATAGGAGAATCTGGCACTTAGGTGTAACAAACTCTTACACAATGCCGAGTAAGTGGCAGATGCTCTCGGAAGTGTTCTATGTGGTGTATTAATTCAATAGATTTCTATGAGGTAGTACGCAAGAGGCTCTCCTTATCTCGCGACCTGGAGTTTCTCTGGCCTGGAGTTTCTCTGGCCATAAGAATGTTCCATCTGCCCCAGGGCAGGCTGGAAAGGTCAGAGAGTTAACACAGAAAGAACTAGGTAAATACACTGCCCATCAAGGGACAATTATAAATAGATGTTACATTCAAATCTCCTAGGGAATCTCTATGCAATGCAAAAATAAATGAAATACTATCTTCAACTTTTTGAGGGAAAATAATTTTACATCTGAAGGTCCATTCTCAGCCCAATTATCAAGAAAGCATAAGAGAAGACTAAATAATTTTAAGGCATCCAAGGATTCAAATAATTTACCTCTAATAGTCTTTTCTTAAGCATCACCTGAGGATATATATCAGAAAAACAAACGCAAAGAAAGGAAAATGTGGAAGACAACATAGATTCATAACTGAGAAAACAGGAAAAAGAAGTCCCAAGACAAAGAGTAGCCTGGAAGAGTTAACAGTTACAACTGGAAAAGAGCCATCTCAGGAAACCCTGGAGAATCTGAAATAATTTAAGATGCTGGGAAACACTGGAGGCGGAGGAGCAGGGGACAACAGAAGATAAGATGGTTAGATGGCGTCACTGACTCAATGGACATGCATATGCGTGAACTCTGGGAGTTGGTGATGGACAGGGAGGCCTGGAGTGCTGCAGTCCACAGGGTCACAAAAAGTCAGACACTACTGAGTGACTGAACTGAACTGAAGACAAAGGCAGGTCACTTACTTAAAGGGATGTGTGGGATGACTAAGAGCTAAGGCTCTAGGATAACAAAGGAAACATTCTCCCAGTTGAGTTCAAGGATTTCAGAGCTGATCAAGAAAAAGACAGGCGAAAAGACAACAGTATCACATGATGAGCTCTACTGAGAAGTATCCCTTCACACTGCAGACCTTCCCAAGAAGGCAGCCCAGGCCCCCATGCAGGACAGAAGATGGTAAGGAAACCCTGAGGAAGGAGGCGGGGCCAGGGAGGGGGCTTCTGTGTCTACCAGGATAGGCCTCTGAGCCACAGAGCTCCAAAGGGCAGTAGAGGTGTGGGGGCTCTTACAGCTACAGGATTTGCTTATCTATAGCTAGCTAACAGATGTGAAGTGCAGTTTGCAATGAGACATGCAAACCATGCAGGCTCTGAAAGGCTAAAACTATTACTTGCTGGCCTATATTTAAGAATTTGAGTTTGGCACTGGCAGACTTCAAGTGAAGGGTCCTAACGTGCTATGAAGGAGGAAACAACAGAGGAACAGACAAACCAGTATATTATACAAGAGCCCTCTTCAGCCCCTGCATATAACCCCAGTGTACTACTAAGCTTCACACCAGTTCCACAAAGACATTATAATATAAACACTATTTCCTGATTTTCAGCTTTTAGAAACAACCAAACAAAACCTGAAGAACTTAATTATGGTTATGAAATCCAAGTAATATCTACCCTTGATGTAAAAGTAACATGCAAATATAATTGAAACATATGGATGACAGAAGTTGGGACTCAGAAAGAGAAGCATAGCTCCAAAGGAGGATAAAAGTATTAGTATCTCCTTCCTATACAGTGAGGGGTGGGATTTCCTGGTAGCTCAGCTGGTAAAGAATCTGCCTGCAGTGCAGGAGACCCAGGTTCGATTCCTGGGTTAGGAAGCTCTCCTGGAGAAAGAACAGGCTACCCACTCCAGTATTCTTGGGTTTCCCTGGTGGCTCAGGCAGTAAAAATCAGTGGCAGAGCCGGGTTCAATCCCTGGATTGGGAAGATCCCCTGAAGGAGGGCATGGCAACCCATTCCAGTATTCTTACCTGGACAGAGGAGCCTGGTGGGCTACAGTCCATGGGGCTACATTCCCGTGGACAGAGAAGCCTGGCAGGCTAATGTCGTGGAGTCAGACATGACTAAGTGACTAAGCACAGCACAGCATACAGTGAGGAGCAGGGAGTAAAAGGACTGTGGAACGAGAAACACTAAAAAAACAGCCACATAACCACATGACGGGGGACTGTCCATGTGAACAGTTAATACACAGAACTAGGTAATATTTATGTTAAGGTACGTATTTTAGCATATGTTGGAACTAGTGGAAAATGCAATTAAGAGTTTTAAAAACTGGCTTGGAAAAGCAGGACTACAGATAAATAGGAGGATAATAGGAGAGAGTTGCAATTCATTTACAAGCTTGTCAGAACTATGTCCAAATTCTATTTTATGTTCTAACTTCATATAAGTGTTTTTATTCATTTAAAAAGCAAAACAACAGTAATTATCTTTGACATTATCTCTGCTTACCAAAAAAATAAGCCAATTTTGGTCTCTCCTTCAAAAACAAGGACTCCTGTTGGGGTCAGTCCCAAGCTGTAGTCATTCCCATCTCTGGCCTAATTTCAGGGGAGCAACATGTGTTAGCTTTATCTGTATAAAACAGGGTTCACATTTTCAAAGGACTGTTTTTCTTTTCATACTGAATTATACTAATTACATACAGGCTAACATTAATGTGAAAGGTGCTTTCAACAGTTAAAACATCCAAAATAACATTCTTAGGAAAACTCATGCAGATTTAGTTCACTGAGACACTATAGTTTTAATGTATGTGTTCACTGGAAGACATACAGGTAGTGACACTGCCACACAAAAGAAAGCTTTCCAGAGTCTTCCCAAATTCTAGTCACTATTTAAATCACAGATTTTGAAAAAAACTGCATTTTTGGGAAAATTGAGCTTTTAAACTAAAAACAACAAATCACTCCGTAAGTTATACTGGACTAGAGCTTATCAATGCAGAAGAGCATGGCAACCCACTCCAGTATTCTTGCTTGGAGAATCCTATGGACAGAGGATCCCTCAGGCTAAAAGTCAATAGGGTCACAAAGAGTCAGACATGACTGAATCGACTTAGTATTTACACAGGCACAGCTTATCAAAGTCCCCTCAAGCTATAAATTTTCAACTTTACCTTCTAAATTATTTTCATTTTTACAGAGCCTACTCAAGCTTACATGATAAAAGATGATATGAATATGAACTGAAAGAATAAAAAGTGATTCAAAAACTAAAAAAAAGAAAACAATAGTGACAACTTAAAACCACAGACACACCTTTTTGGAAATTTTGGCTATCTTTCTTATAAACAAGTTTTTGTGTGAGACTCTCCTCATTCAGTATTTACTCTCAATCTTCATAACCACACATCCAAAGTACGCAGTATAGCCCCTGCAAATTACACACTCTCCTTCATACTAAGAGATTCCATAGTTACCTTGAGTCTTAAAGGAATAACTTTCTTAAAAAGCATTACAACACAGTGCTTACCTTAACCACATGCATATCAACCCCATACATTTCTAACCACTTGGCTTTATTCAGATAATTGGTTTCAGCTTGTGCTGGTGTCTGACCTCTGAAATTTAAAAAATAATAAATTTTAAGATGATTATAAATTTACAATGAATTCTATGCTAAGTAAGAGAAATAGAAGAAAACAAACATGAAATCACTGTTGTGGTGATGTTAAAGTACCTGTATTCTTTCCATTTCTCAAATATAGCGAGCTCCATCTCTTCTGTCTGAATAGGCACAAACCTGAACTCAGACACAAGTTCAGGACTGTGCTCAGCAAGGTCGTAGTCACCAAGTTCAGCTACAAATGTTAAGTTTCACAAGGTTATGTTTTGTTATAGTTTACTTCCTGCTGAATCCTTCTTCAATACCCACTTATTAATACAAGATTAGACTTTCTTAAACTACAAGGCATTCATAACACCCAGACCATTACCAAAAATAAATCCAGCTTAGACTTGTGACTTATCTGTCTGTATGCACAAATCATATAATTGTGGCTAGTAGTCTATTTTCAATTAAATGTCTTACTCCTAATTGAGTCATACTGTACAATGCTTAGCTTCTGAAAATCTTTTACCCTTACACAGAGAAACAGCTTTTGACTGTATATTGAATAAACAAAAATGTTTAGCAATCCTTTTAAAAAAACAATTAGCTAGTATCTACTAAGCAGCTATTATGCACAGAACATGATATTAAACATCACTGTAAGATATAATTGCTGTCCCCCTGGAGTTTTAAATTATTAATCCCACAGAAATAAAAAAGAAAAGCTACTGGATAGTGCACACACATTTATGTGCCCATCTGCGGTTACCTCTGAACTGGGTTTGGGGATGGAGGGAAAATGATGATTCTCATTTTCTGTTCTTTAGAAAGTTTTCCTTTAAAAAATATTTTACTTAAATTAAAACACTTCCATTTTGATAAAAAATTCAGCCATGGAGAGTCCTACTTTGAGATAATTATAAAAATGGTAATAACTTACAGTTTACTAAGCATCTACACTACACAATAGTCATATTGCAGACATACTGTCATTTAATTTCACAACAACCTTGGAAAATATTCTCACTCCCACTTCACTTGAAGAAACTGCTCTTCTGTCTGGAACATAAGTTTGTTTTTTCTTTTTAACTTTTTATTTTATATTGGAGTATAGCCGATTAACAATGTTGTGCTAGTTTCTGGTAGACAGCAGAGTGACTCAGCCATACCTATACATGTATCCATTCTTCCCTAAACTCCCCTCCTCTCCAGGCTGTCACATAACATTGAGCAGAGTTCCCTGTGCTATTCAGTAGATCCTTGTTGGTTTTTCATTTTAAATATAGCAGTGCGTACATATGGATCCCAAACTCCCTAACTATCCCTTCCTCCCATTCTTTCCCCACTAACAACCATAAGTAGAACACAAGTTCTTTAAAAGCCCCAAACTAAATCTGCTACATAATGTTGTTCAGGATATATACTAAAATGGTGAAGAAAAACTAAACTTGAGTGTGTGATAAAACTGATAAAGATTATTCTGATAAAACAGAAAATCATAAATGAGGGCTTCTATGGTGGGCCTTAAAGACTCACACTTCCACTGCAGGGGGCACAGGTTCACTCTTTGCTTGGGGAAAAAAAAAAGTCATAAACAAGAAGCAAGGAGCTAATTTTATGAAGAGGGAGTAATACTTCAGTTAATTTACTCTTAAGGACCTTAATAATCAGTAGGATTTGGTAAACTTTTAGACACAGGACAATGAGACGTGTAAGACACAGTATGAAGTTTCGAGGAATCACAAAAACAGTTGCACCACGCCCACTCTGCAGCCATAGTGTCAGATGAGTATGAGCAGCTCTCCTCTGAGGCCCCGAAGGCTGCCCGTATTTGTGCCAATAAGTACATGATGAAAAGCTATGGCAAAGATGGTTTTCACATTTCTCCATCCCTTGCACCATGCTGTCCTACATTGGAGCTGATAAGCTCCAGACAGGGATACAGGGCACCTTCGGAAAGCCCAGGGCACAGAGGCTAGGGTCCACATTGGCCAAGTCATAATGTCATGCTGCAGAACAAGGAGCTTGTGATTGAGGCCCTATTGAGAGCCAAGTTCAAGCTTCCTGGCTTCTAAAAGATCCACATCTCCAAGAAGGGGGTATTTACTAAGTTTAATATGGACAAATTCGAAAACACAGCTCATCCCAGATGGCTGTGGGTCAAATACATCCCTAATTGTGGCTCCCTGGACAAATGGTGGGCCCTGAACTCACGAGAGCCCTGGCACTGTTCCCTCCTTACTCGTGCCTACCAGTAAATCCTACTTTCCTGTCCCCTGACCAAAATAAAAATGGTAACCATGGATAAAAGAGAAAGTAAGAAAGAGATTTTATTTAGGGAAAAAATATAAGTAGGGTTAAGAAATAATATAACAGAGCTATATGCATGAATCAGACAGTAAATATTTAGTGAGCATTACTTTAAATAAGTGCTTTGTTAAACACACAAAAATGCACAAAGACCATTTTCAAGAAGTATAAATTTTGGCTCTCATGAAACTTACAACATGAGACAGAATGACAAAGCAATAAGTGATGGAACACAGATACTGAAAATGACAGCTTTTCTACAGATCCAAGAGTTTCAGAATTCTCACACAGCAGTTAGCAGAACACTAAAAACGTGCTTTCAAGAAAAGATGCATGCAATTATGCACTGTGATCATTACAGTTCTAAAGGTATAGCATTTCCAAACTAGTATCCATTCAACATTCCAGAAGATGAGAAACAAGTTTCAGTCTGTAGACAGACTACAGTTTACATTAGCAGCAAATTTCTGAAGTACAGAAATTTCCTTCAGTCACCAATTACTCTAGCAACAGAAAAATATGCTTTCCAAAATAGAAGTACAAAATCAGCAGATTAGGTTTATCATAAAACATGAAAATATAGTCTACTACCCATACAATGGAAAATAAATACTACTGATTTAGAGAGATTGGAGATAATACAGAATCATCCCCAAAGAGCATAAAATTATTAATGTCTTAATTAAATATTATTTTTATTCTGAGATATATATATAATAGATAACTCCAGCCAAAATGTTTCTTTCCATTTTATGAACAAAGATAAATTATCATTTTCCTAAAATGTCAATTTTTTCAGAAGAAAATGCCTAAGTTTAACAAATATTTGATCAGTGTAACAAGGTATAAAAGGGTAAGTTTTTCATTAATCTCATTGACTGGAAAACACTTTTTAAAAAATTCTGAAAATAACCATCAGAACTTTTAAATACATGCTAAGAATAAGAATAAATACATTCTTAAGAATAAGACAAAAGAAAGCAAGCCAGGTGGCCACAGCAACAATTTACTCATACATCCCTGCATTCTTTATAAAAAGAAAAAATTTGCTGAGGGTCCAACCATATCATGTATTGAATTATCAAGTAGACTGCAAATTCTGCTTGAAAATACTATTAGACAGAAAGATAGCAAATAAAGTTAAGGGAAGGAAAAGAAGGCAATGCTCTGAAACAAGGGAATCAGAGCTGGATACTGATGCAAGATTACACAAACACAGGTGTTTCTCTTCTGGCATGTCACTATGAATCTTGAGAGGCATCAAACACACACAAAGAAGAATTATGCTTCACTCTTAACAGCGAACATAAAAACTGCTTACCTTGCAAGTTGTAAGCTGCCAATTGAACCGCTGTATCAAAGGGACACTCTAATCTGAGACCAAAACATAAATGTGTTAAATAAGCCAATGTCACAACCTCTGTTTTATGCTAAATGGAAATAAGACATACTTTATGTTGACTGCGTCTTTTTCATATTTAACTATAAACTTATTTTTTCAACTACTCAAGAAAACATGGTTTACCTTCAACTAATACTCACTTTCCACTGAGAATATCTTGTTTTAACTGAAGAACAAATAAATACCTAAGAAAAATAAAAGGCACAAATTTAACTAAACAGAACAATCTACCATGAAAAATAATCCTGCCCTTCTAATTTGAGAAGAAACATTCTTAATTACAAAACTTTACCCACAATAGAGTCTATAAAGGAAAAAGAACATGAAACAAGGGGCATTCAGCATCAGAAGGATGCACTGGAGTTCAGGACACTCTCTCAAAAGACAAGGTTTAAAGCAAATTCTGAGAATGAGCTCTGTGATCTGACAGCACAGCCACCTCGTATGTAAAGGGATACAGCTACATACACACAAATGACAGCTATACTCTTATCCATCAGGAGAATATTCAAGAGGAAACCCTTCTAAAGGGATTCAGAAATTCAATTTTTTACTTAATAAAAGTAGTACATGTGCATGAGTTATAGAAATGCAATATAGACTCAATGGATAAATACTAAGGAGGCAAGACAAAATAAAAATCAGTTTCTGTAACTTACGTAAAGTTATTTAAGACCATTCAAGAGAAATCAGGATTCAATATTTTCATTACTCAATGGTATGTCAAAAAAAAGTCAGGAGCCAACCTGAAATAACTCTCTGATGGCCAAAAATAGATAATTTTGAATATCAATAAACATAAAAAGCTAATATATTAAAACACAACAGCCCTGTTTAAAATTCATGAGTTGATAGTGATACTTCAGAATTCACTAGTTACTTTTGCAGGATGTCAGAGAACCAGTTTATTTTGAAAATTGGTAAATAAAGGAAAACATCCTACACTTAAAAAAACAGTCTCAAAATGAAATTCCCTTGTCAGGTATCCTGTTACCAGGACAAAGTATCCATTTCATAAACTGTCTGTAAAACTGAAGGAATTATTGAGGTAATCTTCCAACATCTTTAGCTAGTCTAACTGAAACTTGACTCTTGTACATAACTCTAGATAGTGGTCTTACCGGGTCAGCTCTTCACGAAGGTTATTTGGTTCTGAGGAATAAAACTTAACTCGAAGATGCAGACAATAGGGTGAACCAACTGCCATTAAAAGAAAAGGAGAGGGGGTAATTTTTTCAATATAGCTATTTAAATAGTAAGGATTTTCAGTCAGTAAACTTCTCAAAAATCTACTGAAGTGGACAGAAGAGAACAGATTATTACAGCAATAATTCAGGTTACACTGTAGGCTTAAGCCTAACACAATCAGTAGACTTTTTAAATGTCCCAACCACCATGTAGCACTATCACATCATCTGTGCTCCCAAGAACAGACAGCTCCAGATGAATTCCAAAAGTTTAGGGCCAAATATGTCAAATAAAAAAATCTTGACTGTGTACGCTAACAGCCCTCCACAGCTGCCGAGCTGTATTTCTTGAGAGCAAAAAGAACACCTGTTGTCAACTGCACCCGGCAAATTCACTCACAACCTTTCCAATTCACTTCGCCACTTCACTAACCTCTATATTATCAGAGATCCTGTTATTCTGTAAAAAAGCTGAGGTGCCCTAAAATCTGGTACTACAAAAAACATGATGGACTACGGACTGGACACTGGTACTTTTCCCTATCACTAGGAATAATACTGACATTTTACGTGAATAATTTCTTTTCATTAGTCTTAACAAAAAAAAATAAAGTTATAGCCTTAGAGTCTCAAAATGCTTTCTAAAGCAGGGCAGATAACAAACAGAAAAATTCCAGTGTAAGTAACTACTAAACAGAAGCTAAGCATCTCATGGGAACTCAATCTCATTTCAAACTACAAGCCTTTGTCCTAGAAACAAACTACAAACAAACAAACTACATGAATCTAGATTACCATCAACCCTATATAATTTAAGGGGTGGGTCGATATATCAGATTGAAATTATTTTTAGAAAAATGGAGATGCTAAGAAACTCATCAGAAACATGACTTACGTCCCGACTATGAGAAACCAGTTTCTAATATGCAATTATATATAATTCAGTTTCCAATTTTTTTCAAAATTTTTTCAACACTTACTTTTTACTTGCTTTTTGATGCTTTTTGTACCATCCAACCAATGCTGAAAACAAAAACAAAAAGCTGTTAAGCAGAGAGAGAATTTAACACTTTAATTACTAAAAGTTAATTTTCATCATGCTTTTGCTGAAGGAAATATTTCACAAGAGAAAAACAGAAGTGAGACTAAAAACTGGGTGCGGGTGAATGCTCATCTACCCAGAACACAGAAACATAGGACACATATGAACAAAGGAAAGACCTACAACCAGATACATGACTTCTTAAAAACACTTCATCTGCTCTTAGTAATAAACATGGTATTTTAAATTTTGCCCTTAGTTTTTCTCACTGTTGCCAAAAAAGAGGACCCTTTCAAAACTGGTAAAATTACAACAATGTATCATCATATTCTAATTCTTAGTTCAATTTTATAATAAAACTATGAGATTTATTAACAGATCATAACCCCAAGTTAGGTGAAATAACAATTTCACTTATTGCAAATAGATACTACTAAAGTAGTAGTCTTTGAAAGAGCTTACACTATAAAATTAGATCTTTCTCACAACAATCTATTAAATAAGCAGTCTTTGCTCCTTTGCTTTACCAAAAAAAAAAAAGTAAGTCTTGATTTCCGTAACCTTTTCACTCTGAAACACACAAAACACAAACAGATCTAAGAAGCAATTCCAGAGACTTGCAGTGATAAACCATTCCTAGCCCACTTCCTACAATTAATGCCTTTATACTAAGTCCTAACAGGGACAGGATATACTCATCCCACTAAGATGCACATGACTGTGCTCTCTTCAGCATGCTTACAGTTGCAAGCACCCTAAACCAAAGGAATGCTCTTGTGCTACAGTTCACAGAGCTAAGGAATCCAGTCTCAGAACTCCAGACAGGCCAAGCATGGGCAAACAAGACTTCATTGTTAACAGATTTGTAACTATTTGCTTCTCTTGCCAATTATTTGCCTAGCCTCTTCTCCCCCTTCTCTGCCAAGATCCAAAAGTGAAATTCACAGAACCACTAGTGTGCCAGCAAAGTACCTCTGCACGTCGACACAAGATGGTCAGTAAACATTTCGAGAGGCAGTTAAATATGGTGCAATATCTTCTCTGGATTCAAGTGTGCAAGCTACTTAGTCAATCTCTCATCTTTCGATAAATTCAGTTGGACATCCACTTTTAGAAATATTTTAATCTAGCAAATGTTCAGTTTTATACATCCTTCCACTATAATGCTTGGCCAGCAGTAGGCAGAATACAATTCAATCTATCAGCTGAGAAGAGTTCAACCAGGACAGTGAAAAGTTCACCCATCATGGCTAAGTGCAGGAACCTAATATTCAAATACTCTAGACTTACATTGTGCAAAATACCTACTACAGCCTAAGGGCAATCACATACTGGGTATGAGATCAATTTTACTTACATGCCCTATATTGTTTTCTCCCCACCACCAGGAATCTGGGGAATTGCCTATCTTCAGGTTCCATCTATTATACTGCAATGAATTCGTAAGTGAGTGGCTGGTCAACTGGGCACGTCGTGCAGCCAGAGTGACGGAGATGCTCATACACATAATGAGCACAAATGAGCACACACCTTCTGGGAGGCAATTTGATTATGCCTTAAAAATAACTATGAGGCTGGATGGGCCTAGAGACTGTTATACGGAGTGACGTGAAGTCAGAGACAGAGAAAGAGCAATATCACAAGACATCCCTCATATTATGTTAAGTTGCTCAGTTGTGTCCGACTCTTTGAGACCCCGCGGACTGTAGCCCACCAGGATCCTCCATCCATGGGATTCTCCAGGCAAGAATACTGGAGTGGGTTGCCATTTCCTTCTCCAGGGGATCTTCCCGGCCCAGGGGTCGAACCCAGGTCTCCCACATTGCAGGCAGGCGCTTTAACCTCTGAGCCACCAGGGAAGCCCAACATGGCATCCCTCATATGTGGAACCTAAACAGAAAAGATACAAGCGAACACAAAACAGACTCAGAGAACTAACTTGTGATGTGGGGAAGAGGGCAAGAATGGGGAGAAGGGATAGTTAGGGAGTCTGGGATAGCCATGTAAATACAGCTATATTCAAAATGGATAACCAACAGGGACCTACTGTATAGCACATGGAACTCTGCTCAATGTTATGTGGCAGCCTGGATGGGAGAGGAGTTAGGGTCAGAATGGATACATGTATATGAATGGTTCACCTGAGAAAATATCACAACATTCTTACTGGCTATATCCCAGTGCAAATTAAGAAGTTAAAAAAAAATAACTGTGACTTTGACTCAGCAATTCTGCATCTAATAATCATTATTGATGATTTAATTCACAAGGAATTATAATCAAAGAAAAGTAGGACAATCTGTATATCCAACAACAGTGAACTGGTGAAATCAAGTATTTCAACGTGATAGAACCATGCAGCAATGAAAAAGAATGAAAGCAAAATAGTTAATAATCTGGAAAATTAAATAATTTTCAGTTCAGTTCAGTCACTCAGTCGTGTCCGACTCTTTGCGACCCCATGAATCGCAGCACGCCGGGCCTCCCTGTCCATCACCATCTCCCGGAGTTCACTCAGACTCGCGTCCATCAAGTCAGTGATGCCATCCAGCCATCTCATCCTCTGTCGTCCCCTTCTCCTCCTGCCCTCAATCCCTCCCAGCATTAGAGTCTTTTCCAAGGAGTCAACTCTTCGCATGAGGTGGCCAAAGTACTGGAGTTTCAGTTTCAGTATCATCCCCTCCAAAGAAATCCCAGGGCTGATCTCCTTTAGAATGGACTGGTTGGATCTCCTTGCAGTTCAAAGGACTCTCAAGAGTATTCTCCAACACCACAGTTCAAAAGCATCAATTCCTCGGCGCTCAGCCTTCTTCACAGTCCAACTCTCACATGCATACATGACCACAGGAAAAACCATAGCCTTGACTAGACGGACCTTCGTTGACAAAGTAATGTCTCTGCTTTTGAATATGCTATCTAGGTTGGTCATAACTTTTCTTCCAAGGAGTAAGCGTCTTTTAATTTCATGGCTGCAGTCACCATCTGCAGTGATTTTGGAGCCAATAAAATAAAGTCTGACACTGTTTCCACTGTTTCCCCATCTATTTCCCATGAAGTGATGGGACCAGATGCCATGATCTTCGTTTTCTGAATGTTGAGTTTTAACCCAACTTTTTCACTCTCCACTTTCACTTTCATCAAGAGGCTTTCTAGTTCCTCTTCACTTTCTTCCATAACAGTGGCATCATCTGCATAGTTTTTATCAATTATTTTGCTTTCATTCAAATAACAACACATTACAAATTGTTTTGTCAAAATGTACAAATTTGTACAGGTGATCCTTAAACAACAAGGAGCTGACTTTCATGGGTCCACTCATATGTGGACTTTTTTCATTAGAAATGCACCACAGTACAATTAATCACAATACACACAATCCTTGGTGGGTTGAACTCACAGATCCAGAACCCTGGACACAGAGAAGACTATGAAAGTTATACGCTGATTTTCAACTGCTTCCCGAACCCTAACACTGGTCATGGGTCCACTGTATATGGGCTTCCCAGGTGGCTTAGTGGTAAAGAACCCGTTTGATCCCTGGCTTGGGAAGATCCTCTTGAGGGGAAACGGCAACCCTCACCAGTATTCTTGCCTGTAAAATCTCACGGACAGAGAAGCCTGGCGGGCTACAGTCCATGGGGTCACAAAGAGTTGGACATGACTGAGTGACTGAGCACCAGAGCCAACACCGTACATATAAACACGACTTTTCTTTCAGGCCGAAGTAGCCTATGAGATGTTACATCTAGATGGTTGAGATTGTTGATTATAATTTTTCTTTGTATTTTTTTATATTTTCAACTAATTCTACAACAAGCACATTTTTACTCAACAATTAGGCCCCCCCCTTATTTTAATATTGTATATAAATAATATATTTATAAGGTTAATTTTTTGGTAATATTGAAAGGTGTACAGTCAACAGCCCCTCCAACCCCTGCAATACCAATTTCTATCACCATATGCACTCCCCACCTCCCAAGACTACTGGTTTCTGATTCCCTCGGGTTTCTTCAAAGGCAAAAAAAAAAAAAAAAACCCTGTGGGTTAGTAAAGAGTAAAGACATTAACAATGGATTGAAAATCAACAGGCTAAATACAAATTTTGATAGAATAAACTTTAAGGGATATTGAGAAGGAAATATTAACATAAGCTAGACCAATACTATTTCAAGAACAACCTAGTCTTTCTTGAATGGTTGTAACAAAATTTTTTCAGTTTAAGAACATTTATGGCTAGTTTCAAAAGCAAACCTGTAGTCTCTAATTTGTGCCCTAAAAGTCTAAGAGCACATTAAACACACAATTCTCCTGGTGAGACAAAGGATCAGAGTTTCCTTCCAAGGAAGCATTTTAGTCTTTCTACATGCATCTAACAGCTTCTACACTCTGTACTCTCTTAACACAAAGCAAAACTCAGATAAAGCATCAAGCACATTCTAAAGTGAAATCCAGGAACTGGGGGAGTTCCTGGTGATGCTCTGGGGAAGGTCTGAGTTCATGTTTGCATATTTTCAAGTCTGTTTTCTTTCATCTCCTCCACATTCCAAGCTCTGGGACTGGAAAATTCAGAGCTCAGAGACAGGCACTGATAGTATTTTCCTTGAATCAGGGTCTTTAGGGGTTGAGTTTAAATTACGCAGAAGATAAAGGTGAGAACATGCAGATATAGACTTTTGGATGCACAGAGTGAAGCTAATATGGCTCTTCTTCCTCATAAACAAAATAAATCTCCTAATTTCCTAAAGTGTGGTAGGTAAACTTAGAATTCAAAGAATATGGGAAGCTACATTTATTTCCATCCTATTGAGCTAGAAACAAAAGAACAATTATTTACTTGTGTATCTTAAAAAATAAATAATATGTAATTACAAGCGTAACAGCCATAGCTAAACCAAACAGAGAGTCACCTAAGAAGCTTCCAAAACACTACCATACATACACCCTCACCCCAGGCCCTAAAGCTCTTCAAACGAATGACTCCTGACTTCTAACGCCTACACAGCTAGCAGCAGATGCACCGCCACTTCTGCTCAAAGGGCAAAGAGCTGGCGGGAGAGAAGTGTAAACCATCTTTCCAAACAACTGCCTCTGCAAAAAATACTTCTGCTGGCTCATGCTCTACATTAAATTATTACTTTAAAGCAAATTTTAACACTTTAACCAATTAGCAAATGTTAAAAATCAATGCCATGAAAACAGAAGATCAACCTAACTGAAAACACTTCAATTTACTTTAGATTCCATCATAAACTCTACCTGGGTGATTACTCTTTTGGTGTTAAAAGTCTGTGCTGGGCTTCCCTGGTAGCTCAGTCATAAAGAATCCGCCTGCCAATACAAGAGACACAGGTTTGATCCCTGATCTGGGAAGATCCCACATGCCACACAGCAACCAGGCCTGTACGCTACAACTGCTGAACATGTAGTCTAGAGCCTGGTCACCGCAGCTGTCGAGGCCTCGCGCTGCAACTACTGGAGGCTGTGTGCCCCACAACCTGTGCTCAGCAAGAGGCGCCTCCGCAGCGAGAAGCCTGTGCAACAGAGTAGCCTGGCTCACGGCAACTAGAAAAGCCAACACAGCAAGGGAGACCCAGCACAGCCAAGAACAAATAAAACTATTTTTTAAAAGTTCTGTATTATAAGAAATTCCAAATGAAGGCTCAGAGGAGCCATTAAAATATATTTTCCACAATACCTTTCTGTGTATTATTAGTATGCCTTCTTAGGATTCTTAAAAGTCAAATTTATAATGGAAATGTAGATGACTTAAGCAGATTATACATTCACTCTATGGAAAGAAGAGCACATAATCTATTTTGGAAATATACTTATTTTAACAAAAACAGTTCCTCCTTGTTTAGCAAATAGATGTGCCTCTGTGTCTGTTTCTTACAATATAGAATATATATGTATACTTAACATATAGGTTATTTCTATGTATTTTTTACTCCCCACTACTTTATTGAATTTTATTAAGTTCTCAGTAACAATCCAATCCAATCAGATGCCAACAGTGATCATTTCACCTCCTCCTTTCCAAAGTTTATAATGTTTACAACTGCATTTGCTGTTACTTCTATTAAAATAATTTACTAGCAGTAGTAATAAGATCTTCCCTGGTGGCTAAGATGGTAAAACGTCTGCCTACAATGCGGGAGACCTGGGTTCAATCCCTGGGATGGGAAGATCCCCTGGAGAAGGAAATGGCAAACCACTCCAGGACTACTGCCTAGAAAACCCCATGGACAGAGGAGCCTGGCAGGCTACAGTCCATGAGGTCGCAAAGAGTCGGAGACGACTGAGTGACTTCACTTTCACTGTCACCTGCTTGTCTTTAATAGGGGCTCTCCCGATGGCTCAGTGGGGAAAGAATCCACTTGCAATCCAGGAGACACAGGTTTGATTCCTGGGTTGGGAAGATTCCCTGAGAAGGAAATGGCAATTTGCTCCAGTATTCTTGCCTAGAAATCTCATGGTCAGAGGAGCCTGCTGGGCTACAGTCCATGGAGTTGCAAGAGATGGACACGACTAAGCATGCAGGTCTGTTGTCTCTAGTAGGAATGCGTCTATTGTTTCTTTATTAATTTAAAGTCATCTGTTGTATTTAAATCATCAAAACTCTATACATAGAGAAGAGCCCTCGAGCAACCACAGGGCCTGTTCCCACAGGTGGGCCACCTATCTGCCCAACATCTACCACCATCCCTAGAGATGAGCACACCTTCTAAAGCTAGGCTAGACCCACAACACAAAGAGAAGGAAGGTCAATTCCACATAGGTCAAAGTCCATGAGGTTTATTCAAGGCACTCTGGTGCCAAGAAGGGGCTTCACAGGCCACCAAAACCATCTGACAAGAATTTGAGAGAAGAGTATTATCTGCCCAATCTCAGATGAGCAAGCGCCTGCAGGCCAGACAGAGCTTACCACATGACATCTGCAGTGCTTGAAAAAGTTGCATTCTAACCCCGAACAAGAACTGCCTCTTCTCTTAGCTCAGTGATCTGAGATCCTCCATGGAGGGATCCACTGCCATAGCCTCCAAGGGTCCACTTGTGGAACACCTCCCCTCCCTGAGGTCCCCCCAGTCAAGTGTTCTCCAGCTCTCAACTTTGGATCAAACACCTCCATTTCCATTTGCACGGAGTGCTGTGTAAATTAAAATGCCTTAAACTTCAACTCACTGAGTTACTTATCTTTCTTTTGTGGTTGATATTTGAGTGTCCATCTTTTTTAAATGCAGTTTCACTTAACTATATGGTAGAGGCAGATGAGCATACATGAAGCATCAGGTGCCTGTTCAGAAGTGGTACACATCACACAAACTCACATTCTATCACCGAGAGCAAGTACAATGGCCAAAACCTAGCATCAACTGAGCAACAAAGTAGCAACGTCTTACAGCAAACACAGGAACCAATCCCATGATATACAATGACATACATGATGTATGTGATGTACATGATACATGATATACATGATGAATTATACCAACTAATACTGAATCATCTTTCCATTTCTGAAAATACACTCCACCTGATCATTGTATTGTTCATACTTTTAATAGTATATTTTATTTTATTCAATAGTATATACTTTTAATAATATAAATATGATACATATTAGTAATACATATAATGTATATTAAATATAAATACATTGGAAAATGTTATATTAAATATAATAATACATATACATAATATATAATAATAAACATAGTATGCTGCTATTTTACTTAGGATTTTTACCCAGAGACCAAGTGAAGTTATATATATATAAACAAACCAATACTTAAACTGATTTAAGAAAAAGGCAAAAAATAACTACTGATGTGGTGTTCTTCCTTTTTTTCCAAGTATTAGGAGAAATACTACCTTTGTTTCCCTTTCCTGAACATAAATGTCTACAATCTACCTAATTCATTCTTCTTTAAAAACGTGATTGGGCCAGTTAAAATTCTAAGCTCTAAATATGAAGTTTGAAAAACTTCCATCAACCAGAGGTCACAAACATATAGACAGATCAGAGGGTTAAATCTTTGCTGAGACATGTTTTGTTTGGTTCATGCTATATTTTTCACATTCTTTTACTGAAATGTTCACAGAAAGCTGCAATTATAAGAAGAGGTCCTGCTATCTCCCCTTTCTCCCCCAACGCTTCCACCTTACATAACTACAGTACAATACTAAAATCAGGCACTGCACACTGCGCCTATACAGTTCTATGTCACTTTATCACACATCTCAATTCCTGACCTGATACCACAATCAAGATAAAGATATATTCCATTATCACCAATCACTCCCTCATACTTCTCTATAGACACATCCACTCCTACCTCCAACATCCCTAAACCTCAGCAACCATTAACCTCATCTCTAATTTTGTTGAGACTGTTACATACACGGAAGTATATGGTATGTGACCTCTGGAGATTGACTGTTTTTACTCCACATAATGCCCTTGCTACTAAGTCACTTCAGTCGTGTCCGACTGTGTGTGACCCCATAGACGGCAGCCCACAAGGCTCCCCCGTTCCTGGGATTCTCCAGGCAAGAACACTGGAGTGGGTTGCCATTTCCTTCTCCAATGCATGAAAGTGAAAAGTGAAAGGGAAGTCGCTCAGTCGTATCTGACTCTTAGCGACCCCATGGACTGCAGCCCACCAGGCTCCTTCGTTCATAGGATTTTCCAGGCAAGAGTACTGGAGGGGGGTACCATTGCCTTCTCCGATAATGCTCTTGAAATCCATCCAAATTGTGTCAACAGATTTCTTGTTTTCTATTGCTGAGTAGTATTCCAAGGTATGAACGTGTCACGGCTTCTTTAATCACTAACTTACTGTAGGACACTGGCTTTTTCAAGTTTTTTTTGCTATTACTAATAAAGCTGTCATGAACAATCATGCACAGGTTTTTGTGAAGAAATAAGTCTTCATTTCTCTGAAAGAAGTGACCACACATACAATTGCTGAGTCATATGTAAGTTTATCTTTTTAAGAAGTTGCCAGACTATTTTTCATACTGGCTGTACCACTCCCAAAACCAATGTTTGAGAGATCCAGTTTCTCCACATCTTCATAAGCATTTAGAGTTATCATAACTTTTTATTTTAGCTGTACTCACAGATGTATAGTGATGACATCTCACCAAAGCCTTCTTTACATTTTCCTGATGTCAAGGGATGCGTAACATCTTTTTGTGTGTTTATTTGCTATCTGTATATATCCTCTTTGGGGAAAAGCAAAATGTTTCAATTTTTATAAAGTCCATTTTATTGATTAAAAATGATCATGTTTTTGGTATCATGCCTAATAACTCGTCCCCAAGCCCCAGGTCTCAAAGATGTTCTCATATATTTCTAAGTTTATAGTTTTACATCTTATACTAATGTACACTATTTTTGAGTTAATTTCTATACAGGTATATGGTTTAGGTCAAGGTTCATATTTTTGCTTGATATCCAATTGCTCCAGCACAATTATTAAGACTACCCTTCTTTGACTGAATTACACTGGGTATCTTAAAAATCAGTTGCCTGGCCATACTCATGCAGAGTTCCCTATTTTGTTTCATTGATCTATGTGTCTGTAGTTCTGCCAATAGCACAAAATCCTATTTACAGCAGTTACACGTCTTGAAGCTAAATAGAGGAATTCTTCCCACTATTTTTCTTTTTCAAAATTGTTTTTTTAGGTATTCTAAATCCTGTAGCTTTTCATGTAAGTTTTCAAATAATTTTGTCAGTATCTACAAAGGATTTTCTGAAATTTTGACACAAATGGCATTAAACTTGAATATCAACTAGGGAAGAAATTATTACTTTGCCGAGTCTTCTAAGCCATGCACACAGTATGACTCTCCATTTATACAGCCCTCTTCTGATTTCTTTCATCAGTCACATTGTTTTTTAAAATTTAACCAGTGTTTTTAAAAATGAAAGATTTACTCTAAAAATATGGATCTCTAACTTCTCTTAGAATATTACTTGAAGATCCAGCAAAGTTATTTTGCAAAAAATGGCTAGAGATAGGTGGTATCTGCCCTTCAATTCCTTTTTTGAGGGGAAAGTGATATGTTCCCTACTTCAGCACAGTTCCTCTACAAATCAACAGATGGCTACTTGTCAGCTACAATTTATCAACATGTCAGTGTTTTTCTCTCTGAATCTATCAAAAAATGGGAAAAGAAAACATACCAATAGAAGGAAAACACATTTGAGTCAGTTCTTATGAGGTGAATTAGAATTGCCAACATCTGTTGGATCATCGAAAAAGAAAGAGTTTCAGAAAAACATCTACTTCTGCTTTACTGACAATGCCAAAGCCTTTGACTATGTGGATCACAACACTGTGGAAAATTCTTCAAGAGATGGGAATACCAAACCACCTTAATTGCCTCCTGAGAAATCTGCATTTAAGTCAAGAAACAGTTAGAATGTCCAGTTAGAACTGGACATGGGAACAACAGTTCAGTTCAGTCCCTCAGTCATGTCCGACTCTTTGCCACCCCATGGACTGCAGCATGCCAGGCCTCCCTGTCCATCACCAGCTCCCAGAATTTACTCAAACTCATGTCCATTGAGTTGGTGATGCCATCCAACCATCTCATCCTATGTCGTGCCCTTCTCCTCCTGCCTTCAATCTTTCCCAGCATCAAGGTCTTTTCTAAGGAGTCAGTTCTAACCATCAGGTGGCCAAAGGATTGGGGTTTCAGCTTCAGCATGAGTCTTTCCAATGAATATTCAAGACTGATCATCTTTAGGATAGACTGCTTTGATCTCCCTGCAGTCCAAGGGACTCTCAAGAGTCTCCTCCAACACCACAATTCAAAAGCATCAATTTTTCGGTGCTCAACTTTCTTTATAGTCCAACTCTCACATCCATACACGACCACTGGAAAAACCATAGCTTTGACTAGACAGACCTTTGCTGGCAAAGTAATGTCTCTGCTTTTGAATATGCTGTCTAGGTTGGCCATAATGGTTGCAGTCACCACCTACAGTGATTTTGGAGCCCCCCAAAATAAAATCTATCACTGTTTCCACGTCTATTTGCCATGAAGTAATGAGACCGGATGCCATGATCTTAGTTTTCTGAATGTTGAGTTTTAAGCCAACTTTTTTACTCCCCTCTTCACTTTCATCAAGAGGCTCTTTAGTTCTTCTTCACTCTCTGCCATAATGGTGGTGTCATCTGCATATCTGAGGCTACTGATATTTCTCCCTATAATCTTGATTTCCAGCTTGTGCTTCTTCCAGCCCAGCATTTCATATGATGTACTCTGCATATAAGTTAAATAAGCAGGGGGACAACATACAACCTTGACGTACTCCTTTTCCTATATGGAATCAGTCGGTTGTTCCATGTCGAGTTCTAACTATTGCTTCTTGACCTCCATACAGACTTCTCACAATGCAGGTAAGGTGGTCTGGTATTCCCATCTCTTTTAAGAATTTTTCAGAGTTTGTTGTGGTCTATACAGTCAAAGGCTTTGGCACAGTCAGTAAAGTAGAAGTAGATGTTTTTCTAGAACTCTCTTGCTTTTTCGATGATCCAGGAGATGTTGACAATTTGATCTCTGGTTCCTCTGCCTTTTCTTAATCCAGCTTGAACATCTGGAAGTTCACAATTCACGTACTATTGAACCCTGGTTTGGAGAATTTTGAGCATTACTTTACTAGCGTGTGAGATGAGTGCAATTGTGCAGTAGTTTGAACACTCTTTGGCATTGCCTTTCTTTGGGATTGGAATGAAAACGAACCTTTTCCAGTCCTGTGGCCACTGCTGAGTTTTCCAAGTTTGCTGGCATACTGAGTGCAACACTTTCACAGCATTATCTTTTAGGATCTGAAATAGTTCAACTGTAATTCCATCACCTCCACTAGCTTTGTTCATAGTGAGGCTTCCTAAGGCCCACTTGACTTCACATTCTAGGATATCTGGCTCTAGGTTGGTGATGAGACCATCATGATCAGTTAGAACTGGACGTGGAACAGCAAACTGGTTCCAAATAGGGAAAGGAGTATGTCAAGGATGTACACTGTCATCCTGCTTATTTAACTTATATGTAGAGTATATCATGCGAAATGTTGGGCTGGATGAAGCACAAGCTGGAATCAAGATTGCTGGGAGGAATATCAATAACTGCAGATATACAGATGACACCACTCTTATGGAAGAAAGCAAAGAACTACAGAGCCTCTTGATGAAAGAGAAAGGAGAGTGAAAAAGTTGGCTTAAAACTCAGCATTCAAAAAACTAAGATCATGGCACCTGGTCTCATCACTTCATGGCAAACAGATGGGGAAACAGTGGCTGACTTTATTTTGGGGGGCTCCAAAATCACTGCAGATGGTGACTGCAGCCATGAAATTAAAAGATGCTTGCTCCTTGGAAGAAAAGCTATGACCAACCTGGACAGCATATTAAAAAACAGAGACATTACTTTGCCAGCAAAGTTTGTCTAGTCAAAGCTATGCTTTTTCCAGTAGTGGTATATGGATCTGAAGGTTGGACCATAAAGAAAGTTGAGCACCAAAGTATCAATGCTTTTGAATTGTGGTGTTGGAAAAGACTCTTGAGAGTCCCTTGGACTGCAGGGAGATCCAGCCAGTCCATCCTAAAGGAAATCAGTCCTGAATATTCACTGTAAGGACTGACATTGAAGGTGAAACTCCAATCCTCTGGCCACCTGATGGGAAGAAGTGACTCAATGGGAAATACCCTGATGCTGGGAAAGACTGAAGGTGGGAGGAGAAGGGAACAACAGATGATGAGATGGTTGGATGGGATCACTGACTTGATGGACATGAGTTTGAGCAAGCTCCGGGAGTTGGTGATGGACAGGGAGGCCTGGTGTGCTGCAGTCCACTGGGTCACAAAGAGTCGGACACGACTTGAGCAATTGAACTAAACTGAACTAAATGAGGTGAATGAACCTAGAGCCTATTTACAGAGTGAAGTAAATCAGAAAAGAAAGATAAGTATCATATACTAATGCATATATATGGGATCTAGAAAAATGATACCAATCAATTTATTTGCAAGCAGCAAAGGAGAAACAAACATAGAGAACTGACTTATGGACACGCGGAGAAGGGAGGAGAGGCTGAGATGTATGGAGAGAGCATCATGCAAACTTACATTATCATATGTAAAATAGCCAATGGGAATTTCCTGGATGTCTTGGGAAACTCAAACAGGGTCTCTGTCTCAGCCTAGAGGAGTGGGATGGGGAGGGAGATGGGAGGTAGGTTCAAGAGGGAGGGGACCTACATACACCTGTGGCTGATTCATGTTGACGTTTGACAGAAAACAACAAAAATTCTGTAAAGCAATTATCCCTCAATTAAAAAATACATAAGTTTTTAAAAAGTTTTTTAAATAAAAAAAGAAACATATCAAGCATATAGTACAATTCTAAAAAAGAGAAATCCTATTCTTCTTAGAAGTAAATAAAACTCTCATTCTTTAATATGCATGACATCTTCTTTCTCTTTTGTTCTCCTGATTCCTGTAGACATTTCAAGACTGAATATTATTCCTTCAAAATAAATCATACATGTTCTCTGACAAATTGTTACCACTAACTGAATTAATTAACAATTAATTGTTACAGTTATTTTTCTCAAATTTGGCAAATTCTTACTGTACTGACTTAAACCACTTAGTAACAAAATAATAATTCTTTCTTGCCTGGCTTAAGATATATTACTTATATACTGGAAAGTTCTATTGTACAATAAAATTACCAAATTATCATTTTTTAAAACCATCAATATTGGCAGTACTGCTGTCATAAGGCAGACATATCCTGTCATTTTCATAGAAGACAGTTTCCCTAAATTGTTCATCAAGAAATATTAAATTACCATAAACTTATAGAGTCACACAATGAGATTTTGTAACAAGGTTTCACCAACAGTATAAAAAGATAATAAATTTTCAAACATACTATTATCATAAAGACTTGAAGGAAAAAAAAAAGACTTGAAGAAAAATCATGGAAATGAATACCACCATCTGCTTTTCTTTAAAATACAGGTTATTTATTTACTAAAAAAGAGTTACTAAACAAGAGTCCATAGGTGGGCTTCAGGAATACCTGAATTACCTATATATGTGCACATCAGGTTATGTGTACATGCCTTTTTCTAGAGAAAGCATCCATAGGCTTCATCACCATAACTTATGGTTTAAGATCATCATTACACTATATAAAAGGATACTAAATTAGGTTTACATCTGAAAACAGAAGATGGGGCAGTATTGTGCAGTCAACTAAAACAAGGGTAACCGTATATCCTAGTATGCAATATTGTTCTTTACAGCATTGGACTTTACTTTCACCACCAGATACATCCACAACCGAGTGTCATTTCTGCGTTCGCCCAGACACTTCATTCTTTCTGGAGCTATTAGTAATTGCCCTCTGCTTTTCCCCAGGAGCATACTGGAACCTTCCAACCTCGGGGAGTTCATCTTCCAGTGTCATATCCTTTTCCCCTTTCATACTGTTCATGGGGTTCTCACAACAAGAAAACTGGAGTGGTTTGCTATTTTCTCCTCCAGTAGACTACATTTTGTCTGAAGTTTCCTCTATGACATGTTCACTTTGGGTAGCCCTGCATGTAATGGCTCATAGCTTCACTGAGTTACACAGCTCTTCTGCCACAACAAAGATGTGATCCATGAATGTTCAAACTACAATACAATGGCATTCATTTCGCATGCCAGTAAGGTTATGCTTAAAACTCTTCAAGCTAAGCTCAGTAGTAGATAAATGAAGAACTTACAGGTGTACAAGATAGGTTTAGAAAAGGTAGAGGAACCAGAGATCAAATTCCCAACATTTGTTGGATCACAGAGAAAGCAAGAGAATTCCAGAAAAACATCTACTTCTGCTTCACTGACTACGCTAATGCCTTTGATTGTGTTTAGTTCAGTCACTCAGTCGTGTCCAACTCTTTGTGACCCCATGAACCGCAGCACGCCAGGCCTCCCTATCCATCACCAACTGCCAGAGTCTGCCTAAACCCATGTCCATTGAGTCAGTGATGCCATCCAACCATCTCATCCTGTGTCGTCCCCTTCTCCTCCTGCCTTCAATCTTTCCCAGCATCAGGGTCTTTTCAAATGAGTCAGCTCTTTGCATCAGGTGCCCGAAGAACTGGAGTTTCAGCTTTAACATCAGTCCTTCCAACGAACACCCAGGACTGATCTCCTTTAGGATGGACTGGTTGGATCTCCTTGCAGTCCAAGGGACTCTTAAGAGTCTTCTCCAACACCACAGTTCAAAAGCATCAATTCTTCAGCACTCAGTTTTCTTTATAGTCCAACTCTCACATCCATACATGACTACTGGAAAAACCATAGCCTTGACTAGACAGACCTTTGTTGGCAAAATAACATCTCTGCTTTTTAATATGCTGTCTAGGTTGGTCATAACTTTTCTTCCAAGGAGTAAGCATCTTTTAATTTCATGGCTGCAATCACCATCTGCAGTGATTTTGGAGCCCCCAAAAATAAAGTCAGCCACTGTTTCAACTGTTTCCCCATCTATTTGCCATGAAGTGATAGGACCAGATGCCATGATCTTAGTTTTTTGAATGTTGAGTTTTAAGCCAACTTTTTCACTCTCCTCTTTCACTTTCCTCAAGAGGCTCTTTAGTTCCTCCTCACTTTCTGCCATAAGGGTGGTGTCATCTGCATATCTGAGGTTACTGATATTTCTCCCAGCAATCTTGATTCCAGCCTGTGCTTCCATCACAACAAACTGTGGAAAGTTCTTAAATATGGGAATACCAACCAGACTGCCTTACCTGTCTCCCGAGAAACTGGTCTGGGGTCAAGGCGTAACAGAACCTTATATGGAACAACTGACTGGCTCAAAATTGGGAAAGGAGTAAGTCAAGGCTGTATATCGTTCCCTTGTTTATATGCAGAATACATCACATGAAATGCTGGGCTGGATGAATCACAAGCTGGAATCAAGATTGCCAGAAGAAATATCAACAATTTCAGATACACAGATGACACCACCCTAATGGCAAGAAGTGAAGAGGAACCAACTAGCCTCTTCAAGGTAAAGAGGACAGTGAAAAGGTTGGCTTAAAATTCAACATTGAAAAAACAAAGATCATGACATCTGGTCCCATCACTTCATGGCAAATAGATGGGGGGAAAGTGTAAACAGTGACAGATTTTATTTTCTTGAGCTCAAAAATCACTGTGGACAGTGACTGCAGCCACAAAATTAAAAGATGCTTGCTCCCTGAAAGGGAAGCTATGACAAACCTAGATGGTGTATTAAAAAGATGGTGTTACTTTGCTGACAAGGGTCCATATAGTCAAAGCTATGGTTTTTCCAGTAGTCATGTATGGATGTGAAGGTTGGACCCTAAAGAAGGCTGAGTGCTAAAGAATTGATGCTTTCAAATTGTGGTGCTGGAGAAAATTCTTATGAGTGCCTTGAACGGCAAGGAGATCAAACCAGCCAATCCTAAGGGAAATCAACCCAGAATAATCACTGCAAGGATTAATGCTGAAGCTGAAGCTCCAATACTTTGGCCACCTGATGTGAAGAGCCGACTCACTGGGAAAGACCCTGATGCTGGGAAAGACTGAGGGCAGAAGGAGAAGGGGAAAACAGAAGATGAGATGGTTGAATGGCATCACTGACTCAATGGACATGAGTTTGAGCAAACTCTGGGAGATAGTGAAGGACAGGGAAACCCAGCATGCTACAGTCTATGGGATCACAAAGAGTGGGACAAAACTTAGCAATTTAACAACAAATCCTAGTATGCCAGAATAATCCTGGTTTACTCCTATTATCCCAACCTCTCATCCAGTAAGTCCACCTTTGGCTCTCTAAAGCTGCCTGGTTTAAAAACTGAAGAAACAGAAAATCTGAATATACCTGTAACAAGTAAAGAGACCGAGTCACTAATCAAAAAGCTCTAGAAAAGCCCAGAGCTTCACTGGTGAATTCTACCGAGTGTTGAAGTAAGAATTAATACCAATCCTTCATGAGAGCCTCAAAAAAATAGAAGAAAAAAGACTTTCCAACTCATTCTGATGCCAGTACTTCTCTTATTGAAACCAAAGGTAGCACAAGGAAGAAAAACCACAAAAAAACTATAGACCAATATCTCTTATGAATATGGACATCGAAGTACTCAACAAAATCAAAGCAAGCAACATATACAAAGAATTTTACACCACGAGTGAGATTTATCCCAGAAATGCAACAGTGATTCAACATACCATCAAATATGGTCAATGTAATATATCATATTAACAGAATACAGGAAATATACCTTATGATCCTCTCAGCAGATGCATAAAAAGCATTTAACAAAACCCAACACCATTTCATGATAAAATGATAAAGGGCATCTAGAAAAATCCCACAGGTAACATTATACTTGATGGTGAAATACTGAACACTCCCCATAAGATCAAGAATGAGACAACAATGTCTACCCTTAACACTTCTATTCAACGTTTTACTAAATGTTCAAGCCAGGGCACTTAGGCAAGAAAAAGAGATAAGTGAAAAGAAAAAAGAATAAAAGGCATTCAGATTAAAAAGAAGTTAAAACTATCCTTTTTTTGTAGATAACAAGATCTTATACATAAAACAAAAAAAACTAATACACAAGTTCAGTAAGGTTGTAAGATATAAGAAACATATACAAAAATGGATTCTATACACTAGAATCCAAACTATATCCAAAATGATATTTAAAAAGTTACATATTACAATAACATCAAAGGAATAAAATGTTTATGAGTAAGTTTAGCCAAGGAGATGAAAGATGTGTAAACAAACTATAAACTATTGCTTTAAGAAATATAAAAACATAATTCATGTGTAAGACTTAATGATGTTAAGATAACAATACTTCCCAAACAGATATATAGATTCAGTGCAATTCTCATCAAAACTCCCAACTGCCCTCTTTGCAGAAGTAGACAAGCTGATCCAAAATATGTATGGAACTATGAGTGACCCAGAAGAGCCAAAACAGTCTTAAAACAGAAGAATGAAATTGAAGGACTCACATTTCCCAATTTTCAAACTTACTACAAAGTAAGTAAGTCTGAAACTTACTTCACCACATGAAGGCAATGTGGTGCTGGTATAAGAATCAACATATAGATGAATGTAACAGAACTCAGAACCCAGGAAAAAACCCAAATATCTATGCTCAAATGACTTTCAGTAAATGTGCCAAGACCATTCAAGGGGGGAAAGAATCATCTTTTCAACAAGTGGTTCTAGGATCACTGGATATACACATGCACTCACATGTAAAGGAATGAAGTTTGACCCCTACTTTAGAGCTTATAACAAAATTAACTCCAAATGGATAAAGAAGAAAATATGTATAAATGTTTGTGACTATGGACTAGGTAACAGTTTAACTCTTACAACTCAATAAGAAGGAAATAAGTGAATTTCAAGTGGATTAGAAGTCTGAACAGACATTTATCCAAAGAAGATATACACATGATTAACAAGCACATGAACAGATGCTCACATATTTTTTCTATCAGAGAAGTGCAAATCAGTACTACAGTGAGACCACTCCATACCAACTGGTATGATCAGAATCAAAAAGAAGAGGAGGGACTTGACTGGTGGTTCACTGGTTAAGAGTCTGCCCTGCAATGCAGGGGATGCAGGTCCAGTCTCTGGTCAAGGAACTAGGATCTCACAAGTTATGGAGCAGCTCTGGAGCCCACATGCCGTAAGTAGAGAGTCCAAACATCACACGATGCAAGTAAGGCCTAAAACAGCCAAATAAATACATTTTGGGGGGGAAAAAAAGGGAGGGATCTTTTAAAAAAAAGAAGGGAGAATGTCATGTTGGTGAGGACATGTAGAAATTGGAACACTTATACAGTGCTGATAGGAAGGTAGAATGGTACAGTCACTATGGAAAACAATTTCACAGTTCCTCAAAAACTTCTACATAAAGTTACCTTATAATCCAGTAGTTCCACTCCTAGATGCATATCCAAAAGAATTTAAGAGTTATGTTGAGTGCAAAAACTTGAGTGCAAATGTTCACAGCAGTGTTATTTATAATAGCCAAAAATGAATAAACCTAAATGTGCATCAGTGAACAAATAAAACTGTGGTATATCCATACAGTGGATTATTATTCAGCTGTTAAGAATCAAGTACTGATATATGCTACAATATAAATGAACCTTGAAAACATTATGCAAACTCAAAAGGCCGCAAATTACATGATTGCATTTCTATGAAAGTCTCAAAATGGGCAAATTCACACAGAAAGATTAGCATTTGCCAGGAGCGGTGGGGAGGAGGAATGGGGAGCAACTGGTAAAAGCGAACTTCTGGCTATAAATGACACTCTCAGGCATAATTTGAATGGGGTCTGAAGATTAGATAGTGGTAATGTCACAATAACTTCCTGATTTTGATGACTATATTGAGTTGTGCAGGAGAACATGCTTGTCTGTAGGAAATTCAAGGGAAATGGGACATCATACTTGCAACTCTCTCTCAAATGATTCTAGAAAAATAATTACTTATATTGTTCTTGCAACTTTTCTGTAGATGCACTACTGAATTTCAATTAAAATGAGTTAGTGCAATCAAAAGTAACTTAAAAAACAGCAAACTCATCTGATTACATAGGAAGAAACGTGAACTATGACCTCATCAATTTACTTTGACTATCTCCTTAATGAATGCATAATTCTAATCATACATATCTTGGACTGATCTAAAATGATCAATAAACTAAATTTTAACACATTAATTTTACAAATATGGACATGCCACATATCCAAGGTTAAACTGTAGCATGTAATTCCTTGGCTCTTTTTCACCCTCACTCCCTTTAGATTTCATAGTTATGTCAACAAAGGAAGTATGATAAGTAGTTATGGAAACCACGGGTTAACTTAGTTTACACAGATGATCCTCACCAAAAAAGCCACAGGATCTACTAAGTTCATTATCTTCTGACAAACTGAATTGTTTGTCAAGTATCAATTTTGTTTACTTTTGGGGTTAAATCTGGCCACACTATAAACAACTGACAGTCATCTATCTCTTATGTTTACTTATGTCCTAAGACTGTTATGGAATCAAGTGAGTCAACACTTTAAGAATATTTAAAGTGTTGTCTAGAGTTGATTTTTAATAGCTTTCATTTCCCAATTATTGTTGTTACAGTTTAATTCACATAGTATTTGGCCAGAGTAGAGACTGGAAAATGTAAGCCTATTTAAATTTAATCTTAATGCCTAGATTTCTGTGCATTGGGAGGCATAAACTAAAACTAAAAAGAGTAGGGATTACAAGTTCTAATGCTGGCTTTACCAGACATTTGTTATAACCATGTGAATCAAATGAGAGAAAAAACTACAGGATCTAGTAATTCAGTAAGTACTGATATTAGCAAAGAACAAATAATGCAATTTAGGAACAGCTGCATGTCTGTTTCTTCTTGTAATTACTTAAATATGTTAAGAAACGGAAACAAAGTACCTAAAACCTAATATTGACTCCTCAAAAAAACAGGAAGCTGTACAAACTATCTACCCCCCAAATCATTTGTTGTTTCATCTGAATGTAAGACTCTGGAGATGAGAGTTTAATGATATTAAACTCAATAGTCAACCAACCCTGTATCAAACTAAGTAGCAGACCAGAGTTAAATCCAATAAACAGTCTAGTTTATTACTTAATACATACTGGATAACAGAGGTAACTGATTCATTTCCCACCCTTAGTGGATTTTGTCTAATAGAAAAGAAATAAGATTAACAAGAAGAAATAAGAGAAATGCCTCTTATACAACATCCATCCAGAGATCAGAACTCAAACTAGAGAAAATTGCTTTTCAAATTTTTTCATGTTTATATGTGAACATAAACTCAGGATTCCTTAAAAATAGAAAAATTCAGTTATTTTATATGCTTCCCTGGTGGCTCAAGTGGTAGAGTCCACCTGCAATGCCGGCGACCCAGGTTTGATCCCTAGGTTGGGAAGATCGCCTGGAGAAGGGAATGGCTACCACTCTGGTATTCTTACCTGGAGAATTCTATAGAGAGTTAAGTTATTTTATAAATCTTTTTAATTTTTACATCATTCATGTCAATTAGCACACTTAAAAATCACCATTTTTAATGAGCCGCAGATATTCCATTGTAAAGATGTATCAAAATTTACCTAACCAATTCCCTGTAAATAAATGCTCATTCTTTTTTTAAATTGAGGTACAGGGGAAATGAGAGAAAACAAGTGAAGTTGACATTATTAACAGCGGTACATTCACTGAAGATGCTCTATAAAACCAGTCTAGGAGTTCATCTCCAAGAAATGTAGGTTCTGTGAAGTATCTCATAGAGGTATTCCAGTTAATGTATCAGTCACACCATATCACCCCCTCACACACAAACACACACACACAGACCCACTCGAAAGGAACCTGAGATTCTTATAGAATATATATTGCTCCTATGGTTCTAAACACTGCAGTTATTGTGTCACTAAACACAGAAACACCATCACAGATGTCCAAAAAACAAGGCTCAACGTCCTGATATCCCTCTTCTGCCCCCCACCCCTGTGAATGCCCTACTCTAGACCCTAGTATCACTTTTATCCCCAAAATGTTTGCACTGACTCTAACTTTCACCTCTGTCCACTCCAAACAATCCTACATAATATTCCTATGTAAAACTTCCTAAAGCAAAATATAACCTCCCTGACTGAAAAAGCCCTAATCCCAATTATTAGAGAATACTGCCAATTTATTATTAACACTTCTGCAGCTCAGTGTGGATGATGTGGCCACTGATTCATCTTCCAATCTTAATCACTACTTTTTTTCAAATACTGGACAAATTCTTTGAAAAGCCCCCAACTTCCTATCCTATTATATATACACTGTTCTCTCATCTAAAATGCACATCAAAGATCATCTATTTACAGACAGAGAATCACAGAGCTGGAAGGGATATTAGGAATATTTTAGTTCAATATTCACCTTAATTGCAAACTAGGAACTTCTATCATTCACCCAAGAGCCCAAAAAACTCCCATTCCCTCGCACAGAGTTCACTCTAGTCTGCTCAAGACCAATCCAGTGGTTGAGATTTCCAAGCCTCATTTGCAGAGATCATGCTCTGGGAATGTGGCTTAGGGTTAGACCTTTTTTAAAAAAATAAATAAAATAAATAATAAGCACTTCAGGTTATTCCGAGAAAATTACAGGAAAAAAGAAGACATGTAAGTATATGTAACCTTCCAGCACTGAGAACATCATCTGACATTTTCCATTTCTGTCCCCATTTTAAAGCCTCCAAAAACCAGATACTCACCGCTACTTGTGCTGAATCCATAAATCTCAGTCCAAAATAGTCGCTTTCAATAAGGTCCAAGTGGTACATAATCTGATCAAATAGCTCTTGTCCTTTGGCTTTTTTCTGAAATGGCAAGAAAATAAATCAGTGAGTGGCTTATAAGATCAATAAGCCTGCATTGAAGATAGTTTTAATTACACAAGAGCTCTTAAAAGAAATATTAATTGCAACACCAAAAGCATAACCATGTAGCAGGTAATGGGGAAGACACTATGGTTTTCCAATAAGCCATTTAAGACCAGAAAAGAGTTTGTGATCTATTATTTGCTTTCCTGGACAGTGCTACTGCCTATGAACCAACAAGTATTACTTTCTACACCTAACACTTAATGTAAGGAGAAACTCTTGTTTTATCTTTTCAATTTTTAGGGTCCCTATTTTAAAGGAGCTTTATAATGTAGCTGGAAAGAGAAAACAAGAAAACTTAAGCACCAACCACGTGAAACTAACTGTATTTGCCAAAGAGAAGAGTCATTGAAGCTAGAGTCGTCAGTGAAGACATGAAGATCAGCCTTAAACTGGACTTGAATGTAGGGTGGGAAATAACAAAAGCATAAATGGAAGGTGGGAGGGAAAGTGGACAGCAGTAAACTACAAGATCAACATGACATCACCAAACTGGAAAGAGTCAAGGTGATAAAGAAACTTGCGTGGAAAAAGCAGGTTGTAAAGTACGATCTCAGGACCTCTGAGGGATCCCCACACAAAAGATCCACATGGTCCCAGGATTCTCCTCATGTACCCTCAATAAGAACACATTGCAACAGAGTGTATTATAACAGCAGGTAAGAGACTCTTAAGTATAGTCTATTAAATCAGGCATTAAAGAAATTTGCAAACATTCTTCTCACTAAATTCCTATGTTGTTCAGTAAGACTCTTCATAAAAATATTACTTCTGTTAACCTACAAAAGGTATATATTGCTATTTTTAAATTAATCAGTAAAGTTTTTATTTTTGGCTGTACCATGTGGCATGTGGGATCGTAGTTCCCCAACCAGGGATGGAACCTGTGCCCCCTACACTGGAAGTGTGGAGTCTTAACCACTGGACCACCAGATAATTTCTAATATGGTAACTATCCACAAATACAACCCACATATCCTCAATCTCTATATATGTCCTATCCATGTCCCTCTCTTATATAGCTTTAAATTATTTAAGACTATTTCCTATTAAAAAAATGTAGCTGGCTTTTTTTACTGAATCATCAGTTTCTGCTTTTTAATTGATGATTTGATGACGTACAATTTGTCCACTGCTTTTCCTGCACTTTCTATTGTGAGATCTCCTTTCTATTTGATAAACTGCCATCCCTTCATCAAGACAGAACACCATGCTCAATTTTCTGGAACTGAGCTGCAGGAGTTGCTTGTATATTTTTGAGATTCTTTGTCAGTTGCTTCATTTTCTATTATTTTCTCCCATTCTGAAGGCTGTCTTTTCCCCTTGCTTATAGTTCCCTTTATTGTGTAAAAGCTTTTAAGTTTAGTTAGGTCCCATTTGTTTATTTTTTCTTTTATTTCCATTACTCTGGGAGGTGGGTCATAGAGGATCCTGCTATGATTTACGTCAGAGTGTGTTTTGCCTATGTTTTCCTCTAGGAGTTTTATAGTTTCTGGTCTTACATTTAGATCTTAAATCCATTTTGAGTTTATTTTTGTATATGGTGTTATAAAGTGTTCTAATTTCATTCTTTCACAAGTGGTTGACCAGTTTTCCCAGCACCACTTGTTAAAGAGATTATCTTTTCTCCACTGTATATTATTGCCTCCTTTGTCGAAGATAAGGTGTCCAGAGGTGCGTGGATTTATCTCTGGGCTTTCTATTTTGTTCCATTGATCTATATTTCTGTCTTTGTGCCAGTACTAGACTGTCCTGATGACTGTAGCTTTGTAGTAGAGCCTGAAGTCAGGCAGGTTGATTCCTCCAGTTCCATTCTTCTTTCTCAAGATTGCTTTGGCTATTCGAGGTTTTTTGTATTTCCATACAAATTGTGAAATTATTTGTTCCAGTTCTCTGAAAAATACCATTGGTAGCTTGATAGGGATTGCACTGAATCTATAGATTGCTTTGGGTAGTATACCCATTTTCACTATATTGATTCTTCCAATGCATGAACATGGTATATTTCTCCATCCATTTGTGTCCTCTTTGATTTCCTTCATCAGTGTTTTATAGTTTTCTATATATAGGTCTTTTGTTTCTTTAGGTAGATATATTCCTAAGTATTTTAATCTTTTCGTTGCAATGGTGAATGGAATTGTTTCCTTAATTTCTCTTTCCATTTTCTCATTGTTAGTGTACAGGAATGCAAGAGATTTCTGTGTGTTAATTTTATATCCTGCAACTTTACTATATTCATTGATTAGCTCTAGTAATTTTCTGGTGGAGTCTTTAGGGTTTTCTACGTAGAGGATCATGTCATCTGCAAACAGTGAGAGTTATACTACTACTTTTCCAATCTGGATTCCTTTTATTTCTTCTCTGATTCCTGTGGTTAAAACTTCCAAAACTATGTTGAATAGTAGTGGTGAGAGTGGGCATACTTGTCTTGTTCCTGACTTTAGGGGAAATGCTTTCAATTTTTCATCATTGAGGATAATGTTTGCTGTGGGTTTATCATATATGGCTTTTGTTATGTTGAGGTATGTTCCTTCTCTGCCTGCTTTCTGTAGGGTTTTTAATCATAAATGGATGTTGAATTTTGTCAAAGGCTTTCTCTGCATCTATTGAGATAATCATATAGTTTTTATCTTTCAATTTGTTAATGTAACACTTGTTATTTTATGTACTTTCTTTTTCTGTGTGGGTAATAGCCAACACAATGGATGTAAAAGGTAACTCATATGTGATTAATTTTTTCTGGGGGGAAGGGGACTGTGCTGGGTCTTGTTCCTGTGCTCAGACTTTCTCTAGTTGCAGCAAGTGGGGGTTACTCTCTAGTTGCAGCAAGTGGGGGTTACTCTCTAGTTGTGCTGTGTGGGCTTGTCACTGCAGTAGCTTCTCTTGCTGTGGAGCATGAGCTCTGGGGTGCAAACATGGGCTCAGGGCATTGGCTCAGTATTTGTGGTGCAGAGGCTTAGCTGTCCCGTGGCATGTGGGATCTTTCTGGATCAGGGATCGAACCTGTGTCCCCTGTATTGGCAGGCGGATTCTTAACCATAAGACCACCAGGCAAGTCTCTCTGTTGTGATTTTGATTTACATTTCCCTAATGCCTAGTCATGTTAAGCATGCTTCTTCATGTGTTTACTGGACATCTGCATATCTTCTTTGGAGAAATATTTATTCCAGTCTTTTTTCCCATTTTTGATCTGACTTGCTTTTTGTTGCTGAGTTGTATTTACGTACTCACTATATTAATCTTTTATCAAACACACAATTTGCAAATATTTTCTACCATTCTGAATTGTCTTTTTACTCACTTGATAGTGAATTTCCTTTAAAGTAAACAACTTTTATTTTTGATGTTGCTGTTCATTAGCTAAGTCATGTCCCACTCTTTGTGACCTCATGGACTGCAGCATGCAAGGCTTCCCTGTCCTTCACCATCTCCCAGAGTTTGCTCAAAATCATGTCCATTGACTCAGTGATGCCATCTAACCATCACATCCTCTGTTGTCCCCTTCTCCTCCTGCTCTCAATCTTTCCCAGCACCAGGGTCTTTTCCAATGAGTCAGCTCTTTGAATCAGGTGGCCAAACTACTGGAGTTTCAGCTTCAGCATCAGTCCTTCCAATGAATATTCAGGACTGATTTCCTTTAGGATTGACTTGTTTGATCTCCTCGCTGTCCAAGAGACTCTCAAGAGTCTTATCCAGCACCACAGTTCAAAACTATCCATTTTTCAGTACTCTGCCTTCTTCCAACTGTCACATTTGTGCACGACTACTGGAAAAACTATAGCTCTGACTATAACTTCATGGGCAAAATGATGTTTCTGCTTTTTAATACGCTGTCCAGGTTTGTGACAGCTTTCCAAGGAACAAGCATCTTTTAATTTTGTGGCTGCAGTCACTGTCCATAGTAATTCTTGAGCCCAAGAAAATAAAAGTCTGGCACTGTTTTCACTTGTTGCCCTTCTATTGGCCATGAAGTGATAAGACCAGATGCCATGACCTTCATTCTTTGAATGCCGAGTTTTAAGTCTACTTTTTCACTCTCTTCTTTCACCTTCATCAAGAGGCTCTTTAGTTCCTCTTCACTTTCTGCCATTAAAGTGGTATTTTCTGCATATGTTCAGTTCAGTTGCTCAGTCATGTCCGACTCTTTGTGACCCCATGGACTGCAGCATGCCAGGTGTCTCTGTCCATCACCAACTCCCAGTTTACTCAAACTCATGTCCACTGAGTTGGTGATGCCATCCAACCATTTCATCCTCTGTCATCCCCTTCTCCTGCCTTCAATCTTTCCTGGCATCAGGGTGTTTTTTCTAGTGAGTCAGCTCTTTGCAGCAGGTGGCCAAAGTATTGGAGTTTCAGCTTCAGCATCAGTCCTTCCAATGAATATTCAGGACTGATTTCCTCTAGGATGGACTGGTTGGATCTCCTTGCAGTCCAAGGGACTCTCAGGAGTCTTCTCCAACACCACAGTTCAAAAGCATCAATTCTTCGACACTCAGCTTTCTTTATAGTCCAACTCTCACATCCACACATGACTACTGGAAAAACCATAGCTTTGACTAGACGGATCTTTGTTGGCAAAGTAAAGGCTCTGCTTTTTAATATGCTGTCTAGGCTGGTCACAGCTTTTCTTCCAAGGAGAATGCATCTTTTAATTTCATGGCTGCAGTCACCATCTGCAGTGATCTTCAAGCCCCCCAAAATAAAGTCTGTCACTGTTTCCATTGTTTCCCCATCTATTTGCCATGAAGTGATGGAACTGGATGCCATGATCTTAGTTTTCTGAATGTTGAATTTTAAGCCAACTTCTTCACTCTCCTCTTTCACTTTCATCAAGAAGCTCTTTAGTTCCTCTTCACATTCTGCCATAAGTGTGGTGTCATCTGCCTATCTTAGGTTGTTGATATTTCTCCCAGCAATCTTGATTCCAGCTAGTGAGTCAACCAGCCCGGCATTTCTCATGATGTACTTTGTATATAAGTTAAATAAGCAGGGTGACAATATACAGCCTTGGCGTACTCCTTTCCAAATTTTGAACCAGTCTGATGTTCTACACCCAATTCTAACTGCTGCTTCTTGTCCTGCATACAGGTTTCTCAGGATGAAGTCTAACTTATTTATATTCTCTTCTGCTGCCTGTATTTTATCGTCATTTCAAAAAATCATTGTCAGATCTAATGTCATGGAGATTTTCCCCTACGTTTCCTTCTGAGAGTTTTACAGTTTTAAACCCTCACACCTGAAAGTCATTCTGGGTCTACACCTATTCCAATTTGTGTGGATTTCTTCCTCACAACCAAGCAATTAACTCCGTTCTCTAAGAGACTGAATGGGTGTCAGACACACTCAACTCTGACACTCTTATTGGAGACAGCATCAGACTCCATGGGTCAAGCTCAGTCCCACAAGATTTCCCCCACTTCAGATGCCAGTCACAGTCCAGTCTATCACTGGTGCTTCTGACCAACTGGCTATTAAATGGGTTCTCATGACCCCCTCCTTGGTTTCAATTACTTTGCTAGATGGACTTCCCTTGTGGCTCAGACGGTAAAGCATCTGCCTACCATGCAGAAGACCTGGGTTCGATCCCTGGGTCAGGAAGGTCCTCTGGAGAAGGAAATGGCAATCCACTCCAGTACTCTTGCCTGGAAAATGCCATGGATGGAGGAGCGTGGGAGGCTACAGTCCATGGGGTCACAAAGAGTCGGACACGACTGAGCGACTTCACTTGGTCACTTGGTCTTGGTCATGACCCCCTCCTTGGTTTCAATTACTTTGCTAGAATAGTTCACAGAGTTCAGGAATCAGTTTACGCACTAGATTTAACAGTTTATTACAAAGGATATCAGCAGAGACAAATTAACAGCCAGGTGAGAGGATACATAGGTCATGGTACCAAACACAACAGCTCCTATCCCAGTGGAGTTTGAGACCAAGCAGGTGGAAGCGTTCTGGTTCACCAACCCAGAAGTTCTCCAAACTTGTCCTTTGGGGTTTTTATGGAGGTCTCATTAATTAGGCATGATGGATTAAATCACTGGTCACTGGTGACTGAATGCAATTTCTGGCCCCTCTTCCCTCCCAGCTTGTCTGGGGGTAGTGGTGGGTGCCAAAGTTCCAACTTTCTAATCACCTGGTTAGTTCCCCCCAGCAACCAGCTACCATCAGCTGGTTACTGAAGGGCTTTCCAAGTCACACCATTAACATATCAAAAACACTTTGGGGGCTCTTATAACTTAGAAAATTCCAAGAGTTTTAGGAGTTCTGTGCCAGAAACAGGATGAAGATTAAATATATGTTTATTGTAAATCACAATACTACAGTTGTCTTTGATCCATTCTGAGTTAATATTTTGGGTTTCCCTAGTGGCTCAGTGGTAAAGAACCCACCTGCCAATGCAGGGGACATAGGTTCGGTCCCTGGGACAGTAAGATCCCCCGGAGAAGGAAATGGCAACCCACTCCAGTGTTCTTGCCTTGGAAATCCCACGGACAGAGGAGCCTGGAGGGTGACAGTCCTTGGGGTTGCAAAAGAGTTGGACACAAGTTAGGGACTAAACAACAACCTAAGAATCCAATTTTACCCTTTTGCATGTGGTTATTCAATTTTCCCAGCACCACTTGCTGAAAAGACTCTTGCCCACTGAATGGTGTTATCATCCTTGTGGAAAATCATTTGGCCATATATTTGAAGGTTTATTTCTAGACCCTGTAATTTGCTCCACTGATCTGTATGTCTGTTCATATCCCAGAACCACACTGTTTTTATTACTATAGCTTGATATTAAGTTTTCAAATCAAGATATGCAATGGCAATCTTTCCCTTCTTTTTCAAGCCTGTTCTGGATATTTGGAATCCCACGAGATTCCATATAAATTTAGAATAGTCTGTCCTATGTCTGCAAAAAATGTTCTTGGAATTTTGATAGAGATTGCACTGAATCTACAGATCACTTTGGGCAGCACTGTCCTCTTAATAACATTAAATCTTTCAATCCACAGATATGGGCTATCTTTCCATGTATTTAGATATTCTTTTCATTTCTCTTAGTAATGTTTTGTACTTTTCAATGTACATGTTTTTTGCCTCCTTGGTTACATTTATTCCTAAGTATTTTATTCTCCTTGATGCTACAGTAAAGGAATTATTGTCTTAATTTTATTTTTGGATTGCTCATGACTAGTGTATAGAAGGGCACTTGACTTTTGTTGTTTGATTTGTATCCTGCAACACTGTTGAATTCTTTTATTAACTCTAATGGTTTTACTGTGGAATCTTTAAGGTTTTCCACTTGTAAGATCATGTCATCTTACACAGAGGTAATTTTACTTCTTCCCTTAGAATTCGGATGCCTATCATTTCTTTTTTTCTGCCTAGCTGCTTTGGCTAGAACTTCCAATATTATACTGAATTAAAGTGCTAAAAGCAGGCAACCTTGTTCTAAGGGAAAAAGAAACTTCTTTTACCTTCCATTTCTTGTCTCTTAAACTTCTTATTTTGCCTACATTCCTTCCTCTTATGAGAACAGTTTCTAAATATGATCTTCCAACTCACTAATTTGTCCTTTATCTTAGATTTGTCTCCTTATTTTCACCATAGTCATCAGGATTAATAAACTTCTCTAGATTATGTATAACAAGAGAACGGGCTCAACCCTAGTCTGTCAGCTCCATTTAGCTATGAGAAATTAGTAGAGGTGTAAATGAGTTCTAGAGGAAAGTTCCAAGAATCAGAAAACCAGAGTCAATCACTTCCCATTCAACAAACAACTTTTCAGATCAGTGAGTCACACCCATTCCAAAGGAAAAGGTAATATAACACTGAAAAGGATATCTTTTCATTACAATATATCACTCCCTAAGAGTCTGATGGAAGAGGGATAGGGAATTTAGGTTTAGGTTAAGAAACTTTAGAGGTGAAGACTTACAGAGGTAGAGAACTTTGGGGAGTGCTATCATGATTTATTCTCGAGGACACAGTCAGGAGGCAGATATAATATTTAGATAACAATGGAGGTGAAGAATAAGACATGAATTCAAATATTTGAACATATTTGTTCTACTAACATGGTGGAAAGGAGAAATATGGACAAAGGAAGGGAAGTGATAACTGTTACTGGAAATGACAAAGAAAGCTTTTGATTTTAAATCATACTTACAATCAGTAAGTCCCAGAGCAGTGCTAACAAACTTAAATAGAAAATACCAATTATGCAAAAAAAAAAAAAAATTGCAAATGGCAATGATCCTAAGAGGAATACAAAGTATTTCTAAGTTAAATCAGGAAGTCACAGAAACATCCCACTGCATTTACTTCTCTGGTACCAAACTTACATACTTGCATCATCTTCATTTTAAGGTGCATTTCTAGAACCAATTTCATATTCCATCAACGTTCTTTATTTGCTTCAAAGACCAAAGGGGAGCCAGGCTCCCTTACTTGGCTCTCTTATTCTGCCAAAGCATCACCTGCCAGCCTCATGAAACATAGGGGTTGTGTTTTGAGAAAAGACAGAATGAGCTTCTGCCAGCTGGGTAGCTGCCTTCTCAGAATAAAAATCTTTTGAAGGGTTTGTATTAACTCGTTAACAAAGGCTAATTATAGGCCAACCAATAAAACACAAGGCATCTGTAGGTTCCTGACATTCATAACACTTAATCTAACAGATATCTGTCATTTCAAAATGAAAACCTCCCGAATATCTTAATCTGAAATTCAAGGATAGCATGAATATTTTAAAAACTTTCTTCTGCAGTCTAGTCAGCATGAAAAAGAACTATATTGTTGGGACTTCCCTGGTGGTCCAATGGTTAAGAATACACTCTGCAAATCAGGGGACAAGGATAATTCCTGCTACAGGAACTAAGATACCATATGCCACAGATCATAAGTCCATGTGCCATTAACTACCGAGCCCACTTGCCACAGTGAGACAGTCTGTGCGCCACAACAAAAGATTTCACATGCCACAACTAAGACCCAAGGCAGCCAAATAAATAAGCAACTTTTTACAAAAAGAACCATACTGTTTTATGAAAGTTAAGTCTCAGACAAGTAGTAAATAAGCTAACTGCAGTATGCTGATCTCAGATTTCTGATTCTCAGTTCAGTTCAGTCACTCAGTCATGTCCCAACTCTTTGCGACACCATGACTGCAGCACACCAGACTTACCTATCCCTCACCAACGCCGGAAGCATACTCAAACTCATGTCCATCGAGTCAGTGATGCCATCCAATCATCTCATCCTACGTCATCCCCTTCTCCTCCCACTTTCAATCTTTCTCAGGATCAGGGTCTTTTCAAATGAGTCAGTTCTTTGCATCAGGTGGCCAATGGATTGGAGTGTCAGCTTCAGCATCAGTCCTTCCAATGAATATTCCAGACCGATTTCCTTTAGGATAGACCGGCTAGATCTCCTTGCAGTCCAAGGGACTCTCAAGAGTCTTTTCCAACACCACAGTTCAAAAGCATCAATTCTTCGGTGCTCAGCTTTCTTTATAGTCCAACTCTCACATCCATACACAAATACTGGAAAAAGCATAGCTTTGACTAAACGGACCTTTGCTGGCAAAGTAAAGGCTCTGCTTTTTAATATGCTGTCTAGGTTGGTCACAGTTTTTCTTCCAAGGAGCATGGCTCCTTTTAATTTCATGGCTGCAGTCACCATCTGCAGTGATTTTGGAGCCCAAAAAAATAAAGTCTGTCACTGTTTCCATTGTTTCCCCATCTATTTGCCATGAAGTGATGCCATGATCTTAGTTTTCTGAATGTTGAGTTTTAAGACAAATTTTTCATCAAGAAGCGTTCTCTTGGCAAAACTCTGTTAGCCTTTGCTCAGCATCATTTTGTATTCCAAGGTCAAATTTGCCTGTTACTCTAGGTATCTCTTGACTTCCTACTTTTGCATTCCAGTCCCCTATAATGAAAAGGATATCTTTTTTGGGTATTAGTTCTAGAAGTTCTAGTTCTGATTCTAACCCAGGAAAAAAATCTATCACTGATGAGTTAGAAATGTGGTCTTTTAAATATTATTCCAGTTTATTAAATAATGATACAAGGTTTATGCCAGATATTTCAATTATGTTTAAATGAAGATCTTGAAATATAAAGGCTCATGAAAAGTTTTATAGTCTTTATATAACATACACTATTTCCAACACATGAACAAATACAGAGAACAGAAACTTTTTTATATCTCAATCAGGCAATACTTAGCATCAATGATTAAACAAATCCACAAGCAAACAAAAAAATCCACTTTCTTCATTTTGATTATAAAAGGTGAAAATTCCTTTGCCACATTTACCCAAGGGAATTGGGGGAGGTGGGGACCTGTAGTCACAGCCCGGGAAATAAGGGGCCAAGCCTCCCAGTTCTTCAAGTTCTTTTTTGGCTTAGAAACGTCAACAACTGTATTACTTTTTCAGAAAGCAGCAAAAGAAGAAAAAAAAATCAAAACAAGACTGTTCCATAAGGTAGTTAATAAATCTGTTAAGCAAGAAATACTATATTTTTATTTTAAAAACCTGCTTTTACAGTGAGGCTTAGCTTTCTTTTCATTCTGGTGTGAACATGGACAGAGAAACCTGGTGGGCTACAATCCCTGGGGTCGCCAAGAGTCAGAACTAACTGAGCAAACACACACACACACAAACATGTATACATTTGAACAAACTGATATAATGAATATTGCATGGTATTCCATCTTTACATGGTCTTCAAAATTAACGTGCTTCTACTGTCCTAGGGGTTATGTGTACACTTAAAATGTCTTCTACATTAATAGAAAAAAAAGTGGCTCATAAAATAGTCATCCTTTAAGCTCAAGCAATGCAAAAGTGAAAGCCTTTCTATAGAAACCCTTACACCTCAGTGGAACTGTTCTGGTAAGAAGAAAAAAAAAAATTCCTCTGTAAAGATATGATTCATTACAAGGGATGAGGCCTGAAAGGGCTCAGCTCTTCAGCATCACATTTGGAGCTGGTCAGGGAGAACTGGCGGAAAAGGCAATGGCACCTCACTCCAGTACTCTTGCCTGGAAAATCCCATGGACGGAGGAGCCTGGTAGGCTGCAGGCCATGGGGTCACGAAGAGTCAGACACAACTGAGCAACTTCCCTTTCACTTTTCACTTTCATGCATTGGAGAAGGAAATGGCAACCCACTCCAGTGTTCTTGCTTGGAGAATCCCAGGGATGGGGGAGCCTGGTGGGCTGCCGTCTATGGGGTCGCACAGAGTTGGAAACGACTGAAGTGACTTAGCAGCAGCAGAGAGAACTGGACTTCCACCTAAGTCTTGAAGCAATCAACACGCACTTGCTCCTCCAACCTCCTTTTGTGCCTTAAATCTTACTACTGGAACTAAAATTCTGCTTCACAAAAATCTTGTTTTCAGAGTCAGCATTAACAAAGAAAACAAGGTGAAGGTGATTGGGAGGAAAATTGTCCAATCTCCAAGAAAAACCTGTGTGGCTTCCATGTCACTTCAAGGGAGGAAGCAGCCCAGGGACTGGACCGACTGGGAACCTGCATTTACTGCAGAAGTGTCTGTCCTAGAGCCCCAGTGAGTATGTATTTAAGTTACTCTCAAAGGGTAGCACCAAAGGTACCCAAGTAAATATTAAATATTTACTTTCCTGGGGATGTCTTCTTGAAGTGTAAAGGTCGTGGGGCACTCAAAGTCACTATTTTGAAAAGAGTAAGATGAACATGGCAAAGAAGAATGATATCCTGTTTTCAGAAAAAGAAGAAGGAAGATACTACATACCTCTTCTCAAACTCTAGGTACACAAAAAATCGCTTTTCAAATTTCAAGCAATCATTTTCCATCCAAACCGATTAGGAAGTTCAAGATAAGAAATACTTTAATAAACAGGACCAGAACTAAAGTGAAACCTGGGAAATCTGGAAAAATCAACTCTTTGATTCACTTCCAACCTTTTGCTAAGGAAAACGTAATAAAACCTTAATCACTTTCTTTCACATGGCTTTTATCAAAGAACCTCATTCAGAATAAGCTCATGATAAAATAATTCTCTTCAATACACCAGACCATTTATTTTTGGATTATGGCTTTATGAAAGCATGATGTAAACACACTTATCCTACAAGTCAAGTGGTAGCAACTACTATTTTCTTCATTTGATTCTCAATATCAGTAGAGGTTATCATTCTCATCTTACAGACTAGGAAACAGAAACTTGTTAAAATCTAAAATTAGGAACACTACCTAAGGACCCAACTTGCTTAAAAACATCTCCCACCAACACAGACTTTGCCACCTTCCAAGCTAACATATTATACCATCCTGAGTTTAGAAATCAATACTTTGCAACAATTCCTCACAAACTTCAAAGGGTAAAGGTTTAAAAATCACTTACCATAAGTTAAAGACCCTGCCAAAATAAGAAATTGCAAAGCACTGCAATGTTCCAGGGATCTATATCCTGCATTGTTTATACCTGAGGTATACCAGGTCTTTATGTGTGAACTTCAGCAGACACAAAGCCAAAGGCCCCTGGAAGTTCAGAACAATGACACTTTCTCAAGGCTCTACTCCACGGTTCGGATGAGCTGTTTTAGAACATCTGGGAGTCTCGGCTACAATCCGAGATGCATCAGGAGTTACTCCCTCAAAGGAAACGATCCACAGTTCCTGACCTTCATGCAAGTTTTCTTTAGCAAGAAATGTGCATTTCATGTTATATTTGATGTGGAAGGGTACTTGGATGGTAAGAACTAGTGTCTGGCTGTTACAGTTTATGCCATTAAATGTCTGGTACAGAGCACCCAAGGCCAAGACACAGCAATTCACACTAACACAGTCCTCACCTGTTGCTCACACCTAAGTATCTGTGGCGGGTAAGGCAGTGGGAAAGACTGGAAGCTTTGATATTTCAGAAGTGAGCATTTTCAGAAGGATGTCTCATGCAGTCTTGTCACAAATTCAATTCCTTCAACTGCTTGTGCGTCACAAAGAAGATAATATTCCAAGGACCAAGTCTCAACCAACTTGACCAAAACCCTTTACACAGAGCAAAAAACCCCTTCATTCTTCCATGCCTATAACGAGCAATGCAGGGTACCTGTGAAACCAGGGCATCTGCCATCGTGAAGGACTCCAATTCATCGTACATGTTCTCACCACATTGACAGGGTTTGAGGCCAGAGCCCCTGCCAATCCAGAGCTAAAGCTTGAGAGGAAATGGGTTACACAATGTCTCCCATCAGGTGCGAGAAAATCAGATGCTTCTCAGTGAGGTTGTAAACCTACAGCTCCATGCAGCCAACACTGGTGGCCCTCTGAGCAATAAGGGACACGCCCTTCCACAGTCCTCTTGTTCCCTCTTGCTAGTAAATGTTAATGAAGTTGCCTATTTTTCTCCTTGAAGGGTGTTGTTTTGTGCTGCCATCTGAATTTTCAATACATTAGCTGGAACGGAAATGGTTGAGGATAGGACTCCAGAGAGAATTCCACAGACCACATTATAAGAAGGGTTTCATCTTCTGGGCACTTAACAAATAGCCGCTTCAAGCTCTGGTAGGTGCCTATCTTGATGGTGCCACAGGAAGCCTGGTCTAACATTGAAGGATACTCCTCCAATACAGTGCTTTCAGGCCTTCCTCTCTGCCCATCCTCACTAACACATTCAACATTGCTCAATACTTGATTTCTTTAAAGTTTGCATCATTTTTCTGGTCTTGAATCTGGAGCCGTGTCTTGGTTAAATCAACTGGAAACTTACTGAACTCAGCTACAGTGGTCAGGCCTCTGTACACGAAGGGCTTCCAGTTCAGGGCCGACAAGCTGACCGCTGTCCCTTCTCCTTTGGTTCACAGAAGCATAGCCTCCAACAGGATTTTTCTAGGTAGAGGCAGCCCTGCACCTTCTCCTGCCCAGGCTTAGCAGCAGTTGGACAGAAAATGTGATCTTGATAATATCCTGGGTAGGTGAACACCTGACTCAATCTATAATTTTTAAAACTATCAATCTGTTACTATCAACCCTGGAAACAGTTCCTAAAACAATTGGATCTATCCCATTATGTCTCTTTTTAACATAGTATCTTTAAAAAATTTTTTGTTATTGAAGTATAGTTGATGTACAATATTATATAAGTTACAGAAGTACAATATAGTGATTCACAATCTTTAAAGGTTATATTCAGCACTTATCGTAAACTATTGATTGTATGCCCTGTGCTATACAATACATCCTGATTCATTTCATACAGAGTAACGTGTAGCTCACAGTTCCCTCCCCAGGCCTGCCCCGCCCATCTTTCCTCTCCCCACTGGTAACCACCAGTTTGTTCTATACATCTGTGAGTCTGCTTCTTTTCTGTCATATTCACTAGTTTGCTTTATTTTTTAGATTCCACATATAAGTGATATCATACAGTAGTTGATTTTCTCTGTACGACTTACTTAGCATAATATACTCCAAGTCTATTTGCGTTGTTGCAAATGGCAAAATTTCATCCTTCTTATGGCTGAGTAATACCCCATTGTATATATATACATTCCTCTGTCAATGGACATTTAGGTTGCATCCATGTCCTGCCTATTACTGTAAATATTGCTGCTTTGAACACTGCAGTGCATGTTATCTTTTTGAATTAGTGTTTTTGTTTCTTTCTCATTCCTTACTTTAAGATTTTTTACTTCATTATGCACTTACTAGTTTACAGAAAATAACATTTTTGACATAGTATATCATTCAATTCCATTTAACAACTACTGAACAGACATCTATTATGTACTGGCTGCTAGAGATGTATGGCTGAATATGTTTGTATTTCTCATCCTCAAGCAATCACAAGGTTCTTAGTAAGAATAAAAATCATTCACAACTAGTTTAAACACAATAAATATGTGTGCTATCCTTGCAGTATAAACAAAATGTCAAGGAAATGCAGGTGAGTTAAATCTGCCTAAAAGTACTAAAGGGTTAACACAACTCTGTCACCTTAGGCAGAAACAAAATGAAGAAAGATAGGGAATCTTGACAGTCTATGGGGGGGCTGAGAACAGAGACGCTCAAGACAGGCAAGAGTCAGAAGATCAAGAGGTAGAAACTGCCAACATAATTCTTTCTAAAATCGCGAAACAGAACATCTCTCTCATCTTTAAAACCTTTAATTATTCCTCTTTCTCTACAGATTAAGATGCAAATTCTAGGACATAAAATAGTTTTTCCTAACTGTTCCCTGAGCTACCCAGGTGGCTCAGTGGTAAAGAATCTGCCTGTTAATGCAGGAGACACACGTTTGATCCCTGGATCATGAAGATCCCCCTGGAGAAGGAAATCCCAGGGACAGAGGAGCCTTGCAGGCTACAGTCCATGGGGTCCAAAAGAGTTGGATAAGATTTAGCAACTAGACAACAACAACAACTGTTTCTTGCTTACTCTTACAGCCTTCTCTTCTATCACTTTGGCATTTTTACCTGTTTATAATTTCCCCAGTAAGTCTTACCTGAGCCTTAGCAAAATGCAGTTCTTTCTGCTTAGAATGTACTTTAGGTCTCCAATGAACTGGGATTTCAAGAATCAGTACATCTGTGTTACAAAAAGCCAGACACTAAATCCTCCTTCCTGTGCTACTCTGTAATTCTAGTTAGTATAAACCTGTGCAAAGGCACAGGGTTGCAAAGTGGTCTACTATGCCTGGGCAAATAGTAAGAAGGTCCACTAGTGTCCAGAGTGTGTAGAATATGGATGTGAAATACTTGGTCCCAGGGTCAACATCCTGTTCATTTTCATATATTCTCACCTTGCAGCTACTGAATATGAACCAAGCAGAAAACAAGGAGTGAAAACAAAGATCCACACAGCTCTGGCAAACCACAATTTTTCAGTTAAATCTAGACCAATGCTCATTGCTTATATCCTTTTCTCGCCTAACACATTAATCTAGGTCATCACCTCATTCAGACCCAGTGCTCACTTCACATCCTCTTTTTGATGAAGACTAAGAGCATCAAGATAGCATCTTCCCATCAGACTCCTAGAGCACTCCTCCTAGCATTTCCACCTGTGTATATAAATCCATATAAACAAACTCAGATCTCCCCATGCAGCCATTCTCTACCTGCTGTGTTCTGTCTTCCTTTTACTGTGTTGTTTTCCTGTCTTCCTTTTACTGCCAAATCTCATTTTCCCCCATTCTCCAACCCTTCATTTTCCCTTCATGCATTTCCTCACACAACTAAACAATATTTATTTATTAAGCACCCACTAGGTACAAAGGACTATAAAACATCCAAAAAATAAAAGACAGTCCCCAATAATTCCTTTAAGCCTTCTAAAATATGGCTTCTAAACACATCCCACTGAAGCTCTTTTCCCCACTTGACCCCTTATTTCCAGGACAGCCTGACTACCCTTTCATGATCTTCCACACAATCAACATTACCCTCTACACCAGAGTTTGAATTATATTTTGCTCATTTCTAATCTTCATTCTCCTCCTCCCATATACACATACAACATATTTCTTCTACTGCAAACTCACAGCCACAATTAGTCTGCAGCCCCATTATCTTATGTCTTTCTCACTGTACAGGGGCTTCCCTGCTGGCTCAGACAGCAAAGAATCTGCCTGCAATGCAGGAGACCCGGATTCAATCCCTGGGTCTGGAAGATCCCCTGGAGAAGGGAATGGCCATCCACTCCAGTATTCTTGCCTGGAGAATTCCATGGACAGAGGAGTAAGGCAGGCTATAGGCTATGGGGTTGCAGAGAGTCAGACATGACTGAGTGACTAACACTTTTCACTTTCACTTTATGTTACTGTACAGTCTCTTGCTTCTCTCTCCTGTAATAAATCAACCATATCACTTCTAAATCAAAGCTATGTATCATCTTTATCATGTTCCTTAACTACTGAAAAACCAAAAAATAATCTATGTGTTCTTTTTCTTAAACAGCTTTGAGATATAAATCACATACCAGATCATTTATGACAAGGCTATATATTGGCAACTTGCTTATTTAACTTACATGCAGAGTGCATCATGCAAAATGCTGTGGTGGATGAATCACAAACTGGAATCAAGATTGCTGGGAGAAATATCAACAACCTCAGATATGCAGATGATACCATCCTAATGGCATAAAGTGAACAGGAACTAAAGAGCCTCTTGATGAATGTGAAAGAAGAAGAGTGAAAAAGCTGGCTTAAAACTCAACATCCAAAAAACTAAGATCATGGCATCTGGTTCCATCACTTCATGGCAAACAGGAGAGGAAAAAGTGGAAGCAGTGAGACTTATTTTCTTGGGCTCCAAAATCACTGAGGATGGTGATCACAGCCATGAAATTCAAAGACTCTTGCTCCTTAGAAGACAAGATATGATAAACCTAGACAGTGTATTAAAAAGCAGAGACATTACTTTGCTGACAAAGGTCCGTATAGTCAAAGCTATGGGTTTTTCTAAGGAGGCATATACGGATGTAAGAGCTGGACCATAAAAAAGGCTGCATGCTACAGAATTGATGCTTTCAAACTATGGTGCTGGAGAAGATTCTTCAGAGTCCCTTGGACAGCAAGGTGACCAAACCAATTAACCCTAAAGGAAATCAACCCTGTATATATTCATTGGAAGGACTGATGCTGAAACTTAAGTTCCAATACTTTGGCCACCTAATGCGAAGAGCCAGCTCAGTGGAAAAGATCCTGATGCTGGTCAAGATTGAGGGAAGGCGGAGAAGGGGGCAACAGAGGATGAGATGTGTGGATGGCATCACTGACTCAATGAAATGAGTTTGAGCAAACTCTGGGAGATAGTGAAGGACAGGGAAGCCTGGAATGCTGCAATTCATGGGGTCACAAAGTCAGACATGAACAACATCATTTACCCATTAAAACTATATAATTCAGGACTTCCCTGGTGGTCCAGTGGCTAAGACTCTGTGCTCCCAATGCAGGAGGCCTAGGTTCAATCCCTGGTCAGGGAACTAGATCCCATATGCTGTATTAAGACCTGGCATAGCCTAACAAATATTTTTTTAAGTATACAATTCAAAGACATGGTCAAACTAATTTCAGAAACTCTTCATCACCTCAAAAGAAACCTCATAACCTTTAGCTATGGGCCTAACTACCCTTTTCACCATTCTCTAACCCTCTACCCTGCTGCTGAGTTGCTAAGTTGCTTCAGTCATGTCCAACTCTGTGCGACCCCATAGACGGCAGCCCACCAGGCTCCCCTGTCCCTGGGATTCTCCAGGCAAGAACACTGGAGTGGGTTGCTATTTCCTTCTGCAATGCATGAGAGTGAAAAGCAAAAGTGAAGTTGCTCAGTCGTGTGCGACTCTTAGTGACCCCATGGACTGCAGCCCACCAGGCTCCTCCATCCATGAGATTTTCCAGACAAGAGTACTGGAGTAGGGTGCCACTGCCTTCTCCAACCCTCTACCCTAGGAAACCTCTAATGTAATTTTTCCCCCTTTTGGATTTCTCTCTTGGACTTTCACATGAATGGAATCACACAGTGTGTGATCTTTTGTCACTGGCTTCTTTCACCCAGCATAGTGCTTTCAAAGTTCACCTATGTAGCACATACCATGTAGAAGCTATCAGTCCTATTTCCTTTGTGGTCCAGCAGTATTCTATTTACAGATGTAACATATTTTGTTAGTCCCCTGGTCTGCTGAAAGGTAGCTGGGTTGTTTCTACCTTTTGGTTATCCAGAATAATGCTGCTATGGATATCTGTGTACAAGTTTTTGCGTAAACATGTTTTCAAGTCTCTTGGGCATATGCCTAGAAATGAAATTGCTGAATCACATGGTAACTACGTTTAATGATTTGAGGAACTGCCAGATTGTTTTTCAGAGCAGCTTGACCACTTTAACATTCCTGTTGAAACATATAAGAAAGTTCAGGTTTCTCCATTTCCTCACCAACACTTGATATTATCTGACATTTTTACTCTGGCATTCCTAGTTGGTATGAAATAGTATGGTTTTTATTTGCATTTCTCTGACAACTAATGTTGTCAAGCATTTCATGTGCTTGTTGTTCATCTGCATATATCCTATTTGGAGGAAGCTCTACTCAGATCCTTTGGCCATTTTTAAATTGGGTTGTCTTTTTATTATTGGGTTCTAACAATTCTCCACATATTCCAGCTACTTATTAGATATATAATTTTCAAATACTTCCTCTCATTATGTGACAGTCTTTTCACTCTCTTGATGGTGTCCTTTAAGGCACAAAGGTTATAATTCTGATAAAGTTCAATTTATTTACTCTTTCATTGTTCATGCATGTTTTTGGTGTCATTATCCAAGAAACTAGTATGAAATCCAAGGTCACGGAGATTTATTCCTATATTTCCCCCTAAGACTTTTACAGTGTTATGTTTAGGACTTTGATCCATTTTGAGTTAATTTTTGTATATGTAGGAGTTAAGAGTCCATCTTCATTCTTCTGTGTGTCTTACTCACATACAAATGGCTGTTGAAAAGATTTTTCTTTTTCTCTGCACTGAATGGCTCTGGTAGCCTATCAAAATTCAACTGACCATAGATGTGTGGGTTTATATCTGGGTTCTCTATTGTGTTCCATTGGTCCTTGTACCAGCAAAGCACACCATCTAGATTACTACTGCTTTATAGTAAACCTTGAAATTGGGACATATAAGTCCTACTACTTTGTTCTTTTTCAATATTGTTTTGGCTAGTCCGGTCCCGTGCAATTGCACATGAATTTTAAAATCAGCTTGTCTACCTCCACAAATAAATCAGCTGATATTCCATTGGAGATTATACTGAATCTGTAAAGTTTTGGAGGTACTGCAGTCTTAATAATGTTAAGTCTTACAATCAGCAAACACGGGGTGTTTTTCATTTATTTTGAGACATACTGGTCTATATAATTTAAAGACTTCAGCATCTGTACCAGTAGATATATAAAAATTATTATGTAATGGTTAATCAAATATTTCCTATTAATTTAAAACTCAGGAAAAGCAGAGTTTTATAAGACAAGCTGTTTACTAACCAACTGTAAGCTCATAAATCAAAGGACATACTGTGGCATTTTCAAAGAGAAAGTTTAAAAGTCAGGGATAATTAGGAATTTCTACCTGATGCCTTCATCATTTACTAAAAGGTATTAGTTCCCTCAAAAAAAAAAAAAAAGTAGAAGATATTTAAATCCCTCCTCCAATTTTGAGAGGAAAAGAGAACTTAACAAAGAAAATGACCATTACTACCAGTATATATTAATTTGAAGTGTATAGATCACTGACTCAATGGACATGGGTTTGGGTGGACTCTAGGAGTTAGTGATGGACAGGGAGACCTGGCATGCTGCAGTTCATGGGGTCGCAAAGAGTTGGACACGACTGAGCAACTGAACTGAATTGAAAATTGAATAGACCTAGATTTCTGTATTTAATTACAGGTAATCCCTTATAGATTGCCTGGGCAATCATCTGAGTTCCGTGTTGATAGATCACTATCAATACTGATGCTAACCCCAATGGGAAATAAGCATGTGCTTCATTCAATTTCCAAAATTAACTCTAATGGTTGAAAAACTAAATTAGAAAAAGATGAAGACTTCTTCCCAGAAATCACTATTCCTCTAGCCTTTTTCTGCAGTGAGGCGTTTAGCTAGGGCAAGGGGGAGGGGGAATATGCCCACTTTATATCCACACAAGCACCTAGAGTTTACTAACTCTAGGGTTTCACCTGCACTGCAGAGCTGAAAAGGTGAGTATTCTACTTCCACAAAGAGTCAAATCTAAAACTCTTGGCTCTTTCACTACAATTGTCTGCATTAAGAGAGGCTGGCTAACATTCTGGGCCTTAATCAAGCATCACAGGCCCTTACTGAGCACACCAAGCAAAGGAAACCATTCCATACCAGTCACTAGCCGTTTATTCCACTACTTTAAAACCTAGTGCTGTTTTCTCCTCCACAATACATTGGCTTTTTAAAAAAACTCCTTTCCAAATTCTACTTTCCTAGTATCTTTTCCTCCATCAGCAAACTTGAGACTTCATACTTCAAATATTAGGTAATAAGAGACTTCTTTCCACTCTCTTATACAGCAATCTCAAGTTTTATGCCACATACCTAAGAATATTTTAACAGACTAGTACACAAAATTCTTAGGATACTTGTCAAATAAGAACTGAATACAAAAACTATCCTCACAAAGTATCACATATTGGAATACTGGACAATACTGCCAATGCAGGGGACATAAAAGACGTGGATTCAATCTCTGGGTCGGGAAGATCCCCTGGAGTAGGAAATGGCAACCTACTCCAGTATTCTTGCCTGGAAAACTCCAGACAAGAGAAGCCTGGTGGGCTACAGTTCATGGGGCTTTGAAGTCAGGACATGCCTGAGTGACTGAGCCATGTATAAATATAATAAATACTCATAAACATGACTTCAAAACATTTCAAGATATCCTGTGTCTTAAGCGTAATTTTATCACATGCCATTATTTTTAAAACGTAAAAAATATATACTAGTACATTCTAAATTATTCAATTAATCAGAATATTCATTAAAACAAGTCATCCAATTCCTTAACCTCTCACTCTGTGAGTTGAAGGTCTTCCAGAACTTATTGGACTATATATTATAGCAGCACCCAAGCCATCACCTCGCACAAAGGGTTTTTTAAAAATTGCATTCTGGCTGAAGGAGTGTGTACTAAAAAGAATCTATGGGGAGGGAAGATACTAGAACATTCAATGACACCTCAAATCACACATTTTACAGCTTAGTTAAGTAAACCTTTTTATACAGGACAAAGGCATGAGAAAGAGATTTGGTATTAGCAAACAGCTCAGAAAGAAACTCTACTTCCCCCCAAACCATACAGCCACCTCTCCACCCTCAGAAAAAGACCGGCTAGGAATAAGTGAAGTCCTTTCAAATACATTGGACTGTCTCACACTGAGTTATGATTATCCATAACTGCAAAAAAACAAAAAAAAACACCCAAATCTGAATATAGTTACAACATCCAATCTTGAAATAAAGATTCCAGTGCATGGAAAAACCATCCTGCAAACTACTTTGGGAAGAAAGAGATGGGCAGTCAGAGCTGAGGGATTATCAACAAAGTCCTTTTCCTCACTTCATTCCATTAAAATTTCTACAAGTACACCCAAGGGTGGAGAAAGTACTTGTATGCGAGGAAAGGAAAGTGTTTTGAAAATTACAAAAAAGTTCAGAGAACTATGAGTCTTACGGGATCCCTGTAAGTATCATTATTCTTCCCAAATAGTCTCACTGCTTTAATAAAACTACTCAACCAGGACTGTGAGAACTCCCCAGAAAGCACGCTGCATAATGCCATCCCAAAGAACGCACAAACACACACAGAGGACTCAGTCAGCCACTGCCCTGACATCTGAAAGTTCCGGTTAGCTGCCACTAATTCCAGCGAAGCATTTACTATCCCTCCAGGTATCTCAGGCCACCTGATCCAGGCACCTGTGCACCTCGGCGCCTGACCAGCACCAGCTGAACTCGTCCCCCAGGAAGGTACCAGCTCAGAAGAAGCAAGTGACCTCAGGACGAACACACAAGTCAGCCCACCCTCCGTACCGGCAAGTCCACGCTGACGTCGGTTCCATCCAGAAGGGACACCCGGCAGGTGATCACGGACCGCGCGTCCCCAGCCGCAGGGATGTGCGTGGCTGCGCGCTGGGCCTCACGGAGCCGGTCCTTCTCGGCCTGTTTGCGCATCGAGCGGCGCCCGAGCGTCCTGCGGAAGAAGCTCAACATCTTGTCACTGCGGAACCAAGAGAAAAAAGGGGTCAGTGTTCTCCAACAATCTGCTCTCAAGACAAATGGCGTAGTTTAGTAAAGTTCTGTGGACATTAGAGATATGTTATTTAAAAAAACATCTGGTCAAGTAAATTGGAAAAAAATTAAAACTTGAGACTTTAAAGACCTTAACATAAAATAGAGCTCATGGCATTGAGCTCACAGCAATTTTAAGTTTTCTGGACTATGCTGTAAGGAGCTAATCTGGCAAGAGAGGGGTAAACATTTATTAAGTTCATCAGGTGTTTTGGGTCAATAAATTATGTGTACAACAGTCATATACCTCTACAAACACCAGGATACGATGCCATACACTAAGGAACCCTTTGATAATAACAACTATCATAAGAAGTTTCATTCCTTCTCTCACCATTTATAGTACTAACACAAAAATGATCACCTATTTTAGCTAAAATACAAATATAATTCAAATGAAAGTTTTTATCACATATTCTACTATTACTTACAGACTTTAAGCTGCTACAAAATATAAACAATTCTTTACAATGTCAAATTAATGCTACTTTCCTTATCTCCATTAAGAACATTAAAGTTAATCAAAATAATTAAGAGGTTAAAAACAGCACATATAAAATGAAAACATCATAAAAACTACCTTGCTAATCTAAAGTTTAACTTCCAAAACTAAGAAGAGTTTTAGAAAAATAAGTACATGTAACTAAGCCAAGAAATAAATTATTAATTACAGAGAAAACAAGTTGTGCAGAGAGGGAAATAATCACAGTGCACTTTATGACTCAGCTAATAATTAAGTCATAATATATTAACATTAATACTGATCTAACCGTAAGTATAAAGTAAATTGAAGAGGAGGTGGCTAATACAGGTAAGGGTGAACAGAGTTAATTCCTCATCTTGCCTGGTAGGAATTCAATAGGTAGTTCATGAAACTACATGAAACTAAAAATCAAGAAGCAGCAATGAGCTTATAATTTAAAATACGGAAGTGGCTGCCTTAAGGAGGAAGAAGAATTCAGGAGAATGCTCTTTTTTGGAAGAAGACTTCATATCAGATGATTCTTACCACTAGATAAACTTGATAAAAATAAAAGCTAACTTAAAAATAAACAAATGCTATTACATGAAAACATAAGTATCCATAAAGATTACTGTACACATATTACAAGTAATGACTTAAGTGAAAGTCATTCAGTCATGTCTGACTTTGCCATCCCATGCACCCCATGACATTCTACAGGCCCAAATGCTGAAGTGGGTAGCCGTTCCCTTCTCCAGAGGATCTTTCCAACCCAGTGATCGAACCCAGGTCTCCTGCACTGCAGGTGGATTCTTTACCAGCTGAGCCACCTTCCAGCATAAATAGGTAAACTGGCAAAGCCACCATACTTGTCATTTGTACATTCATCTGTTTATACCTTAAAGAAATAGCTAAAATTTCGGATAGTGTTTCAGTTTAAGCACTCAGACATAACATCTGGGCCCAGTCTCTTCCGCAGGCTTCTTTTCCTGTGGACAATGCTCCCTTTGGACCTTGCTAGCCAGTCTCATTTCAGCTGCCTACAAAAGGCTGTACTTGTCACCCCAAGGCTTCTAACCCCCTTATGTCAGAGGATCCCTACTTGTTCCTTTTAACTTAACACTACCTGTATCTCCCCTGAGCAACATTCTCTGACATCTGAAGAGTTAGTCATTCCCATAACACTTTCACTGAACCACGAAAATATTTTTGTCTCACTAATTGCATTTTAATTATTCATTTACATGCCTGTCTCCTTTACTGTAAGCTCCTGAAGGATACAATTCCTACTTTGAATAGTTAGCCACTTAGTACATTTCATCATCAAATGCAACAAATGTTTACTTTGGAGATTGGAGTAAACAATCTCCACTGGTACTCAGAAAAACTCCCTAAAAATACTGTCTTATTTTGATAAGCAAACTAAAAGTCACAGAAATTAAACCACTAACCAGGTCCATTATTTAGTAAATAGTGAAGACGGGGCTCAAACTCTGATTTTCTGACTTCAAATCTTGGTCTTTCATGCAAAACTCACATTGTAGAAATAAGAAAGAAATTATCAAAGACCACAGCTAAAAAGATGCTGAGTAAAAATACAATCATAAAACATACGAGATGAATTTGTTTTTTAAAACTTAATTCAGCATATTCAAGAAATAAACAGCAAGCAGATTAAAAGAGAGAGAGATACAAAGGAACTACAGATTCAGAGATAATCACAAAGTGTGGAACTATTTTAGATTCTTCTTAAGTTATCAGATGTTATCAATGAGAGAAGCTAGGTGAAAGATACATGGCAACTCTGTACTACTGTAACTTTGACATAAGTCTAAAATTATCTCAAACTAAAATATTTTGTCAATCATATTTACTATTATATATATAAAACTTATAAGAAGTCTTGCATAACCAGCTGATGTTTTAAAATAAATGCACTTGTAAACATGATAAAAATAAAAGCTGAAATATTAAATTAAATAACATTTTAAAAATAATTCAGTAGCTATAAATTGAGAATTACAACCTCATTTTACAAGTATGAATACTCCTATGTAATTAGATAAACTTGCAAAACCATGACAGTTGTCATCTGAACTTTCTAAAGACACAAATTATACACATACACATCTGAACACCAACTGGATTGTTTATGATAATCAAGGAAGTACTACCAACTTTCTTTTGGATAAAATAGTGGCATTAAAAATATGTTTTTTAAGAATAATCTTAATCTTTAAAAAATACATACTGAAACATTTATAGAAGAAATGATATGATTTCTAGGACTCACATCAAAATAATACAAGGAAGGGAGTTAAGTGCGAAGAGATGATACAAACCGACCAGATTACTGGCCATCAACTGTTGAAGCTGATGGGTACAGAGAAACTAATAATATTCTTCTGACTACTTCTGTATATGTTGAATTTTTCCATAATAAAAAAGCTTTTTTAAGGGAAAAAATGCTCAAAATGCACTACAACTTTGTGGTTCCTAGGAAGTAAATGAATTATAAAACACGCTTTCTTTCACCTCATCCTACATCTTAAAACTAAGATTCATTATACGAGTAGAGTTAACTTACTAAGGAAAAATACAACTTCTTGTTTAATATTTATGTATTTTGAACTATGAAACAATACCACAAACAAGTTTTTTTATTAAAAAAATATGAAAACACTTATAAGAAAACAAATTTCAGATGCACTAAAGAAGTAAAAGAAGTACTAGGAAAAAACAAACATTATATTAGGGTGATGGGCTGTTAAATTGTTTTCTGCAAAAAAAATTTTTGAAGGATTAACATGCAGTTAAATAAAGAACTATTGCACATAGTTAAGATAAACAACCCAAAGAGAAAAATGGACACGATATGAAGAAACAAGCTCTAAAAGAAGACATGCAATAAAGAAATACTCATTACAAAGATGTGCGACCTCAGTAGTAACCAAGGAAATCCAAATTAAAAATATAAGATACTGTCATTTAAAAGACTCTAGATATCCAGTATTGAAAAGGATATGTGAAAAACAATGACGTTCACACACACCCTTTCACACAGCAATTCTATTTCTGGTAGGATATCCTAGAAAGAAATGTCCCATACGCGCTTCAAGCCATAGAAACAAGAATTTTCAGGGCATAATTAAGAAAATGTTAAATGCCTCTACCAACACGCAAGTAGTTAAATAATGGTTCATCCAATGGCATAGAACACAGCTGTTTTTACAAAATACAGCTGACACAGACACTTTATATACACACGCACAAAAGCATGAGGACAAACTTAAATGAAGCTATCTCTAGAAAGGGTCGTATGGAGGTATTTAACTTTTCTATAATAAGAATGTATTAATATGTTAGGAGTTTATTTTTTTAATTTATTGTTTTTAAAAGCTTTGCCACATTCACTTTTCCCCACCCCGCCCCCACTCCCAGCACCCTTCGCCAAGCCACAGCAGTGGATTTAAGCAACCACCAATCAGATTCCTGTTAACAATCTTTAACTGCCTTGCTCCCGGCTCCAGCTCCTCCTCCGCCCCGACCCTTCCGGCGCCCACTCCCCTCAGCTCGCTCCGCTCCAGTAACTCTTTCACTCGGCCCAAGCGTCTTTCAACTGGGGCCCTTTTTTCCGCCTTAGCTGCTCCAGCTTTCTGGAATGCCCCTTCCCCTTCAACTCCCCCCGCCTCCCACTTCACATGGCCATCTTCAGATTTCTGGCTTAAATGTCTTTTCCTCAGAAAATCATTCCCTGCTTTCTAAATCAGGATCTCCTTTTAGTACCCCTAGTGTGCTCTTTGTAACCCTCAAGATAGCAACTTGTATTTTACTGGGTATTTGCCCCACCAAGACGCAAGGAGAGACCTAGTCTGACTCGTTCCCCGCGGTGACCCAGAGGGCACTGCAATATGCCTATCAGGTGCTCAATAAGGAGCTTGCCTGAAATGTCACAATGGAATTTTTGGATGGTAGATATATATATACACACACACACACATATTTTTTTAATAGTATTGAATCTATTACGCCTGACTTTTCAGCTATGAACTAGGAAGAGTTTAAGTTGGAAACTGCAAACCGAAGTCATCCATTTACCACCTAAATTAACTTTTTCATACATACCTAAAATTCAGAAGTTTGTCGTGACATGTATACACTCTCCTGTGACTGGTGGACGCAACCTTTGATGAACAATTGCTACCCTCACCCCAAGGAAATATTACTTGCAGCAAGTTAAGAACACCCTGGGTCTTTCTAAAACCCTGTCTCCAGTACTTGCCTTCTGACAAAGCTATAAGCCAACCTACAGCGAACACCATCAGGATATTAACACCCTTCATCCTAGTCATCCCAAGACAGTATCTGCAAGGGACTAATTAAACAATCACACATGTGGTTTCCAAGTGACCTTTACCTAAAGAAAACCTGCAAACTAGCTTATGTACCAACAATCCACTGTGTCAGATTCAGCAACCTGTTACATGACAGAAATGGAATGAAAGGAAACTTTTCTCTAACTCTGAAAAACACACTTGATATTAAAACGTAGCCTAAAGATATAAAAGACTCGGCTATTGCTGGTCAGACAGCAGAACCATAAAGGTTGGTACTACTGAAGCCGACCCCAGGAGCCATGCACTGGGCCCGGCCGCGGGGCGCAGGGGAAAGCGGGTCCCGGAGCCCCCACACCCCTACCCCGACCCCGGACACCTGCCGGTCTGCCTCCAGTGCGCGTCAGCCCTGCGCACTCGCTACCAGTCCTCGGTACGTCCCGGAGCGGCCACGTCCGACCGCAGGTGGACGCCCGTCCGGCCTCCCTCCCTCCCTCCGCGCCGGCCCCTCGGCCGCCGCCCGCCCGCCCCTCGCGGGACATGTTCGGCTGCCGACCTCGAAGCGCCGGGCGCCCTGAGGGTCCTCGGCGAGGCCACAGCCCCGGTGCAGGCGAGAAGGACGTGAGGAGCCAAGCGGGTGGCGCGCTTACCTGACGGCGACCACTCGAGGCCACTAGAGGGGAGAGGGCCGCGCGAGGCGGCGAGGGGGCGGCTCCGGGGAAACGCTGAGAAATGGCGGCTAGAGGCGCGCCCACCGCTCTAATCCCGGCGGACCCCAGCCGCAACCACCCCTCCCTTAAAGCCCCTAAACTCCGCCCTAGAGGCGGGGCACGCCACTCTTAAATGGGCAATGACACCGCCCCGGAAATGGCGGGGCGGGGCGATGCTCGGGTTAAAGCGGCGATGCCGACCTGGCTCAAGAGCTGAGCGCAGGTTTAAAGAGGCGCTGCCAAAGCCGGGTCCCCTGAGGGTGCGCGCCCGCGGCGCCCCCACGTTAGTCCTGTCACAGAGGCGGCTTACCCTGCAGACGGAGTCCGGCGTCAGGTACCACTAGGACATGCTGTCAGCCCTTCAACAAATTACTTCACTCAGCAAATATTTACTTGCCGGGCTGTATTCTGGAGACAAGAACAGTAAGGCAGCGGCGGGAAATAGGAAATTTCTGCTTAACAGGGAACGTTGCATCCTGTGTACGGAGAATTCAGGGAAGTGCCTGCGGTGGGCCAGGGTGTATTCTGGACAGTGGCGATACCAAGGATAAACGGGGCAAAAAGAGCTCTCGTAGGCCTTCAGAGCTGGCAGCAAAGAGAGAAAGTGAATGTCACCAGATAGTAAAATTCAGCACTATTCGTGGTTCTCCTTAGGCGCTAGGGTTGCGTGCGTGCGTGCGTGCGTGCGTGCTAAGTCGCTTCGGTCGCGTCGGACTCTTTGCGACACCATGGGCTGTATCCCGCCAGGCTCCTCAGTCCATGGGATTTTGCAGGCAAGAATACTGGAAAGTGAAAAGTGAAGTCGCTCAGTCGTGTCCGACTCTTTGCGACCCCGTGGACTAACTATAGCCCACCAGGCTCCTCCGTCCATGGGATTCTCCAGGCAAGAATACTGGAGTGGATTGACATTTCCTTCCCCAGGGGATCTTCCCGACCCAGGGATCGAACCCGGTCTCCAGCAGGCAGACGCTTTAACCTCTGAGCCACCAGGGGTTGCCATTTCCTACTCCCTGTGGTCTTCCAGACCCAGGGATTGAGTCTGGGTCTCCTGTGTCTCCTGCATGGGCAGGCGAATTCTTCAGCACTGCGCCACCGCAAAAGCCCCAGGTACTAGAGTTCAGTTCAGTTCAGTTCAGTCGCTCAGTCGTGTCTGACTCTGCGACCCCATGAATCGCAGCAAGCCAGGCCTCCCTGTCCATCACCAACTCCTGGAGTTCACTCAAACTCTCGTCCATCGAGTCTGTGATGCCATCCAGCCATCTCATCCTCTGTCGTCCCCTTCTCCTCCTGCCCCCAATCCCTGCCAGCATCAAAGTTTTTTCCAATGAGTCAACTCTTCGCATGAGGTGGCCAAAGTACTGGAGTTTCAGCTTTAGCATCATTCCTTCCAAAGAAATCCCAGGGCTGATCTCCTTCAGAATGGACTGGTTGGATCTTCTTGCAGTCCAACGGACTCTCAAGAGTCTTCTCCAACACCACAGTTCAAAAGCATCAATTCTTCAGCGCTCAGCCTTCACAGTCCAACTCTCACATGCATACATGACCACAGGAAAAACCATAGCCTTGACTAGACGGACCTTAGTTGGCAAAGTAATGTCTCTGCTTTTGAATATGCTATCTAGGTTGGTCATAACTTTTCTTCCAAGGAGTAAGTGTCTTTTAATTTCATGGCTGCAGTCACCATCTACAGTGATTTTGGAGCCCAAAATAAAGTCTGACACTGTTTCCACTGTTTCCCCATCTATTTCCCATGAAGTGATGGGACCAGATGCCATGATCTTCGTTTTCTGAATGTTGAGCTTTAAGCCAACTTTTTCACTCTCCACTTTCACTTTCATCAAGAGGTTTTTTAGTTCCTCTTCACTTTCTGCCATAAGGGTGGTGTCATCTGCATATCTGAGGTGATTGAGATTTCTCCTGGCAATCTTGATTCCAGCTTGTGTTTCTTCCAGTCCAGTGTTTCTCCTGATGTACTCTGCATATAAGTTAAATAAGCAGGGTGACAATATACAGCCTTGAGGTACTCCTTTTCCTATTTGGAACCAGTCTGTTGTTCCATGTCCAGTTCTAACTGTTGCTTCCTGACCTGCATACAGATTTCTCAAGAGGCGGGTCAGGTGGTCTGGTATTTCCATCTCTTTCAGAATTTTCCACAGTTTCTTGTGATCCACACAGTCAAAGGCTTTGGCATAGTCAATAAAGCAGAAATAGATGTTTTTCTGTAACTCTCTTGCTTTTTCCATGATCCAGCAGATGTTGGCAATTTGATCTCTGGTTCCTCTGCCTTTTCTAAAAGCAGCTTGAACATCAGGAAGTTCATGGTTGACGTATTGCTGAAGCCTGGCTTGGAGAATTTTGAGCATTACTTTACTAGCATGTGAGATGAGTGCAATTGTGCGGTAGTTTGAGCATTCTTTGGCATTGCCTTTCTTTGGGATTGGAATGAAAACTGACCTTTTCCAGTCCTGTGGCCACTGCTGAGTTTTCCAAATTTGCTGGCATATTGAGTGCAGCACTTTCACAGCATCATCTTTCAGGATTTGAAATAGCTCAACTGGAATGCCATCACCTCCACTAGCTTTGTTGGTAGTGATGCTCTCTAAGACCCACTTGACTTCACATTCCAGGATGTCTGGCTCTAGAGTTAGGCATTGCTAAATGACACAGAGAAAACTAGAAGCTGGGACAGAGGGAGGGCTGGTGATCTTACACAGACTGGTAGGGAAAAAGGAAAGTCTTGGAGTGAGGGCCTGAAGGAGGTGAAGGTGCGCCCCTGCATGGCCTGCTCGGTAAGCAGGGTGGCTAGGGGTAGGGGCAGAGGGAAGAGCCCTGGGACAGAGGCAAGTCAGACAAGACAGAACTGAGCTGAAGGGGCCCCCAGACCTTGGGCAGAGCATCGAGGGGTTCAGTGGAGGACCTGCTGGCTGGAAGAAGGGCTCTTCCTAGGCTTTGGCACCGCCCCAAATCTGAACAGCTGGGCTTGGTAAAACAGCTGGCTTCTGCCCTCTGTGTTGTGGGCTGGGGCAATTCAACAGGAACTGGAGTTGCCCAAAGGGCTTCACTCATCTGCGTGGCATCTCAGCTGGGGTGGCTCTTAGGAGCAACTGGGTTGTCTTGGGATCTCCAGCAGGGTACTTGAAATGACTTGGGCCCCTCAGAGTGAAAACTGAAGCTCCAAGACCTACTAAGGGCAACACCCAGAATCACACAAAGTCACTTCTGTTCTCTGTTATTGGGTGAAGCATGTCAGAAGGCAGTTTCAGTGATAGGAACAAGATTCCACCTCTATTTTTTTTTTCCTAATAGTATTAAAGTTGTTATTGTTGTTCAGTTGCTCTGTCATGTCCAACTCTTTGCAACCCCATGAACTGCACACCAGGTTTCCCTTTCCTTCACTATCTCCCAGAGTTTGCTGGGACTCATGTCCATTCAGTTGGAGATGCCATCCAACCATCTCATCCTCTGTTGACCCCTTCTCTTCTTCCCCTCAATCTTTCCCAGCACCAGGGTCTTTTCCAATGAGTTGGCTCTTCACATCAGATGGCCAAAGTATTGGAGCTTCAGCTTCAGTCCTTCCAATGAATATTCAAGGTTAATTTTCTTAGGATTAACTGGTTTGATCTCTTTGCTGTCCAAGGGACTCTCAAGAGTCTTCTCCAACACCACAATTTGAAAGCATCAATTCTTTGGTGTTCAGCCTTCTTGATGGTTCAACTCTCACATCTGTACGTGACTACTGGAAAAACCATAGCTTTGACTATATGACCCTTGTTGGCAATGTGATGTCTCTGCTTTTTAGTATGCTGTCAGGGTTTGTCATATCTTTTCTTCAAGGAGCAGGCATCTTTGAATTTCATGGCTGCAGTCACTGTCCACAGTGATTTTGGAGCCCAAGAAAAACTGTTTGCATTTACAGTATTAAAGTAGAGAAGCTTTCTTTCTCTACTTTTAAAAAATAGCTTCATCAATAAGTGATCTTTGAATTTTAGCTCAATAAAAAGAATATATATATAACTGAGTCATTACCCTGTACAGCAGGAATCAACACAACACTGTAAATTAACTATACTTAAAAAAAAAAATGATGACAATGATGTATCATTGGGGGAGGGAAGCGGTCATGTACAGATGAAACCAAAAAGGGCCAGGGCATGAAGCTGGGTGATATAATCATTAAAATATTCTGTCATTTTATGTACAGGTTTCCATTTTTTTCCATAGTAAAAAGTTTCTATTAAAAACTATCTGGGCTATGTACCCCATGGAAAGCTTTCCTGAGACCCAGGAATTAGATTACACTGTTTGAAAACTGTTTGGTCTTGAGTGCCATCCACTCAGTCTATCAGGGCTATCTCTACCCAAGCATTATCAGTGTTCATACAGGTGAAAGCTGTATTGTACTTTTTCTGTTTACTGATCAACAATGGAAACATTTCTGTCAATATTTATAAACCTGCTTCATTGTCCTAAATTGTTGCCTAGCACACTAGTTTAGAGAAAGGGTCCTCTTCTCCCCTTCTGCTTTATCCTTTTTGCTGTCTCCTGTCAAAGGTGGTGGGCTTCCCAGGTGGCGCTAGTGGTAAAGAACCTGCCTGCCAATGCAGGAGACATAAGAGACTCAGGTTCAATCCCTGAGTCGGGAAGATCCCCTGGAGGAGGGCATGGCAACCCACTCCAGTATCCTTGCCTGGAGAATCCCATGGACGGAGGAGCCTGGTGGGCTACAGTCCATGGGGCTGCAAAGAATCAGACATAAATGAAGCAATTTAGCATACAGCATGCACATCAAGGGTGGGGTTGGGGTGAGAGAAATAGGCTGAGAAAGATTGTTATAGGTTGAAAGAAATATGAAATCTTGGTGGATGAAACCTAAGGACCTAAGTCATAGGAGGGTGTGCTCTGATCATGAAAGATTATTCCCTGTAACAATTCATCCCCTCACCAAATCCCCTCTTCAATCATAGATACCCTCTGCAACATTCCTGTTTTGTGGTGAATTAGCCCGCTAACTCAGAGGAGGCAATGGCAACCCACTCCAGTACTCTTGCCTGGAAAATCCCATGGACAGAGGAGCCTGGTAGGCTGCAGTCCATGGGGTCACTAAGACTCGGACACGACTGAGCGACTTCCCTTTCACTTTTCACTTTCATGCATTGGAGAAGGAAATAGCAACCCACTCCAGTGTTCTTGCCTGGAGAATCTCAGGGACAGGGGAGCCTGGTGGACCCATCTATGGGGTCGCACAGAGTCGGACACGACTGAAGCGACTTAGCAGCAGCAGCAGCCCGCTAACTGCCTCCTACCTGAGATAGAGAATGCGGTCTCCTTAAACAAAGCTGAATTAAGTAAAAATACACTTGGCTGCAAGTAATAGAGAACACGATTAACTGAGCTTAAAAAAATGATTTTTTTTTTTAACCTAAGTAATCTAAAGGTAGTTGGCTGCCTATAGTGGTTCAGGTCAACAGTCCTATAGAATCCAAACTCTTACTTTTTCTATTCTGCCATCCTTAGTATGTTGATTCTGGTTTTTATGCTTCTAGCCTACTGACCACAGGAGGGCTGCTGTGTTTCCAGCTCTTCTTCCTAGGTTTCAGAAATGAAAGGGAATGGGGAAAATATCTCCTCTTCCTGTAGCCTTGTCTTTTTTGGGGGGGGCGGGGGGGCATTGCACCATATGATTTGCAGGATCTTAGTTTCTTGAACTCTCAGGTCCACAGGAGTAAAAGCGTTGAGTCTTAACCACTGGACCACCAGGGAATTCCTAGTAAAGCTGTGTCTTTAATTCAGGGAAGGACGTCCCAACACACCCTGTCTCATTGAATGGGATTAACTGCCTGAAATAGCAGGAGAAAAGGATACCATCATTGGTTTAGACCAATTAAAATTCACACTTTGGATTTAGGGAAGAACCTGCTGTCTCTGAGATTAAGGGCTCATTATCAGCTTCTTTAAAAAGTCCAAGATCTATTAGCAGGCAAGACAGGGTGTTATTAGGAAGAATGACTGTGGGCAAGGTGTTGAAAGTGCCGACTAGAATAACCCACTTTTGGTGGAATGGTCCTGGCCATGGAAAGATTTTTCCTCTAGTGAATGAACATCCTTACCCTAGATTTCCACCAGTATTTTAGGTCCTGGTTTTCTCTCTGCAGTCACAGAAAGGAGTGGATCCAGGTTTTGTTAGTTCTGAAAACCATACAGTTGTGGGGGGCGGGGGGGGGGCGCTTAAGTGAAATAAGACAAATTTAAAGATTTAAAATGAGAATTAGGGTCTTGGAAGGGGCCCATACAAGTCAGGAGCCCTAAAGCTTAAACCTGATGATCTTCATGGTAAATCTGCCTTTGCCCACAAGAAGATAGTTGCTCTTTCACATCACAGCCCTTTAAATAATGAGGACATTGGTCTCAAGTCTAAAAAATCCTCTCCTTTTGTCCTGATTTCCAAGCTCCTTACTTTCTCAGTCAATTTGGCTGAACTGGTTCACACTGGTGGGGCCATTCATGCTGAGGCATCCTGAGCAGAGAGAATTCCAGAATGAGAGTCAGTCTTACTGGAGGCTGAAGGGGCCCTGCCTTCCAAAAGCCTCCATTGTGAAAAGACCCTTGGTGATTAGTAGAACAATTCAGAAGTCAGTGTGTGACTTCCAATAAATGGCACTGTCCTGTCTGCCTTGACTCTTGAATTGTTCACTCTGGAGGCCAGCAGCCACCATGTGAAGATACTCAAGAAGCCGTAGGTAGCCACCTGGATGGAGAGGAACTGAGGTCCCCCCTCTAACAGCCAGCACCCAGTTGCCAGTCATGTAGGTGGGCCATGCTCCAGCCCCTCAAGCATTCCTGTGACAAGGCCCCACCAATATGTATCTGTGACTGAGTCAGAACCACCTACCTCCTGTCCTGCAGAAACTATGAGCAGTAGTAAATATCTGTTGCTATTTTAAGCCATGAAAAAAAGGAAGGAAAGAGAAAGAAAGGAAGAAAGAAAGAAAAGACCCTTTTGTTGTTTGTTGTTCAGTTGCTCAGTTGTGTCCAACTCTTTCAGACCCCATGGACTGCAGCATGCCAGGCTTCTCTGTCCTTCACTATCTCCCAGAGCCTGCTCAAATTCATGTCCACTGAGTTGGTGATACCATACAAACATCTCATCCTCTGTCGTCCCCTTCTCCTCCTGCCTTCAATTTTTCAGAGCATCAAGGTCTTTCCAGTGAGTCGGCTCTTATCATCAGGTGGCCAAATTATTGGAACTTCAGCTTCAACATCAGTCCTTCCAATGAATATTCAGGGTTGATTTCTTTAGGATTGACTGGACAGGGGAAATCAGGAAGAGTTTGTTTTCCAGACACTGGATCAGAGGAGCACTAACTAGTCAAAAATGCACGTAAGTGAAAAAACAGAACACAAAAACTCATCAGGAAATACCACTAAGAGTTTCATTAGCATACATCAGAGTCTAGACTTCAATTCAGAAGCTAAAAGATCCAAAGTAACTTTAAGTCTGTAAAATGAGGCTGATACCACCTTCCCAACAGGGCAGTTATGAGACTGGCATAAAATAACTTATCTGAAAATGTTTTCAGAAGCACACAACACTACATATAATGTAAATGCTACTGTCCAAGGAACAAAGGTACTTATGCACTGCCAGTGGCAGAGGTGGGGTCAGCAGTGTAGCAGGGTCTGTAGCCTGGATTCATGCACTTGCATGGCTTCCTTTACTCAGCTAAGTCTCTCCTGAGCCAGAATCTCATGTCTGCAAGTTCTCCCTTCCTCTCTTTGCAAGTATTCCTGGCAGGAGTAAGATCTTAAACTAATTCATACTGAAGTATTAGCCACACAGGCTAAACGAAGCACACCTTAAAAGAATGGGGAGAGTTGGGGTAGAGCTGTGCAGAGATGGGACATGCAAAATAAACTGAAGTCAAATCACTTCTCCCTCCAAAGCACAGTCAGGCTTTTCCATACTTTTGGAGATTCAGGGCAATAAACCTGAGCATTCATATGCCATGAATCCATATTTCATGCATCATTTTGTTCAGAATTATCTGGAACAGAACACTGCTGATCTGGTGGTAGACACGCCTTGTTTATTCTGCTAGGGAAAAAAATTCAGAAACCCCTGGATGGCTCCAGGCAAGTTCATAATATTGAGTAACAGAGAGGCGGAAGTGAAAGCATTTTCCCCTCAGATTTGCCTAGTGGTGAAACCAGGATGAGACTGAGAGAAAAGGGGTGGAGCCAAGGCACAGAGCTTCTAGAAGTTACTGTGCCTCTGAGTCCCCTGGAGATTTTGTCACAAGGTTTATGTCTGGGGTGGGACCTGAGAGCCTGCATTACCCACAAGCTGGCCGTTGGTGACACTGGCCATTCACAGGCTACACATTGAATAAGGAAGCCCTTAGATGACCACCCCATACCTGTGACTATTGTGTGACAGAGCCCACGAAGGTACTAGGAGATCACACAGCAGGAAGAGCAGCACGGGCCATGCTGCCCTGACTTCACAAGGACAGGCACCTACCTGTCTTTCCTGGTGTCAGTTATCTATAAAACGAGGTAATTAAGACACATGCTTCCTGAGGTCTCTTTCAGATCTTAAAATCAGTGATGCTATACCTATTTTAATACATAGTGAAGTGAAAGTGAAGTGAAGTCACTCAGTCATGTCTGACTCTTTGCGACCCCATAGACTGCAGCCTGCCAGGCTCCTCTGTCCATGGGATTTTCCAGGCAATAGTACTGGAGTGGATTGCCATTTCCTTCTCCAAGGGATCTTCCCAACCCAGGGCTCGAACCCGGGTCTCCCGCATTGTAGATGCTTTACCGTCTGAGCCACCAGGGAACTAAGAGGATTTCATTTAATTTTACGTAAACCAAACCTCAAAATTCCTTTGAAAGAATTGAGAAACACAAATTATCATATATTAACACATAAATTTAGAATCTAGAAAGTAGTACAGATGAACCTATATGCAAAGCAGAAATAGACACACAGATGTAGAGAACAAGGAAGGAAAGAAGGGGTGGGATGAATTGGGAGATTAGGACTGGGACTTACATATATACACTGTTGATAGTCTGTTTAAAATGGATAACTAATGAGAAGCTACTACAGACCACAGGGAACTCCATGCAATGCTGTGGTGACAAAGAGGGGGCTATATATACACATATGGCTGATTTTGTTTGCAGTTCAGCAGAAACTAGTAGAGGGGCTTCCCTGGTAGCTCAGCAGTAAAGAAACTGCCTGCAATACAGGAGACACGGGTTCAATCCCTCGGTCAGGAAGTTCCCCTGGAGGAAGGTAGGGCAACCCACTCCAGTATTCTTGCCTGGAGAATCCCATGGACAGAGGAGCCTGGCAGGCTACAGTCCATAAGGTCGCAGAGGGTCAGACACAACTGCAGTGACTGAGCACGCCCGCACAGAAACTAACAGAACACTGTAAAGCAGCTAACCTCCAATTCGTAAAAAACACAAAAGTTTAATTTTGGAGGAAAAAAAAGAGAATCATCCATTTTAAACACTTATTTTCTAAACACTGATTTAGAATGCGAGGTCAGGTTAAAGTTACGACAGTGACTGTTCAAACAACTTCAAACATATAAATTGGTACTATTTTTTAAAAAATAATTTCTCAGAGAATATTAACTTTGGCTGTAGAATCAGACACCTCCATTCACTAGCTACTTAACTTACAAAGAATAAATTGTGTTTTAATTCCCTCACCTGTAAAATGGAGATCCTCAAATATAGCTTTGAGGATCAAATACAAAGGTGGGAGATGTGACTTTTAGGGGCACTGAACCTCATTCTTAGCACAATTAATGCCACAGAAAGCAGTGGGAGGGTGTTGGGAAGTGAAGCTGGCTGTTTAGGCAGTAACCACTTCATAGGCTTCTTGGTTTTCTCAGTGATAGCAAATCTTTATTCTCAAAGGATGGATTCCATTCCTGGCAACAGACAAGAGTCAACCAGAACACAGTCAGGTGAATGTGCTGAAAAACAAGGAGTCTGAAAGTAATGGGCTAGAGTCCATGAAACTGACAGTGTAGAACCTTGGAAAATCCTCTCCTTCAGAATAGCAAACAGCAAACAATAAAACATGGTCAGAATTAACTTTTTTAAAACTCTGGATATTAACCAAAGCAACAATCCAGAGGTGTTTATCAAGAAAGAGAGCTGAATTTTGGTAAGAGCAATGAGTTTTATGGCATTTTGACTAGCCCAAGTCTCATCTTCTCTCCCCAGTTCCTTTGCAGCCTTAAAACCAGCAGCTAAAGGGCCACTGGAGGGAGCAAAACAGAGTCAGAGTTCCTTCAAACCCTGTAGAGAACTGTTACTTTCTTTGACCTAATTCATGGCTCAAAATGAAAAGCTGGGAATAAGATGTCCAGTTAAATAAATGTTAGTTGCTCAACGTTGCTCAATTTAGGCCGACTCTTTGCAACCACATGGACTATCTAGCCTGCCAGGCTCCTCTGTCCATGGGATTTCCCAGGCAAGAATACTGGAGTTGGTTGCCATTTCCGTATGGTGTCCAGAGGGGGCTTTGAAAAGTTCTGACACCATTTCTGTGAATCTTGAAGTCTACTAATGTGCACAGTGCTATGTGCAGGCCCAGCTCTTAAACATGTTAATGTTTGAACCTAGTTATAATCCCTTAGTTTTTGTTGCAAAAAACAGATCCCAAGTATATCATCTTTTTCTGTTCCAATTCCAGTTCAGTTGCTCAGTCATGTCTGACTCTTTGCGACCCCATGGACTGCAGCACGCCAGGCCTCCCTGTCCATCACCAACTGCCGGAGCCTACCCAAACCCATGTCCATTGAGTCAGTGATGCCATCCAACCTTCTCTTCCTCTGTCGTCCCCTTCTCCTCCTGCCCCCAATCCTTCCCAGCATCAGGGTCTTTTCAAATGAGTCACCTCTTCGCATCACATGCTCAAAGTACTGGAGTTTCAGCTTCAACATCAGTCCTTCCAATGAACACCCAGGACTGATCTCCTTTAGAATGGACTGGTTGGATCTCCTTGCAGTCCAAGGGACTCTTAAGAGTCTTCTCCAACACCACAGTTCAAAAGCATCAATTCTTTGGTGCTCAGCTTTCTTTACAGTCCAACTCTCACATCCATACATGACTACTGGAAAAACCACAGCCTTGACTAGATGGACCTTTTGCTGACAAAGTAATATCTCTGCTTTTTAATATGCTGTCTAGTTTGGTCATAACTTTCCTTCCAAGGAGTAAGCATCTTTTAATTTCATGGCTGCAATCACCATCTGCAGTGATTTTGGAGCCCCCAAAAATAAAGTTAGCCAGTTTCCCCGTCTATTGGCCATGAAGTGATGGGACTGGATGCCATGATCTTAGTTTTCTGAATGTTGAGCTTTAAGCCAACTTTTTCACTCTCCACTTTCACTTTCATCAAGAGGCTCCTTAGTTCTTCTTCACTTTCTGCCATAAGGGTGGTGTCATCTGCATATCTGAGGTTATTGATACTTCTCCCAGCAATTTTGATTCCAGCTTGTGCTTCCTCCAGTCCAGCATTTCTCATAATATACTCTGCATATAAGCTAAATAAGCAGGGTGACAATATACAGCCTTGACATATTCCTTTTCCTATTTGGAACCAGTCTGTTGTTCCATGTCTAGTTCTAACTGTTGCTTCCTTAGTCTCTTATAACTGTCTTGCTCATACCAATTTTTAGTAATTTTCAGGCTTTCACAAAGTTTCAGTGACACCTTTAAGAAGCTTTTGGAAAAACGCTACCCCTTTTCACATGCACTTCATTGGCTTAGGTAACAGGTAATTCTAAATGATATAATATAGATAAAGTATTTGCATATGTAGGTTAGCAAATAGACAGAACTGATTTTAGTAAGCTTCCAACAGAATTGGTAGAATTAGCAGACCTCTGGCATAGTTGAGAGCAGTCAGCGGTGGCAAGGGGAGAACATGAGCAGAAAGCAGAGTGCTAGTATACTGAGTAGGGTATTTGGATGCTAGTTAAGAAAGCTTCCATCACAGACAGAATATTAGTAGGAATTAGAGCAAGCTTTGTGCAAGTATATGACAATTCAGAAGTCATAAAGGAGCAGATTAATACATTTGTTTATTAAAGTATTACAAATATCATGTCCTCCCCTAGACCCAAATAAAGTCAAAGAACACTGTAAGGAAAAATGTTTTGCAACATATATGACTGTCAAATAACTAATTTATTTCCAACATCTCATATAAATAAACATTAAACAACCTGATATAAAAGTGAGCAAAGGATATCAATACAGAATTTGGAGAATAAGAAATAAAAGAGATCAATAAAGATACAAAAATCTATTCAACCTGTTTATGAGTGAACTGTAGGTCAAAATAAGATAATAATTCACATATGAGATGAGCAAATAAATTGCTTGATATCAGTCTTAACTAGAATGTGGGGAAATGGACATTCTCCTAAGTTTGGTGGAAGCATAAGCTAAAAAAATCTTCTCTGAGAGCAATTATTAACATTTAAAAATGCAGGTGCCCAATGGCTTAACGATCCTACTGCTAGAAACTTACCTTATGCATAGACTTGCAAATCTTTAATGAAAATACTTGCCTGAAGATGTTCACTGCAGCATTGTTCATACAGTATAAACCAGAAAAAAATTAAGAAATTAAACTATAGCATATCCATCTGTATGATGGAAGTCAAGGCAGTGATTAAAAAGAATGAAGTAGACCTGAGTGTGTTGATATGGAAATGTTTTAAAGATGAAAAAGTAAGCTGCAGAATATACTGTACAATTCCTTTGTCCTTAACAAAATGTACATGTACACACAAATACTTGTGCAATATTTTCCGTTAGAAGACAAGAAATTAACAGAGGTTGCTGTTGATTTGAGGGGGACTATTCTTAGGGGCAGGCTTCCCCAGTGGCTCAGTGGTAAAGAATCCACCTGCAATGCAGGAGACTCGGGTGAGAGCCCTTCGTTGGGAAGATCCCCTGGCAAAGGTATGGGACAGAGGCTTTCGTAACTCCTCATGGGTCTTCATTATACTATCTGAAGCTTTAGTATCATGCACGTAAGAACAGAGGCATGGCATTTACTTTTGCCCCGGTGGCTCAGAGAGTAAAGAATCTGCCTGCAATGCGGAAAACCCTGGATCAGGAAGGTTCCCTGGTGAAAGGAATGACTACCCCCACTCCAGTATTCTTGCCTGGAGAATACCATGGACAGAGGAGCCTGGTGGGCTACAGTCCATGGAGTCACAGAGTCAAACACCACTGAGTGACTAACACTTTCACTTTATTTCTAGATATAAAATTAAATGTTAATTTTCTCCAAGAAATTTTTTTATAGATGAGAAATGGCATACCCAAATGTACTTAGGGAAGATATGAGGCAAGTGGGCTTCAGACACATAAAAAAAGGTCATTTACATTGACTGACAAGGTCTTATGGTACGGATACCAGAGCAGAGAGGCTAGTGCTGGGAGAAGAGAGGAACCCAGCAGTGGCCAGTGAAGAAGGAGCGTCTCATCAGACGTGCTTTAATCTTCTAAACCCCTTTTAGTTCCTGACTCACGCACTCACCCACAAACACAACCACTACATCAGTAATTCTAGAAATAAAATTTGCATTTAGCATTCTCCTAGTCTATGACCACCCAATAATAAAAATAACCATTGTTTGAAAAGCCCAACAATGAAAACTCCCATAAAATAATCTTTAAAACTCTTATACTTAAATTACTAAAGCACATCTTTATTTTGCAATTGAACAATTTAAAGTCACAGCTAGAAGTTTTTTCACGTTGAACCTGAACAACTATTTCTCAGTCAAAATGAATTATGGCCAAGAAAATACGTATAATGACTGCATTTCACATAAATTGCTTTCAGGGTTAAACAGTTTCAATGCAAACCAACATTTTTATCCTGTTTGCTGTTATATATAAAATTCATTGCAGGAATTCTAATTTTTCATGGAAATTAAGACAAATCCACAAGGTCTTTCAAGCACACAATAAGCTGCAGTGATAAATGCATAGAATGCATAGTGATGATTTCAAATAACCCAGTGTTGACCAAATTCAAGTTTACAGATTTTAAATGAACTATATGATTCTTTGTCTCCTAATTACGGGAAACCATATGGAAAGAGGTATTTTTGTGAAATGAGGGAAGAGAATTTAAAAAGTTAAGGGGCTAATCCCATTTAGCTACTAGTTCAGTACAACCAAACGTGAAATGGCAGCAAACAATGTAAAATCATAATCTAATTAGAAAATTAACTAGACTTTTAACTAGGTGACTTTTTGCCCTTCATATTTACATATAGCACCTTACAAGAAAAAAAAATCCCAAATTGAAACAGTCTCTACATAGAAATATTATTTTTAAAACTACTACTTAAAAATATCACTGATGAATCTATCATATACTATCTGTCCTAAAATTAAGCCTACACTGTAGAAAATAAAGACTAGCTTTTCTTATTTAAAAGATTACAATATGGGATGTAACTGCAACATCCTGATGCTGTTGGAACACCAGGCTGGACAGTTTTTATTTGCCTAAGCACTAATACTCTAATGACAGAAAAGGAAAACAGCTTAATGTAAACTTTTAGTCTCTTAAATCTTGCCCTTCAACATGTATACAAAGTGTCAGAACTTTGCCCCTTTCAACTTACTGGTGGTGAAGCACTGACTTAACACCTAAGTACAACTCAAAACAAAACAAATGGATTCCAGGTGTTCATCATGTAATGTACAAAAATGCAAAGCAGAATGATTTTAGTGAACCAAGGCAGAATGATTTTAGTGAACCAAATATGGCTGAAGCTAGCTGAGAGAACTGAGTCCAGCAAGACTGTCAACTGGGTAGTCTTTATTGTACCAAATAAATTACAGAAGAGTGGCAAAGCTAAAATCACACAAGTTACCTTTTAAATATCAAATGATCAAGGGATCATTGTAAAGCATTTAAACGTGGGTCTAAGCTAATGAGCTCTACGTGCTAATGTTATATTTTTCCATATTTACAAGACTCTAAGATAAATTTTATCTTTAAATGTATAAATTAAGTCAGTAGTAAGCTTGAAATAAAGTGCTATTTGAAATTCAAAAAATCAATTTCAGCAATGAAATATGACCTACTCTACTGGATACAAGAAAGCATGAGTAACTGGAACACAATTCAGGAATAGAAATGAAGAAGCTTCTTTTAGTAGCAGGTAAAATGGGTTCAAGTGTGCCTACAGTGAATTTAGGGAAAACACAAATCAGAACCTATTTTGGCCTAAGATTGTAGGGCTGAGTCTCCTTAATAATTTCATGGTGATAATTTCATGTAGCAATGTGACATTTTAGTTAAGATTATCAGATTATCTGCTAAATTTTGGAAACTGAGGGTTGAGGGGGCCTGATATTAATCTTTTAACAACTGTAACAAAAGTTAATGAAGGAAAATATTACATCACAAAGACTCTAATGAATCAAGCTCAGTGCATGATGAATAATAAATACTACCTTTCAAAGAAATTGTTGAACAAATTAATCATGCCTGTTGGTTTAAAATGTAGGGCTTTTTTTTGTCTTCTGTTCAGCTAAATTAATAAACCCTCAGCCATATAAGACACCACTGCTATAGGTCAGAGTTGGGCTCAGTGGTTTTACCTGTCCAAAATACTGAGAATAAAAAACAAACTATCTGTCAGGGCCTTTGCACCGATTTACTGTGGTGAGTGTTAGCCACAGTTTTCTGGCTTCACCGAAGTCACATACTCAGACTGCTGTCCTCATCTGTAGCTGAGACAGTGACGAAGCCTGAGAACTTTCCTTCACAGTAAACACATGCAGCAGAATGCTTACTCTTACACATACATACTCCCCCACACTCCAGACGTCTACAATTTAATGATTTTATACTTTAAAACAGTATGCACACATTTTTTTGGAAAACTTCTGTTCTAGAGCTAACACAAAGCAAAGTGAAAAAGAAGGTATTTGAAATATTGAAATATGCTTCAATAATGATCATTGTTTATAAAGAAAGTGACATTTTCTTCTAAAATTGCATTTTGTATAATGAAATGGGAAACACTCTTTCTTTCCAATTCCTTGCTAACTTTTTTTAAAACAAAGCATATCCTTACCCTTAAGATCAAGTCTTAATTCTAGTAACATTTGAAAGATACATTCATTTCTTTACAGCATGAAAGACATACAAATATCATTTCTTTCCTTTTTAAAGAACAAAGCAAAAGAAGTTAACAGTTTCAATCTTTTGTCCATAGAAAAATATTTTCTATATCATTTACACAACAATAGGTAGGAAAATTCTACAGTGTTTAACTGAAACTTTCTATGAGCAAAACAAAGCTTTCAAACATTTTCATTCTTGTACTGGTTTTAGGAACACATTAGAACCTCCTCCTAAAACTATAGTCTTAAACTTGCAATATTGCTAATACTTTTCACTTTGTAAATTAAAAAACAAAAACAAAAACTGGTTTACTTATTTATTCACTGAACCCTGCCTAGTCAGCATTGATGGACTGTACCCCAGTACCCCTGGCCTGCCCAATCAGCTTAGATTATGACAATAAAGATAACAATGACCACAAAACTTTAGAAATCAACAATGAACTGTAGAAAAAACACACAAATAAGTAGCAGCAAATTTAGATATGGGAACAGAAACAACTATTTGGTGTCTACCCACAACAATTTCACCCAGATTATAAAAATAAAATGTGTCATTTCTCACTGAAATAGGGATTGTTTTTGATAACATTGTAAGGCTTATTGTAGGAATTGTTACTGAGAAAAATGAAGTCTGTGTATAGTAAAACGTTGTGTTGAAAACAGTTGTAGATATTGTAAAGTAAGTTAATCCCCAAAAGTACAATTTTGAGATTAACTTCATGAGCTCTCTGTAAAATTGCTGAAGTTGCCTATTAGCAGTTAGCCCTCAAATAAATTTTGCTATTATACAAATTCCTTTGGAGCTATACAATTCTCTAAAAACTTTATAAAACAGTTGCTACAAGCTGTGTTGTGATCACACTGAGACACCAATAAAACTTTGCCAACAGATCAGTAATTCTGATACTTGATAAAATTAATCCAATGGGTTTTAAAAGCATAGGTATTTTACTTAGAGGAAACACCAGGAAAAAAAAATAGTTGCAGAAACTGTGGTTGGCTAGCTGAAGCAAACATGAGAAGCAATAAGCTGTATTAATATAAAGCAGTTACTTTGTTGATGTGGCCGTTTACACACAGAAGTTGTGGCACAATTTAACTTTCTCTTGTATTATTAAAAGGTATTTGTTCTAACAAATATTTACCTTAATGTAAATGACTTAAATGCAAATTGATCAGAACTATAAAATAATTACTACAAAATAAAAGAGGTGTAAACATATCCCACATTATTGTGGTATAAATAATTTTTATGAATTCAAAACTACTTTGGCAACCTTACCATCAGAATATCTTTAAATATTCAAAACACAGATATTACACAGAACATTGTTAAAAATCCTTATTTCCTTCTTCCTTCCTGATTTAAGATTATAAAACAAATATAAACGCTTTAATTCTACATGTTCATATTATGAACATAAATTATTTAACTGGACATATTCGAAATCTTCATTCTATGTTTCAAGTGCTTTTAAAAATCAGTCTTCTAATTTGCATTTTTGAATGTTTTCACACTGCATGTACATCAGCCCAAATACTTGACAAAAGCTATTGTTTAATCAGGGAAGCATGACAAGCAGACAGAGGGGAGCCCTAATTAGATTGCTTTTTAAAGCCTACTTGTTTTCTAAATTAAGTAAAAATACTGCCTGAGTATAATTCTTGAGCTGAAATAGACTAAACTTCACAAGAATTTATGATATTCACAAGTTACCTATAGTAACAGAAGGTGAGCCTTGATAAAATCTTTAAAGTTTCTTTCAGCTTTCAGGTTGTGGTACTTCTAGTGGAGACGGGAGACTTTTGTTCAAATAGCTGATTAGACCTGGTTAATCACTTGCCAACAGATTATAAACAACTCCCATAGTTAACATAATCCTTTACCCCTGTTAGTATCAGCCTTGGTGAAACACACAAATGCATAATCACATAAAACATCTCTATGTGTATATACTAGTACTTGAAACCTTCAAGCAACTGTCATAATGGCTTAACGTATTTTGATACACTCGAAGTCAGTTTTTATATATAAATTTTCTCTTTACTCTTAATCAACACGGTCAACCCTTTCTACCCTCCTACTTGTGCCAGCAGGCTGTACAAAGGAAGTGAATTCTTATGCTATTTATTTTGCCTTTATTTTGAATTATGCATTGATTTAATAAATACTAAGTGTTCTTATGAATGCAGTCTATTCCAGAATATTCCTCAACCTGTGTACACAGTGCTGACACAAGTCAGCTGGTCAACACAACACCTAAAAAGAACATGGTAAAACCATCCTGAATCAGAGGCAAGGTTTTTTACAAACATTCTTAGCATTTACAAAAGTCCTTTGACTCACCAGTACCTATTTCCAGTTGTGAGAATAGCAACATTGATTTCTTGCACGTGTGGGTTGTTTGGGGGAGGTAGGGTTGGCTGCTGGAGAGGGGAGTAGTTTAGATACAAGGAATTTGGCATTTTTGTCACATACTATTACACTGATATGAATGGAACCTAGAACTACTAAGTGTACAAAAACTGGGATTATTCCTAGAACTCTACTTAGATTTATGAACAGATCAAAAACATTCCCAGGCAGGGAGTCCCATGGAATTCCAGTGGTTAGGACTTGGCTCTTTCACTGCCATGCATATGGGCTCGATCCCTGGTTGGGAAACAAAGATCCCAACGCATGGCCAAAAAATATCAGGCATAAACTCTTATTTCTTAGATGAACAGGGAATCATAACTAGCAATGTTTACTTTAAAAAGCTGTAGGGATAATTTAAGTTTAAGACCCTAATAAATATGTCTTTGAAAAAGGATATTTTCTGTACATAAAAATACTGACAGGGTGTAGCTCCCAGAAGAAAAATCCATATATGAGAAATTTAAAGGTAATTTAAAATTTTTAATATATTATCATTTAAAAACTGGCATTAATGATTTACAAAGGCAGCAGTGCTCATTGCCAATAAATGATCAGTTACTTTCCAAAGTGTAAATGTAACCCTAAGTCAAAAAACACGACACTATGATCTGCTTACATCTATACAACTTTACCTCTTTGTCTATGGTTGTCATATTCTGTCCATATAGTTGGATAGGTTTTCTTTTTAATTCAGGTAAAAAACTACTGCCAAAACAGTTACTAATTATGTAGACTCCCAACATTTTACTTTTTTCACATTTCACCTTACCATGATGTCATACAGCTGTCTAAATCACACCTATCTGTTGGCAAAGAATGGAATGTTCAAATAAGACTGTGTAGCTATTTGCTATCTTATACTGTCTTGACTGTGAAATTCAGAAATAGATACAAGAATTTCACTTTGAAATAAAGGTTATGCTTACTTTTCTCTTTTAAAAAAAGTAAAATATTTTAATATAACAAGGTATTTGGTATTTTGGCTATTAATGTTTAGGACTTAACTTCCTAAGATTTACTATTATGGATTTTTAACATTTGAAATAACATCATTTAGATTATACCAAAGATTTTACAATGTACGTTTTCCCGCTCACACTAAATGACGTTCCAAAATATCTACCATTCAACTGTAAATTTTATCAAGACTATACAGAAATATTCAGAAACCACTAGTAAATGAATCTATTTTAACCATAATCCATATAAAGTAATTTGTAATGTAACATTTCAATAGCTGAGAAAATTCCCACTTATATTAAAACTGGATAATTTTAAAGTTCTATCTCTCTGAGGACTTAAAAAGAAAAAAGCAACGAAAAAACCTGAAGAGGATAATATACACACTCTTATCAGGTCCTCCATCAGGCTGGACAATCAAAACTCTCCATATTAACATGCTTATAACTTAACAAGTATATATAAATTGGAGTAATTTAATTGTACACAAAATGACAAGAAAGTCCTCATCTTAGCTGTTGAGGGATTACATTTAGAAATAACTCAATAATGTTTTATACCTTGTTTGTAGTATCCCAATCAACAGACCAGTGTGAACAAAGCTTGACAAGAACTGAAATGAATGCTAAAAAGGGGTAATTTAGTTAGTGATAGAAACAAGTCACAATTAGCTGCTTTAACTTTAGCTTATTCATATGTTTAACTTCAAAGTGTATATTAGGTGCCATTTTTAAAGGTAGGGGTAAAATAAATATGAAATTTGAAGAATAAAGCATCTTTTAACTTCAGCTGCTAAACTGTAACCCCTGTCCCTCAGGAAAGGAATGTGCAGGTTTTGAATAATTCCGTAGCAGCAGAGCACTCACTCAGTAGGTCACAAATTATCTTGGCTTCTTGTGGCAAAATACAGGAATTGAGTAAGAAACAGAATTTCATTACCCTCCTTTGACTGCATAACTCTCAATACGAGAAGCCATTTTAAAAATGGTGAACTGATTCAAAATGCATAAAACTGTAAATGTACAATATACATACATACCTCCTAGTAGGGTCAAAGGAGTGCCTTTTCATTAGACATACAAAGACGTCGCAAGGCACTTAAGGGGTTAAGACACAATGCATGCATTCCTTTACATCAAGTATGTGAAATCACATGATTTGGAATAAGCCAACCTTATGATAAATGTAAGTTACATTGTTAAATTCAAGAAAATTTGTAGATTCATATTTATACTTTCTATAAGATGCTGGTAAATGGACAATGTGCAGCATTTCCTGGGAAAAGCAAATTCCACTTTCTTCTTCCAAACAGCAGGTCTCTACGGGGGGGAGTGTAGGGGAAGATGTGCTGCATCCATAGGCAGTGTATTGGCTAATATTGAGAATGATATTGCTAACATTTAAAAAGTAACATCTGGTCATCAGTATAGTAAGAACACGAATCACTGGAGACACCAGAGCGGACTCCTGATGTTGAATGCTTTTTGCTTTCAAGATACAGGTATACAACAGAGATGCTGAGAATTCTGAGCCTTGTTTGTGGCAATTCTACCAGAAGGGGACGGCATGGCACCACCACAAGATGTCATAAATTACCCTGAACATACTCAGTTATTCACTATTTGTTTGGAGCAAAGAATGAAATAGTCTTCAAACACATGAATTATAGATTTTGAGAGAGTGACTTTTTCTTTAAAACATAAAGTGCAACAGTGCTGAAGTTTTCAGTTTTTTTAGTTCTTCTTCTTTTTTGTCTGTTTAGATGCCATTTCCTGTGAGCAGTGTTATGGCACAGTGACTATAAAATGGAAAGCAATTTCCAAAACATTTCTCAGACCTTTGCTTTCTTATTTATTTGATGACGTCGTTAAAGGTTTAACAAATCCTTCTTCATAAACTTTCAAGATAGCTTCACATACAAATCTGTATTGACTCTGAAAAATAAAATATAAAAAACAGAATTGATCAGAAAGACTAGAAAATAAACAAACAAAAAAGATAAACATCTCACCTGGCTTGCTTATACAAGAAATACAAAGTAAAACTGCACGGATACATAATTTTTCACTAAGACTGGCAAAAAAAGTTTGACAACATATTTTGTTGGCAAAACTCATTCATACACTGCTAATAAGAATGTACAATACTACAAGCCCTATGGGTGAACACTTGGCAATATCTAACAAAATTACATTAATTTATCTATTGACCCAGCAGTCCCACTTCTAGGACTCTATCCAAAAGATAAACTAGAAAAAGAAATTGAAAATATTTATTCATAAATGAGGCTATTCACTGCAGATTTATAAAAACAAAAAAGTAGAAGCAATTCAAATTGTCATCAGTAAAGGGCTGGGTCAGTAATCAGGTACATTCTCAAAGTGGGTACTATGAAATGGAGAGAAAAGGAAGAGTCTACAGAATATTATAGAATGATTCTAGGATATTTTGCTAAGTAAAAAAAGGCAAGACAGAGAAAAGTGCATATATTATCTTTATAAGAGAAATGGGACAGGGATATAAATATGTACCTAACTCAATGTGTAAGAAAACAGAGAAGGAAGGATAAATCTTTTTTTTTTTTTTAATGGCTTGCTATAAGGAAAGGAGTCAACAGGGTGAAGGAGAGAGATAAGAGATTAGACTTTATAGAATATACTTCCTTCTTTCATAAATTTCACTTTGGAATCATGTAAAGACACTCCAAAATTAGAACATGAATTTTAAAAGCCTCTATAAACTGAAAATACAAAACATATCCACGTATGTATCTAGTTGATGGCATAACCACACAGAAAGGAGCTATTTCGAAGGACTTTGAAACAGTAATTTGACTACAGATCTTTTGTAGAATATATATTCCAAAACAAAATAACTGGAAAAGAATTGAAAATTCTTTTTGGTAATCACACTGTTTGTGGTGTTAGCTTTGTTATTCTGAGACTTTGTTGGGTATTGTGTAATAAAACAAATGAGTACTTGTGACATGCTGCTGCTGCTAAGTCACTTCAGTCGTGTCCAACTCTGTGTGACCCCATAGATGGCAGCCCACCAGGCTCCTCCATCCCTGTGATTCTCCAGGCAAGAACACTGGAGTGGGTTGCCATTTCCTTCTCCAATGCATGAAAGTGAAAAGTGAAAGTGAAGTTGCTCAGTCGTGTCCGACTCTTAGCGACTCCATGGACTGCAGCCTACCAGGCTCCTCTGTCCATGGGATTTTCCAGGCAAGAGTACTGGAGTGGGTTGCCATTGCCTTCTCCAAGCATTTCCAGTACCATGGAGAACCTGCACTCTTGTTAAAGAAGAAAAGGGACAAAGATGTTAAGTAGAAAATGGTAAGTGAAAACACTGTGGTCTGAATCTATAGTGGAAGCACCAGTATTAACTCGTGATAAGTTTGTTTTCCCTCTTCTGGCAACCGAAGATTTTCAGAGACACATACTGACACTTAACCAACAGCAATAAAAATCCCTCAGAAGGTAGTCCCTAAAATAACTCCCCAATAAAAAGGACCAGAACTTTATGGAGAAATTACTAATGCTAAGTCTGGGACAAGAAATGTACAAGCTGGACATCTATACTGATAGCAAATAAGCTATCAAAGTCCCTAGCTCTTGACATAAAGGCTCAGGAGCTAGAATGAACCGTCTCCCAGGAACCAAAAATGGAATAAATTATGCATATTTAAGAAAAATAATTGCAATGGGTTGTAACATATCACACATGTTTAAGTACATGAATTCAAAACAATACCAAAACAAACAAAAGTAAGTGGTCACCACTAGGAGAGGCCAAAGAACCAATTCATTACATTAAAAACTTGTAAGTAAAGGGAAAGCATCAAGTATTTATCTTGTCTTTCCTATGCAGACTGTATCACCAGTTAACCAAACAGCAGATGAGAAGTTTCTCTTTTAAAGAAGTATTCCAACTAATAAATAAAAAAAGGAATAATAGAATATCATCATTTTGCAAGCCAAATGGATAAATGATGCAGACACTGATCACCCAAGGCAGCTATCATCACAGAAGGAAGGCAGACACATCATGTGCCTCTGGAAGGAAGAACGTAACACCACTGAAGGTGCTATAGGCTACAGATCCATTTACCAGATAGGACAGAGAACACCACCTGTTCCACCTAGAATGCAACCAGCAAAACCTAGACTATGGGAAAATGCAGCACAAACATCCTGGTTTGCTCATCAAATAAACTGCAAGATAAAGAAGAGAGATTGGACTTCTCTGGTGGCACAGTGGATAAGAATCCTCCTGTCAATGCAGGGAACAGGTGTTTGATCCCTGGTCCAGGAAGGTTTCACATGCAGAGCAACTAAGTCAGTGCACCACAACTACTGAGCCTGCACTCCAGAGCCCACGTGCTGCAACTACTGAAGGCAGAGCGCCTAAAGCCTGTGCTCCCCAACAAGAAGTCACTGCAATGAGAAGCTCACTCACTGCACCAACGAGTAGCCCCAGCTCGCCACAACTAGAGAAAGCCTGCACAAAAGCAACAAAGACTCAGTGCAGCCATAATAAAAAAGAGAGAGAGAGAGGTAGGAAGAAGATACAGATTAAAAGAGGTTTAGGAGACACAGACCAATCAAAATATGTGGACCATATTTGAATCTTGACTTTATACAAACTGTAAGAACAAAATAAAAAACTTATTATGTATGATATGATCCAGCAATTTGACTTCTGGGTATATATCTTAAAAGATTGAAAGCAGTGTCTAAAAGACACTCATGCTCACATTCATGAGACATTCATGCTCACAGCAACATTAGGCAACAAAACCTAAAAGTAGCATTACTAACTCAATAGACATGAGTTTGAGCAAATTCTGGGAGATAGTGAAGGACAGGGGAGCCTGGCGTGCTGCAGTCCATGGGGTTACAAAAGTTGGACATGATTTAGCAACTGAACAACAACAAAAGGTGAAAATAAACCAAATGTCCAATATTGGATAAAACGATAAGCAAAATGTGGTATACACATACTATGAAGTATTTTTCAGCTTTAAAAAGAAAGGAAATTCTGCCTCACAACATGGATGAGCCTTGAGAATATTATGCTCAGTGAAATAAACCAATCACAAAATCATATATGTACGATTCCATGTATATGATATATCCAGAGCAGTCATATTCACAGAAACAGAAAATAGAATGATGGCTGCCAAGGGACTGGAAAAGAGGAAAATGGACAGTCATAGTTTAATGGGTACAGAGTTTTAGTTTTTCAAGATGAAGAAGTTTTAGTGATTGGTTATACAACAGTGTGAATATACTTAACACTACTGAATTGTACATTTAAAAATGGTCAAGATGGTAAATTTTGTGTTCTGTATTTTACAACAATTAAAAATAAATCTATTATGTATGGATATGGATATAAAAACCCCAAGAAAATACTAGCAAATCAAGTCAAGCAACACATAAAGAGAATTATATACCATGTCTAAGTAAGATTTAGCTCAGGAATGCAAGGTAAGTTTAACATTTAAAAATTAATCAATCTAATACACTATATTAATAGAGTAAGACACAAACCACATGATCATCTCGACAGATACAGAAAAAGCATTTGACAAAACTGAATACCTTTTTTGTCATGAGACCACTCAATAAACTAATGAGAGGGAAACTTCTCAATTTGATAAAAAAACATTTAATGAAAAATCTTGATACTTCGTGGTAGAAAACAGAAAGCTGTCTTCTAAGGTCAGGAACAAGACAACGATGTCTAGTTTCATCACTTCTACTTAACACTATACTGGAGGTTCTTGCCGGGGCACTTGGGCAAGATGAAGAGAAGATATGAAATGAGATAAAAAGAAAACCATACCTATATTGGAAAGGAAGAACTAAACTATATTTGCAAATGACACAATTTTATATAGAGAGAATCTTAAGGAATCTATTTTCACACATACAAAAAATTGAGTTAATAAGTGATTTCAGCAAGGCCGCAGGCTACATGGTCTATATACAAAACCAGCTTATTTCTATATTTAAGCAATGCATAATCCTAAAACAAAATTAAGAAGACAAGTCCACTTACAATATGACCAAAAAGATTTAAAAACTTAAGAATACATTTAACAAAAAGAAGTACAAGATTTGCACATTGAAAACTATAAAATACTGCTGAAGAAAATCAGTGAAAACATACATAAATGGAAAGACATTTTGTGTTCATGCTTCTGAACATGGATTGTTATTAAATGGCAACACTCTGCAAAATGATCTATACATTTAATGCAATCCCTATCTTGCTTTTTTTGAAGAGAGGACAAACTATTTCTAATGCTCATATGGAAATCCAAGGGACCTAGAATAGCCAAAACAGTCTTGAAAAAAACAAAGTTGCAAGATACAGATTTCCTGACTTCAAAATTTATTATAAATTTTTAGTATTCAAGACAGTGTGGTATTAACATAAGAACAGACATAAAAATCAATGGACTACAACTGAAACTCCAGAAATAAACACTTGTATTTGTGGTCAACTGATTTTTGACAAGCGACCCAGAAACAATTCGTGAGGAAAGAATAGTTTTTTCAACAAATTGGGCGGAGACAACTGGAGGTCCATACAGAGAAGAATCAAGTTAGAACGCTACCTCAAACCATATGTAAATATTAACTCAAAATGTATCAGACACCTAAATGTGAGACCTAAACTGTAAAACTCGTGGAAGAAAAGGGAGGGATAAATATTTGTGACTTTAAATTAGGCTGTGATTTCTTAGCTATGACACCAAAAGTATATGTGATTAAAAAGAAAATTAGACTTAATCAAAATTTTAAAAATTTGCACTTCAAATTAATCAAGAAAGTGAAAGATCAGTATAAAACACTTGCAAATCACAGATCTATAAGACACTTTATTTAGAAAATATAACAAACTCTTTAACAATTCAATGATAAAACAAAAACCCAAATTGCAGAACAGGCAAAAGACTTGGATATTTCTTGAACAAAGATACACAGATAAATGACCACATGAATCATTACTTATTAAAGAAATGCAAATCAAAACCACAATAAGATACCACTTTATATTTAGCAGGATGGCTAAAATTAAAAAAAGATAATGACAAGCAATGACAATGATATAGAGAAAATGGAACGCTCCCATACTGCCAGGGGACTGCAAAATGGTACATCTGCTTTGAACAGTTCCTCACATGACTCAGCAATTTCACTCCTGAGTATATATCCAAGAGAAATGAAAACATTTCCACACAAAAAAACATATATACAAATGCTTATGGTATCATTATTCACAATAGTGAAAAAGTGGAAACAATACAGAAGAATATGTATCTATTCAGTGCAAAAGGAATGAAGTACTGATTATACTACAGAATGTATATCCTTTTAATGTTATGCTAATTAAAAGAAACCAATTATAAAAGAGCAAATTATATGACTCCATTCACATGAATGGTCCAGAATAGGCAAACTTATGGAAATAGAAAGTAGATTAATAGTTGCCTAGGACTAGGTTGGGGAAGGCTGGGGAAGATACTAGGAAAAATGGGTACAGGGAACCTTTTTTGGAGTGATGAAAATGTGCTAAAACTAGATAGCAATGATGGTTGCCAAACACCATGATATACTACAAACCAGTGAACTGCACATTTGTTATAAAGGTGAATTTTATGGTATGTGAATTATATAAAGCTATTCTAAAATTTGAGAAGACATGATTAGTATGAAACAACTGGAAATTTGAATACTGGCTATTGCTAATATTAGAGAATTATTGTTAATTATAATTTGGTGTGATAATGGTAATACAGTTTTGTTTAGAAGGAAAAACACTCCTTATCTTTTAGAGAAACATACTGAAATACATATAGACAAAATGATATGGTATCCAGGGTTTGCTTCAAATATGAGGAGAGTAGGTAGTCGTATAAAGGAAAAGTGATGGCCAATGCCAGGGCTGAGTATGCAACACAGTGTTCAGTACATTACATTGTGTTTTTGTGTATGTTTGAAATTCTCTATAATTAAATGCTAATAATATAGCAGGCATTTATTAGACCACATAGGTCAGTTCACTTGAGTAACCTTAATGCCGCCAACAATGCAAACATTTCACAATGGCTTAATATAAAAAATAATCTTAACTTTAAAATTTCATGATTCTTCTTTTGATTCTTGGAATATAATTCAGACTCATTATAGAATACAGTAAGTTAATAGCTTAATTTCTATGATTTTTGCTGTTGCAATTTAAGTTCTTATGGAAAAAAGAGAGGCAATTTCCTTATAGCTGTTTCACAGAATGCAGGTCTATCAAGATTCTCCAGTCTAGGGACACTATCGTTCTCAGCATTCCATTTGACTAAGTAATATAGGATAAGTTGCTTCTCTGCACCTGTTGAAGCAGTCAAAAACTAGCAAGCAAGGGTAGTGTTGGCAAACATTTTCTATAAAAGACCAGATAGCAAACATTTTTGGTTTTGCAATCACATGGTGGCCTACTGCAACTTTTCAGCTCTGCTACTGTAATGTGAAAGGAGCCATAGATAATATGTAAATACATAGCTGTGGCTGTTTCCAATAAAACTTTATTTATAAACACAAGTGGCGGGCCAGGTTTGGCTCATGGACAGTATCTGCCAATCCCTATGCTAGGGTTATTACCTTCTGGAAGAGAATTAAAAAGAGAAAAGTATAGTTTGGAACATACACGGATAACAAAAAACCATGACATTGAGAATATACACTTACACATGAGCTATGTAGTACTTACAGGAGTTTGGATCATCATGGCTCGCTGATCTCTCATTGTTCTCACAATATCCAGTGGATAAACTGGCTGATTGCATTCAATGAGACACATGGCTGTTTCCATAGTAATAAGAACCCCAGTTCTTCCAATCCCAGCACTAAAAAGGACAAATATGGGGCAAAGTCTTACTGAAACTGTTCTGTTAAACTTCTTATGCCTTTTGTGCAGAAACTTATAGAACTGAATCATATTACAGCAGAAGAACAACTTGATTTTAATATTTTATATTAACAAAAGTGGCAAGGCAACTGGAAACTATTTTGAAAACAAAAAAAAAAATTTCACTTAATACAGATTAAATGGTTTGTAACCACCTCTCCCCCACTGTTAGTTGCAATATACAACTTTAAAAGTGTTACATTTCAGTTTTTAAAATCTGAACAAGGTATAGAAGATTAGTGACATAACAGCTTTAAAATGCAAAATAAGAGAATTACAATAATAAATCATTAACAAAAGCAAAAAAGACAACTAAAACACTCAAAAAATTAGCTTTTAAAGCCAAATTTAATTTTCATTAAACTTTACCACTGAGGTAGTTAAGAAAAACTTCATGAAGCATTCTGTAGCTATTGAGAACTAAGGATATCCAACAGCCAAATGTGCCCACCATTCCTGTCATCTCCCTCTCAAATAACTAGTCTACAATCTGTTTTGATGGATGTGAAAGTCTACCGTTAAAAAGTACTGGAAAGTATAAGGATAAAGAGATACCTTAATACATCCTCTGAATCAAATCACTTAATAACAGAAGTAACAAGGAGAAGGAGAAAATAATTCCTGGCTCCTAATTTCTGGGTCTGTGGCAGTGAGGCTGGAGTCACTGATTTCAGTCCCTTGAGGGCAGATGGGTACCTGAATCTGAAAGGAAGGAGTGTGTCCGCTACTGCTCACTCCTGGAAGTGGCACATCCTGAGGTAGTATTGGGTGGAGTCATCACTGACTCAATGGACGTGAGTATGGGTAAGCACCGGGAGTTGGTGATGGACAGGGAAGCCTGGTGTGCTGCAGCCCATGGGGTTGTAAAGAGTCAGACATGACTGGGCAACTGAACTGAACTGACTCCAAGGAGGTGAAATGCCAATCAAAGGTCTTAGGAGGGGCCAGGATGGAGTACCTTGCTGGAGGGGGAAATCCAAATCTTATGATACAATCTAATTCTTACAATATTGTTATTTCATCAAATCTATAATACCATTAAATTTAAGACATAACTCAAATTCAGAAATGTCTGACTATGAAAAAGACAAACTTTAAAACTAGTATTATTTTTACTTTTTATGATAAAGTTTCTGCCAATTTTATGTTAAGTCATATTCTTTGCTTTCTACCTTCAGAACACAGCTTTGAATTCTAATTACCAGAGTGACAATAACAACTTAAGGGCAAAATAGAGTAGGTATTCCCTTTAAAAAATGACCTATTTAGTCACTTAGTGTTAGTCACTCAGTAGTGTCCAACTCTTTGTGACTCCACAGGCATCAGAGCCCACCAGGCTCCTTTCTCTGTGGGGTTGCCCAGACAGGAATACTGCAATGGGTTGCCATTTCCTTCTGGGCTTCCCTGGTGGCTCAGACGGAATCTAGTCAGTTACTCAATCATAAAAGACAGAAAATAAAATACCTGCAATGAACAACTATAGGTTCTTCCTTGCCAGCCCTCTTATTTCGTACATGGCAAACAAAATCCAGAAAGTCACTTGAATCGTCAGGGACTCCATGGTCGGGCCAGGCTATATACTGGATCTGAGTGAGTGGACGACTCTCATTTTTCTACATATAAATGAAAGATTATGCAACGGACTTAGAAATAATCCTTAAAATATATGTAAACATTCATGTCATTTTAATTTTAGAAGCAAAAGAAACTTTCATTATGCCCCAAAAGTAATGTATAAATTCAATAAAACTCAAAAGTTTAAGGAAAAGGAAAGAAACCACTTTATAGAAACAGCTGTATCCATTTAAGTATCAGTCACCTGGATTATCACTCTTCTTATAACTAAATTTCTATATTTGTATTTTTAGGATGATAATCAGGTAAACAGAAAAATACATTAAGATTCCAGAGAAATGTTTAAAACAATATAAAAATTAGGTGAGCAAAAAAGGTTAACAAAATTTTTTTTTAATGAACAAAGTTGGGCTAATCCTGATAAGCACAAGTGAAATTATGGACATCAAGAAAATAAAATCTCAAAGTAAATGCAGATTAAAAACTGGAGACCATAAAACACAAAATCAAATCAATATTTAATTCTTCTTTGGGAACCAATTTCCCCATTGGTATAATGGAGAAAGTAAAGTATTGAATGTATACATCTTAGTTCAAATCTCAATTTCGCCAGTTAAGACAGTATTTCATGGTCTCATTTTCTTCAACTGAAAAATGAAACAACATCTACATCTAAAAGGGACAGTCTTACGTTAAACCAATTCATTTCAAGGACCTGCAAATCACCCAATCACAGCTGTTTGGAATCATACAGTCAGATTCCAACACTATGAAATCTGGTTACTGTCACTTACATCGGATGAACTTCCAAAGAACATGAAAGTAAAGGTACTTAAGAAAAAAGAATTCCCAGAGAGACCTCAATTCAATCTGGTTACAGATAACTGAAGGCATCTAATACAGAATACCTTTGACTATTATTGTTAACAAAAGAACTTAATGGTAATAATTAAGTTCTTGGAGAACTTAATCTGCAAGAAGGGTAATTAAAATCATACTTTATTAAGTTTTGGGGTAGTATTTATCTGTTTGTCCATCCATGTACTTATGCATTTATGGCAGCAAATTAATTTTCCCATTATATTTGGCTCAAACCTTAGAAACCAATTTGTGTCTCAGCATAGTTCTGAGATACTCAGGACTGCAAAGAAAAGCCACTATAACATATAAAACTGCCACGGATAATCTGTAGGTAGAGAACAACGGGATATACATATTACCTGATGTGACCACTGACCATACACACAAGCTCATCTTTCATGTCTATTTAGGAAAATGAAAAAAAAAAACAGCTTCTTGGCTTGCTTTGTTACATACGACCACTAGTTATACAGCACACATGCCCAAACCCAAAATTCATTCTGATAGTATCTCTAGCCCATAAGGTTTTGAAACTGTCTTTTCTTGTAACTTCAGTTTTATTCAGTGCCAGATTCCTGCAGTATACATTAGCACAACTTCAAGCTCCTTTCCTTTCCCATCTCACTGGACTCTTCTAGTCACTTTCAGGGAGGGGGTGCATTAGGAGTGGTGTGTGGGAAAAAAAAAAAAAAAAGGAGTGGTGTGTGAGTGGAGTTAGGGGAGATGTGGTCTCATCTCCAAAGGCTTCACCGTGGATGCCTGTGATGTTGGCTCTTCAGCAATCACTCCTTTCTTCCTACAGCCCTTAGCCCCAAGATGGCTGGTGTAGGCAATTGGCAGTCTGACAAGACAAGCAGATTCTGCCTCCACATACATCTTCCGGTTGGGTTACTGAGCTGGCATTTATTCATCAGTTTGCACTTCTGGCTTTAATCTGGAAGCCAAATGGAGGGACTCAGGGAGCAGGTAAGGAAAACTAACAATTTAAAAGCTGTAAAGACACCCACTCCAGTATCGTTGACTGAGAAATCCCATGGACAGAGGAGCCTGTCAGGCTACAGTCCATGGGGTCACAAAAGAGGTGAACATGACTTACTGACTAAACAACAGCAGCAATCTATCTGATGTTACAGTGTCCTGCCTACAATCTTACCCTCCTAAATAATGAGGAGATTGTGAAACTGGTCTTCTCCACTCATTTTAAGTTCAGTCACTCAGTCGTGTCCAACTCTTTGTGACCCCATGGATTGTAGCACGACAGGTTTCCCTGTCCTTCACTAAATCCCAGATCTTGCTCAAACTCATGTCCATTGATTCAGTGATGCTATACAACCATCTGGTCCGCTGTCATCCCCTTCTCCACCAGCCTTCAATCTTTCTCAGCATCAGGGTTTTGTCCAATGAGTTGGCTCTTCGTATCAGGTAACCAAAGTATTGAAGCTTCAGCTTCAGCATCAGTGCTTCTAATGAATATTCAGGATTGATTTCCTTTAGGATTGACTGGTTGGATCTCCTTGCAGTCCAAGGGACTCTCAAGAGTCTTCTGCAACACCACAGTTCAAAAGCATCAAGTCTTTGGCCCTCAGCATTCTTTATGGTCCAACTCTCACATCCATACAGAACTACTGGAAAAAATCATAACTTTGACTATATAGACCTTTGTTGGCTAAGTAATGTCTCAGCTTTTTAATACACTGTTTAGGTTTGTCATAGCTTTTCTTCCAAAGAGTAAGCGTCTTTTAATTTTCTGGCTGCAGTCACCATTTGCAGTGATTTGGGAGCCCTCCAAAATAAAGTCTGCCACTGTTTCCCCACCTATCTGCCATGAAGTGATGAGACCGGATGCCATGATCTTAGTTTTTTGAATGCTGAGTTTTAAGCCAGCTTTTTCACTCTCCTCTCTCACCTTCATCAAGAGGCTCTTTAGTTCCTCTTCACTTTCTGCCATAAGGGTGGTGTCATCTGTGTCATCTGCATATCTGAGGTTATTGATTTCTCCTGGCAATCTTGATTTCAGCTTGTGCTTCACTTAGCCCAGCATTTCACATGATGTACTCTGCATATAAGTTAAATAAGCACGGAAACAATACATACCCTTGACATACTCCTTTTCCAATTTTGAACCAGTCTGTTGTTCCATATTCAGTCCTAACTGTTGCATCTTGACTTGCACACAGGTTTCTCAGGAGGCAGGTAAGGTGATCTGGTATTCCCAACTCTTGAAGAACTTTCCACAGTTTGTTGTGATCCACATAGTCAAAGGTTTTAGGATAGTCAATGAAGCAGAAGTAGATGTTCTTCTGGAATTCTGTTGCTTTTTATATGATCCAACAGATGTTGGCAATTTGATTTCTGGTTCCTCTGCCTTTTCTAAATCCAACTTGAACATCTGGAAGTTCTCAGTTCACATACTGTTGAAGCTAGCCTGGAGAATTTTGAGCATTACTTTGCTAACATGTGAAATGAGTGTAATCATGTGGCAGTCTGAATCTTCTTTGGCATTGCCGTTCTTTGGAACTGGGATGAAAACTGACCTTTTCCAGTCCTGTAGCCACTGCCGACTTTTCCAAATTTGCTGGCGTATTGAGTGCAGCACTTTAACAGCATTAACTTTTACGATTTGAAATAGCTCAGCTGGAATTCCATCACCACCATTAGCTCTGTTCATAGTGATGCTTCCTAATGCCCACTTGAGTTCACATTCCAAGATGTCTGGCTCTAGGTGAGTGATCACACCATCGTGGTTACCTGGGTCATTAAGATCTTTTTTGTATAGTTCTTCTGTGTATTCTTGTCACCTCTTCTTATGTTCTGCTTCTGTTAGGACCATACCATTTCTGTCCTTTATTGTACCCATCTTTGTATGAAATGTTCCCTTTGTATCTATAATTTTCTTAAAGAGATCTCTACTCCTTCCCATTCTATTGTTTTCCTCTATTTCTAGGCATTGTTCACTTAGGAAGACTTTCTTATCTCTCCTTAATATTCTTTGGAACTCTGCATTTAGATGAGTATATCTTTCCTTTTCCCCTTTGCCTTTCACGTCTCTTCTTTTCTCAGCTATTTGTAAGGCCTCGTCAGACAACCACTTTGCCTTTTTGCATTTCTTCTTATTGGGGATGGTTTTGATCACCACCTCCTGTACAATGTGACAAACCTCAGTCCATAGTTCTTCAGGAACTCTGTAAGATCTGATCCCTTGAATCTATTTGTCACTTCCACTGTATAATCATAAGGGATTTGATTTAGGTCATACTTGAATGGTCCAGTCGTTTCCCTACTTTCTTCAATTTAAGTCTGAAATTTGCAATAAGGTGTTCATGATCTGAGCCACAGTCAGCTCCCAGTCTTGTTTTTGCTGACTGTATAAGCTTCTCCAAATTCAGTTGCAAAGAATATAATCAATCTGATTCTGGTATTGACCATCTGGTGATGTTCACATGTAGAGCCATCTCTTGTGTTGTTGGAAGAGGGTGTTTGCTACGACCAGTGCATTCTCTTGGCAAAACTCTGTTAGCCTTTGCCCTGATTCATTTTGTACTCCAAGGCCAAACCTGCCTGTTACTCAAGGTATCTCTTGACTTCCTACTTTTGCAGTCCAATCCCCTATGATGAAAAGATATCTTTTTTTTGGTGTTAGTTCTACAAGGTCTTGTAGGTCTTCACAGAACCATTTTACCTCAGCTTCCTCGGCATTAGTGGTTGGGGCACAGACTTGGACTACTGTGATGGTTTGCCAAAATGAATGGTTTGCCCTGGAAATGAACAGAGATCATTCTGTCACTTTTGAGACTGCACCCAAGTACTGCAGTTTGGACTCTTGTTGACTATGAGAGCGACTCCATTTCTTCTAAAGGATTCTTCCCCACGGTAGTAGATATAATGGTAATCTGAATTTAATTCATCCATTCTGGTCCATTTTAGTTCACTGATTCCTAAGATGTCGATGTTCACTCTTGCCATCTCTAGTTTGACCACTTTGTCCACTTTTAATTTACCTTGATTCATGGACCTAACATTCCAGGTTTCTACACAATATTGTTCTTTATAGCATCAGACTTTACCTTCACCACCATATGCATCCACAACTGGGTGTTTTTATAACTTTGGCTCAGCCTCTTCATTCCTTCTGGAGCTATTTCTCTGCTCTTCTCTAGTAGCATATTGGGCACCTACCGACCTGGCGAGTTCATCTTTCAGTATCATACCTTTTTGCCTTTTCATACTGTTCATGGAGTCGTCGAGACAAGAATGCTCATTAAAAAGGGGGAATAATCTAATAGCTGTTTGTTGTTATTTCCATTTCCATCTCCATTTCCACTGGAGATGTATTCCAATACCTTACTGATATTACTTGGAGGAAGAGATGTATAATCAACACCCTGGTATGATTTTTATGAATAGGGAAAATACTAATAGTAATAAGTATTATTTACTCAATTATTTTTTCACTGATCATTCATACTTAGCTACAGTAATTGGAAATATTATACTAAAAGAACATATTTTATAAGATTCCAGTGTATCCTAATGAAGCAAATAGTTCAATAATTTTTTGTATTTCTAATAACTAGGACTCAAGATTAAAAACATTTTCATCTTTCAAAGCCTCTACCTTGAACATAACAGCTCTAACCAGTAGGCCCCCCATTCCCCTACCTCCTGGTTGAACAGTGTCATCTTCCTGAAGACGTATGCAGTGTTCCCCTCTTCTGAGTGGCAGGTGACTTGGTAGCAGCCGTAGGATGAACTTCCTGTGGGTTCTGGCCAATACTGGTGACACTTAACCTGGTATCAATAAATTTTAGAAATAGACATAATTTAGGTTCTCCAATTTTTTTAAATATTTTAAGAACTTTCAAGCTTAAAGAAATGTGACAAAATAATTTAATGAATTCTCATATACTCTTCAATTGCACTCATCTCACATGCTAGTAAAGTAATGCTCAAAATTCTCCAAGCCAGGTTTCAACAATACGTGAACCACGAAATTCCAGATGTTCAAGCTGGTTTTAGAAAAGACAGAAAAACCAGAGATCAAATTGCCAATATTCGCTGGATCATCCAAAAAGCAAGGGAGTTCCAGAAAAACATCTATGTCTGCTTTATTGACTATGCCAAAGCCTTTGATTGTGCAGATGACAATAAACTGTGGAAAATTCTGAAAGAGATGGGAATACCAGACCAAAGATCTGACCTGCCTCTTGAGAAATCTGTATGCAGGTCAGGAAGCAATAGTTAGAACTAGACATAGAACAACAGACTGGTTTCAAATAGGAAAAGGAATATGTCAAGGCTGTATATTGTCACCATGCTTATTTAACTTATATGCAGAGTACATCATGAGAAATGCTGGGCTGGAAGAAGCACAAGCTGGAATCAAGACTGCTGGGAGAAATATCAATAACCTCAGATTTGCAGATGGCACCATCCTTATGGCAGAAAGTGAAAAAGAACTAAAGAGCCTCTTGATGAAAGTGAAAGAGAGTGAAGAAGTTGGTTTAAAGCTCAACATTCAGAAAACTAAGATCACAGCATCCGGTCTCATCACTTCATGGCAAATAGATGGGGAAACAGTGGAAACAGTGGCAGACTTTATTTTTGGGGGCTCCAAAATCACTGCAGATGGTGACTGCAGCCATGAAATTAAAAGACGCTTACTCCTTGGAAGAAAAGTTATGACCAACCTAGACAGCATATTAAAAAGCAGAGATGTTACTTTGCCAACAAAAGTCCATCTAGTCAAGGCTATGGTTTTTCTAGTCATGTATGGTAGTCATGTATGGATGTGAGAGTTGGACTATATAGAAAGCTGAGCACTGAATAATGATGCTTTTGCACTGTGGTGTTGGAGAAGACTCTTGAGAGTCCCTTGGACTACAAGGAGATCCAACCAGTCCATTCTAAAGGAGATCAGTCCTGGGTATTCATTGGAAGGACTGCAAAGAGCTGACTCATATGAAAAGACCCTGATGCTGGGAAAGATTGAAGGTAGGAGAAGGGAACGACAGAGGATGAGATGGCTGGATGGCATCACTGACTCAACGGACGAGTTTGAGTAATCTCCGCAAGTTGGGAGAGGCCTGGCCTGCTGCAGTCTATAGGATCACAAAGAGTTGGACATGTCTGAGCGACTGAAGTGAACTGAACATATACCCTTCACAAAGATCTGCCAATGAGCAACATTTTTTTGGTCATTTCTTCTCTTTGTAATGAGTCTGTTTGGATATATTTTTAAACTTTAAATATCTTGTTTACAAGAAGCTTCCAATCTGAAGTAATTATTACTATGAGGGTGGCAAAATGGTATACTAATCGTTATATTTCTTAGATTTAATAGTAAGAAAGACTTCAACTAAAATGGGAAATGCAATCCATTTACTTTCATAAATTAGGATAAAAAAATAAGATTTAATGACATACAATTCTGTTACATTCTATTCAGCCATTTAAAACACACTACTCTATCATTTTTAGAATATCCACAGAGCTGTGTAACCCTCACCACAATCACTTTTAGAACACATTCCTCACTCCCAGAGGAAGGCCCACATCCACTAGTAACGACCATGCAACTCCTCTAATCTACCTGTCTCCTTCCATCCCAGACCTGGGCAACCACTGCTCTACTTTCTGTCCCTTGTGGCCTACTTTGGACATCACATATAATTGAACCATAAAATATGTTGTGTTTGGTGACTGGCTTTGTTTACTTAGAATAATGTTTTCTAGGTTTATCCATGTTGCAACATGTATCATTTTTTCATACCTTCTTATTGCTAAATAATATTCAACTGTATGACTACACCATATTTTATCAATTTTTACATTTCGCTTCTTTCTACCTATGGGCTACTAAGAATAATGCTGCTGTGAACATCTATGGACCAGTTTTTGTGTGGACATGTATTTAATTCTCTTGGGTATTTCTATGAGTGAAATTGCTGAGCTGCAGTCACACTGTGTTTAGCCTCTTGAAGAAATGAAGGGTGTCTTCAAGGTAGTTGCACCATTTACCAAATCCATCAGCAAGACAGCAAGTTCCACTGTCTCCACATCATTACCAACACTGATTATTTTCTGTCATATTTACTTTAGCTATCCAACTAGCTATGAAGTAGTATCTCATTGTAGCTTTCGCTTGCATTTCCTTGGCGACTAATGATGCTGAATATCTTTTCATGATCTTACTGGTCATTTGAATGTCTTCTTTGGAGAATCATCTATTTAGATCCTTTGGCCATTTTTAAATGGGATATTGTTATTTCATGGCTAAGTTGTATGAATTCTTCGCATATTATAAATACAAATCACTTATTCAAATATATATTAGTCCATTTAAATAATAATAATAATGGCTAACATCACATTTCTTTTAACATAGTATGTGTTAGTTGCAGTTTTAAGCATTTAACCATGATGATTTTAATCATGACACCATAAGAAAGAAGTTTAAAGATTACAAAAGAGATTAAATCAATATGAATATTTTAACTATAGATGTAACATAATTTGAAAAATGTCTGAGCAATGTGTAAGATTCAAGTATGACTTACTCTGCCACGTTCAACCTGTGTGGTCAACATCACAACCATGGAGGAGCCTTGTTCCCAAGTCATCTGCCAAAAATCTGTACAAGTGTGTGGCAATGGCCCTTGACAAGCAATGTACTGATTTATAATTCTAGAAGAAGGAATTTCCATCTAAAAAGAAAAAGACACAAAACCAAAATCGCTCTGCATTATTACTTTTTCTTAGGATCAAATATAGAAAAATCATCTACTAAATGATAACTAAATGCAATTAATCTCAATAAATTGCAGAGTCAGTAAAACAAATCTCTATCAACTATTTTATTTGAAGAAGTTTCTTGTCAATGGGCAGTAGCTACATATATTTATCTTTCAATTAGTGGAAACAAAAATTTAAATATTTTCCAAAGTACTCTTATGAAATTAAAAGCATCTATATACAGAATCCTGTTTCACAGGCAGGGACTTGGTATAGAAATAAAAAATATTTCTCTATATATAGGAAACAAACTACTATATATAAAAACAAACAACAAGGTTCTACTATAAAGCACAGGGAATGTGTTCAGTATCTTTTAAGTTAAAATGGAAAAGAAAAAAACTGTCTCTAAACAGTTTATTGGTAAATTTTGTGAGGAGCAAAAATTCTGCCATTTGCTTTAGTTTAGATTTTTCACATTACATATGTGTTTATATATTATGTAATATGCATATAATTATATATAATATATATATAACATGAAAAGATTGCAAGTATTTTAAATTCATTATTTTCAGAAGTTAAGACTGTAACTATTTGGGGAAGATAAACTATCATCCTATTACATTTTAAACACTGAATTCAAAAGGTGTGTTTATTTCTGGGCTTCCCTGGTGGCTCAGCTGGTAAAGTATCTGCCTCCAATGTGGGAAACCTGGGTTCGATCTCTGGGTCGGGAACATCCCTGGAAAAGGGAATGGCTATCCACTCCAGTCTTCTGGCCTGGAAAGTTTCATGGACTGTATATAATCCATGGGGTCGCAAAGAGTCAGACATGACTGAGCAACTTTGACTTTTACCTCACTCACCATAGTAACACTTTGAACAATAATAACAACAAACACTTAAATTATTCACATAAAGGAAGTACAAATCAAACTGTAAGAAATTACCATTTTTTACCTATTAGATTGAAATATCAGAAAATTTGATAATACCATATACACATATGTAGCCTTTATCAGAAACCACAGGTTCATATACGCATTGGAATTCAGAATTTGGGGGATTTTTGAAAGGTTCTTCAGTGCACACACCATGTAATGTAATAAGTAATGTTCCTTGCAGGCTATAGGTCATTACTCTGTAATCAGTCATTATCAAAAAGTCTACAAATAATAAATGCTGGAGAGGGTGTAGAGAAAATGGAACCCTCTTGCATGGTTGGTGGGAATGTAAATTGATACAGCCACAATGGAAGATGGCATGGAGATTCCTTAAAATTCTAGGAACAAAATCACCATGTGACCCAGCAATCCCACTCCTAGGCATATACCTTGAGGAAACCAAAACTTAAAAAGACACTTGTACCCCAATATTCACTGCAGCAGTATTTACAATAGCTAGAACACGGAGGCAACCTAGATGTCCATCGACAGATGAATAGACCATATACAAACGGTATGTATATACAATGGAATATTACTCAGCCATAAAAAGGAACACATTCAAGTCAGTTCTAATGAGGTGAATGAACCTACAGTCTATTATACAGCATGAAATTAAGTCAGAGACAGAAAGATAAACATCGTATACTAACACATATATATGAAATCTAGAAAGATGGTACGGATGAATTTATTTCCGAAGAAACAGATATAGAGAACAGATTTATGGACACGCGGAGTGGGGTAGAAGAAGGTGAGATGTATGGAGAGAGAAACATGGAAACTTACATTGCCATATGTAAAATAGATAGCCAATGGGAACTTGCTGTATGACTCATGGAACTCAAACAGGGGCTCTGTATCAACCTAGAGGGGTGGGATGGGGAGAGAGATGGGAGGGAGGTTCGAGAAGGAGGGGACATATGTATAATACTTACAGCTGATTCATGTTGAGGTTTGACAGAAAATAACAAAATTCTGTAAAGCAATTATCCTTCAATTAAGAAATAAATGAACTTTTTAAAAAAAGTTCTCATTAGAGGTACAAAGTAAAGTTGATCCTCATTAATCATGGATTCTAGAATAAACCTCAAAGTTTAGATCAGCCCCTCTTATTCCAAATGACTATGGTATAATTAAAGAAAAAAACTTACATTTATATAATTTGCATTGATATAGTCTTCATTACCCTTTAAAATGACCCGTGTAGCATCATCTGAAAAAATTTAAAAGAATATTTTAATAAAGTTATATTAAGAAGATAATAGATACTTACAGAGAGAATAGATACTTACAAGGCGAAATATCTCTGTATCTATTTTTGGAAATATTCTGAGGTAATTTGGCACAACACATTGTCATTCCAGGCTTTTTCCGATATAGTTGCTAAAAAAAGAAAGTACAAGACAAGTTCAGAAAGCCATCGAGAGTTTTTACTTTTTTAGACTTGATTCTATGCTATCAAGAAATGGGTTTTTACCTTGGAATACCAGCTCTATACAATGATGTATCTTAGGTTAGTAAAATATTGAACCAGGTTTGCAAAGCTGAATTCTGCAAAATTTCTAATATGATTTATAAACATTTTGAAAAATGGTAAAACATGTAAAAAACAATTTTGCTTACAGAAAGAGTACCTGAAGTTTTAAATAGCAAATCTACAGGAAATATTTATTTCATTTATTTTATATTTGAAGGTACTCCTTTATTTCTTTTTTAACATATATCCACTCTTTGTTAGATTTTTCTTCCCATGTAGGTAGCATTCATTTAGAGGTGTTTAAAAGGAAAACTGATGTGCCCTAAATATTTTATAATCCTTATCTATAACATATACTCCAGAGCAAGAGATATTAATGATGTCTAACTACATTGAAAAAAATTAGAGAAGGATTAAATATGACAAGGCACAAAAACTATTCTTTAATTCAGGATTTTTAAGTCTATAATAGTCTATCTTCATCTGCAACCTTTCATAAAAACAGCTATTTAATTATAGAAAAAAATGTTTGATGACATAGACCTATAAAATCTCCCTATCTCCCTCTTTTAAACTGATACCTATTAGTGAAACCACAGCTAGAATTTGGGGAGTAATTTTAAATCTTTACATTTTACAGCTCTTTTTGCCAATATTTCTCAATAATATTTTATTAATACATTATAACTGATACTAGATTAGGCAGTTAAGAAGTCATGAAATTAACAAGAAAATATGGGCAAACACCTTTTCTATATCACGTTACTTACATCAAACTGTGTCAGTACTGTTCCAGTGATAAGGCCCTCAGCCAGCTGGATCATCGACTCTCGCAGGGAGTGGTCATCCTGATGGATGCTGTCGAGAGGGGCTTTCTCAGGAATGTACTGGAAGTCTGGCTCATTTTCTAGCTTTTCTTCCACTACATCATACACAGCTACAAAAACAAAACCAACATGGAAACCTTCATGAATTGGCAAAAGGAATTTACCAGATATTATTTAATTTTGTGTCAGAAAAAAATATTCACTTATTTGTTACTCATCAGATCTGAGTCTGAGGTCACTGCATATGGGCCAAGAGTGTTGTGGAGTTGAAGAAGTACCTCTGGGGATAAGAAGGGTTCTTGGCCATTATTGCTGAAAATATCTGCAACTTGCAGAGACTAAGAAAAAGAGGAATGTCAAGAAGATCTGCTCTGAACATATCTGTCCTTAATCTGTGGAATCTTGGGCAACAGCACCAATGGAGACCTATCCACCACACATGTAGACAGGAAGAGATACACATGAACTGAACAGAATGCTTAACTAAATATGTTCTATTGTTGTTTCTCGACATATTTATCAAGCAACTTAGAGGACTAGATTTTTTTTATTTTTTAATATATTTCTTTATTTGGCTGCACAAGTTTTAGTTGAGGCACTTGGGATCTAGCTCCCTGACCAGGGATGGAAACCAGGCCCTCTTCTGCCTTGGGAGTATGGAGTTCTAACCACTGGACCACTGGGAAGTCCCAGGAAACCAAATTTCAAAGGAGAATTCTAGGCCAGAATTCATAGTCATGGGAGTGAGGGGAGCCAAACTCTCAGCTGTAATCCTTAGTCCAATCTCAGCCTGGCCTCCTCTTCTTTCCACCCTCAGCTCCACTCCATAATTCAGGTGCCTGTAAACATACCATGAACATCTCAGTCCACACAGAAGCTCAGTCTACACCCCTGTGGAAACTGCTTCTTACGATACCTTATTGGATATCCTGTCACCAACCCTTGGGAGAACGGACCTGGGAAAACTGGCCACAAAAACCAGGAAGCAGGCTCAGAGCTATTTGGTCAGAGAACTGAAGAGTTGAAAAAAGTGGTCTAGAAAGGAAGGAGAGGCCATACGTGCTGGCTTGCATGCACCCTTGGTCCTGCAGAATCCTGACCCCCATGGGGATGGCAGAGCTCAAGAAGAGCAGAACCTTCTAAAGGACAGAGTCAAGCTCCTGCCTTTAAGAGGCTTTGTTCCTGCTCAGATATAAATGCATTTTTGAGAAGAACCGATTTCTGAAATGAAGAATGCAAAGACAAAAAGATATAAATGCATTTTGTCTAAGAAGAAATAAGATTTAAAGGAGAAAAGACCAGGAAAAACAAGCTCTTCTTTTCTGATATTTTAAACTAATTAATTGATTACAGCTGTGCTAGGTCTTCATTGATGCATGTGGGCTCTCTGGTTGTGGTACATAGGGTTCTTACTGCAGTGGCTTCTCCTATTGCAGAGCATGAGTTCTAAGCTCTCAGGCTCTTGAGCACAGGCTCAGCGGCTGTGGCACGTGGGCTTAGTTGCTCTGCAGCATGTGGAATCTTTTGGACCAGGGATTCAGCCCATGGCCCCCGCACTGGCAGGCAGATTCTTAACCACTAGACCACCAGGGAAGTCCTTTTCTGATACTTTTGACAAACATAATTTAAAATTTTGATTATACATATTTTTTTTAAAAAAATGGACATGACACCTGCACTGAAAGTGAATCCTGGTCCAGATTTTATCGATAAAACAATATTAGAAAGATATTTGCCAAAAGAAGTAGGTACCAGGTGGGTTCCTCTCCTAGTGTAAAGTATAAATGGGATAAATTTGAATTACAAAATGACCATGACTTTTGTTCATATTCTCTCTCTGTACTAGTCATGAATTTGCAAGCAGGTAACGAATGTCTTGGTGAATAAATGTCTTCAACTATAAAATGATGCTAATTCACTTGTCTCACTGGATGGCTGTAAACATTAAATGAGAAGTTATGAAAGAGCCAGGTCTATGGAAAGCATTTTAAAATTATTAGCTAATATGATTATTAAGTTCTCCAGGATCTGTTATCAAGAGAAAACTGAAAAAAAATCAAATTCAGAGACAACTCTTAGTATGAAAATTAAGTTGTTTTATGTGACAGAAAATGCCTGAAAATGAACCACCTAAATATCAGATCTAAATAAATGAGTTCCTTTAAAAGCCAAAAATGGAATGGTCTGTTGAAGTCTTCTAAATTTTCCTAGAAAGCTAATTTTTTTTTTTAAACTAATTGAAGGTTTATGGCAATTCTGTGTTGAGCAAGCCTATTGGTATCATTTTTCAAGCAGCATTTGTTACTTTGTGTCTCTCATATTTTTGTAATTCTCCCAATGAATTTCAAACTTTTTGTTTTTATTATATTTGTTATAGTGCTCTATGATCCGGAGAAGGCAATGGCACCCCACTCCAGTACTCCTGCCTGGGAAATCCCATGGGTGGAAGAGCCTGGTAGGCTGCAGTCCATGGGGTCGCTAAGAGTGGAACAAAACTGAGCGACTTCACTTGCACTTTTCACTTTCATGCACTGGAGAAGGAAATGGCAACCCACTCCAGTGTTCTTGCCTGGAGAATCCCAGGGACGGGGGAGCCTGGTGGGCTACCATCTATGGGGTTGCACAGAGTCGGACACGACTGAAGTGACTTAGCAGCAGCAGCAGCTCTATGATCAAAGATCTTTGATTTAGTATTTCAAAAGATTATGACTCCCTGAAGGTTCAGATGATGACAGCAATTTTTAGCAATAAAATATTTTTAAATTAAGGTATGTACATTACATACTTAACAGACTACAGTATAGTATAAACAAAACTCTTATATGTATTGAGAAATAAAAAAAATATGTGACTTGCTTTACTGTAATATTTTATTTATTTACTGTGATATTTATTGTGATGGTCTGGAACTGAAACTGCAATATCTCCAAGGTCTGCCTGTAGAGAAGATAAAATGAAAATGTCCGTACCCAAGAAGCAAAATGGGTGTGTAGGTGAGGAGATATTTCTAATTTCATTTTGCTCCTTATGGTATGTAGTCAGCAACTAACAATGTGACATTAACCAATAATTACTCTTCTGACTAAAACTATGATTAACAATAAATTGTTCAGAACAAAACTAGAAGAATATGTCTAACACTAGACAGTACAGGCACTTAAGAATTTTTTCTCAGAGGAGAATGATTAATGTTGAGGAAACTTGAAACTATGCCATTATGAACACAGGTTGAAGGACCTGGGATTGTATAACTGGAAAAAAAAAAAGGACAGCTTCTAGTAAAACTGACTGCAAAACACTGATGAGGGATTGAACTTATTCTGTATTACATTTATTCTGCATACCACAGAGAGACAGAACTAGAAACGCTGGGATTGAAGGAAGATGGACTTTTAGGTCAATTAATAGTTTCACACTGTCCACAGGGGGAATGACTGCTTCAGGAGTCACTGAGCACTCCACGTGGCAGGATATTCTTGAGGTTGTCATGGAAACTAAACTCTAGCTTGTTGGTCTTCTACAGGTGGAACAGCAAGTATATCTGAGTACCTAGGACTCCTTGAGCACCTTGGGGGTGAGAGAGGCAACTGCAGTCATGGTGGTCTGGAGAGAACTTCCTGAGGCTGACATCTCAGCAGAGACCTGAACGATGTGAAGGTATACACTGTACAAACGTCAAGAAGAGTGCTTTAAGCAAAAGGACCATCAAGAAGGCCAGCACAGACAACAAGAGAGTGAGGAAGGCAGAGGGGCAGGCAAGGTGGCTGAGAATTTGCATTTGACTCTACATGTGAACACTTCTCTGGTGGCTCAGTGGTTAAAAAAAAAAAATCCACCTACCAATTCAGGAAACATGTGTTCGATCCCTGGGCTGGGAAGATCCCCTGGAGAAGGAAATGGCAAACCACTCCAATATTCTTGCCTAGAAAATCCCATGAACAAAGGAGCCTGGCGGGCTACAGTCCATGGGGTCGCAAAAGAATTGGACATGACTTAGCGACTAAACAACAACCACTATGAATGGAAGCCACAGGTCAGTCTGATGTGATCAAGTTCTAAGAAGTCCACTCTAGCTGCTGTGTCTAGTAATAAACATGAGGGAATTATTAAAAACATGCAGTAAATCATGGAGTACTCACCATTAGGTCGAACTAGAAGGACTAACTCCCCAGAATGTCTCTCACAGCTCGCTTTGATCAGCAGGACCACCTGGTCGTGGGTGTGCTCTGCAATGTCCCGACCGTTGATCAGTACCACTTGGTCCCCTTCATTCAATCGAGGGACACACAAGTCAGCCTATCAAGGGATGCAAAGAAGGTTTCAAATTCACATGTAGCTTTCTGGAAGTAAGGGATGCAAAGGCTTCAAATTCACATGTAGCTTTCTGGAAGCAGTTCATTTCCCCTGTGGACAGTGTGAAACTATTAATTTACTTTTATAGACTCCAGAGCAGAAATAAAATTACATACAGAAATCATCTATCCATTCACTCATCTATTAAAAAAACAGAAATAGAAAACTCACTTTCAGACCTCCCTGGTGGTCCAGTGGTGAAGAATTCATCTGCCAATGCAGAGGACACAGGTTCAATCCCTGGTCCAGGAAGATGGGGCAGCTAAGCCTGTGCACCACAACTACTGAGTCTGTGCTCCAGAGCCTGTGCTCCGCAACCAGATAAGCCACCAAAATGAGAAGCCCATGTACAACTAGGGTAGCCCCTGCTTGCAGCAACTAGAGAAAGCCTGCATGCACCAATGAAAACTCAGCGCAAACAAAAAGAATTAAAAACAAAACTCACTTTCCTATAAAGACATTCTTTTTTTCCTTCTTTATTAATAATTTTTCCCCTGATGCCCTAGTACAATTCCAGACATACAAGTAAGACTAATGCTCTCAAATGCATAGATCAAGGTAGCTCTCACTTTGCACTGTCCAGATACATACTAATTTCAGTTGCACAGCTGAGTTAAATAATACCAGTCTGCTAACATCATGCGAATTTCAGTTACTGCATAAATTACAAGTAACTGCATAAAGTTCAAAACTCGCTGTTAGCCCGACAGTCCAAAAATCACTATATAAATCATAAATATGCAGCATGATCAATGACCAATCACATCCCTTCTTTCCAAGTGTATTGGTGGCTTGTTGTTATGCATCAGTTACTCAGTTCATGTGGAGATAGCAAAGCAGGTACTTGTGTGGTTTCCTTGTCTCCCAAAGATAAACCCACTTTGGGTAAGGAGCAACTGGCCAAAAAGTTACAAGAGCAGCAAAGAAACAAAAAGGGACAGAGCTGAAGGTGAAATTCAAAGTGAACATAAATGGAGTTATAGAAGAAGTAATTGACTATGTAACTATCAACATTTCTATTGTTTGAGAGACCCTAGATATGCAGGGAAAGGAATTTAGAGAAGATGAACTTATTAGCACAAATGATGAAAGTGGCTGTGACAAGAAGGATGAAGATGTCCAAGGAAGTGATGCTGGCAAGAAATTTCTTGAGACTTCCTTGGCAGTCCAGTGGTTAAGACTCCACACATCCAATGCAGGGGATATAGATTCTATCCCTGGTCAGGGAAATACCATCCCACATGCCACAGTGTAGCAAAAAAAAAAAAATTAAAAATTGAGAGGAAATAAAAATGGACACATCTTAAAAAAAAAAGAACAACTCAATACAGGAACTCCTGGAAGATATTTCATATCACTGAAAGTGCAAAGGACAAGTGGAAGTGGGATTCAGACTTAGAAAGAATTATCACTATTTGTTGAGATAAATAAGGAAAAATGCACACCCTGTAATTTAAGTTATATGACAAGAAAAAGAAAAGCACTGTTCACAAATTACCTTTGGTAAGTTTTCACAAAGAAATAAAAGACTTTGATTCTCAATGTTTCTGACGTTCTGAATTACAGGATAATTAATCAGTATTATTTTATTATTTCTTCATTTCCCAATACATTTAAAAGAGAAAGCATCAGAAATTTTAATGTTTTGATAAAAAATTTAAAAGTCATGGAAAAAAACACAATTTTCCCCATTGACTCGGTACGGGTTCAGGCCACATGGTTATCTTTATAGCTCTGCACTACTGTGTGAAAACAAACAAGTAAATAAGGTAAAAGAAATCAACAGAAATATGGACAGCCTGTTCCAGGAATACAGTAATGAGAACACAACAGAATTAAGTTTGCAGGATGATGGGGCTGGGCCTTACAGAAAGGGCTGTGGCAAAGGCTTGAAAGATGGAAGCAGGACTAAACTCACTCTACAACACAAAGTCAACACAACCCAACAAGGTACTGTCATTAGTAGAAAGAGCACTGATCCAGAAGTCAGGTTCTTCCACTGCTGCTTATGAAATGTGTGATTTTAGACACCTGAAATTCTGAAAATGGAACAGGTATCTATTTTAATTATGTATAGTTGTAAAATTTTAAAAATGAGATATTTCAATGTAAAGAATTAAAACCTGGGAGAATTCAAAATCAAGGTTCAGACCATTCCCTTGAGGTGCTCTTTCTCTACTTTTCTGCATGTTATAGCACACTACTAGTTACCTGTTATAACTGAAGGGAACCCTCTTACACTTAATCTTCTTCTGGTCTTTGTCAGATAATTTCTTACTTGCATTTCATTCTGATTTGGAGTCTACATCAGATGAATTTTGCTGGGACAACAGCTATTGGCTTGAATATGATCAGAGAGGAAGAAATATATGACTTTGGAAATTGCTGTTGTTCAGTCACAAAGTCATGTTTGACTCTTTGCAAACCCATGGACTGCAGCACGACAGGCTTGGAAATAACTTGAAAATTACTCTGTCCATTTCAAAAGGTGTCCAATAGAGAAAATGACATTAAAATATTTTAGACACTGCCCTTTCCTACCAATCACCTAAAATGAGGTTTCTAAACACTGTAATGGTCTCTAAGTTAATAATATTTCATTTATTTTGTATTTATTCAATTGATTCTAAAGTCAGCCACTATTTACATCGTTCTGGTAGAAAGGAAAAATTACCAATATAGTAATCTGTATAGCCTAAAAAGAATATATAGCATCTTAACGTTCTGTTTGGAAATTAACCTGTCTATAGAGTGCTCCTGAATATCCTTGACTGAATTGCAAACTATCCACGTTCATTGCTCAGAAAAAAATCAATATTCGTTTTATGACTTTACCTGGCATACAAATAAAAAAAGATTTCTTTCCTAATTTTAAGGGCAAAACATGCTCACCATCACGATTCAGACAATTAAAAAAAGGAAGCAAGAGATAAATATCAGTAATTCCACCACCACGGTGAAATACTGCTAACGATTTCAGCATGTTTCCAGATTTTTAAAATATAACTCACAATTTTAAAAACTGGATTAAACATATATGAAATTATAATATGTATTTTCACTGAGTATAGCTGATTTACAATATTGTGTTAGTCTCAGATGTACAGGTAAGTGATTCAGTTATACATATTAAATAGGTATGTCTTTCAGTTCTTTTCCATTACAGGTTATTACAAGTCATTGAATATAGTTCCCTGTGCAATAAAGTAAATCCTTGCTACTTATCTATTTTATACACAGTAATCCTATACTCTTAACTTATCCCTGTTAGCCTCTTCCCTCTTTGGTAACCATAGGTTTGCTTTTTATGTCTCTGAGTCTATCTTTGTTTTATAAATAAACTTATTTGTATTATCTTTAGGTTCTAAATATAAATAATACCATATAATATTTGTTTTTTTTCTGTCTGACTGACTTCACTCAGTTTGATAATCTCTAGGTCCATTCACATTGCTGCAAATAGCATTATTTCATTCTTTTTTATAGCTGAGTAGTATTCCATTGTAAAATGTTTTTCAAAATACTATCCTCTGAAAACCTTTCCATACTTACATAAAACTACATCATCTATTATTTCAATAGCTGCAAACCAAAGCATAATTTATTTAGTCAGCTCTAATGATGTACATTTTGATTTGATTTTCCCTCCAATTTTAATTTTCATAAACAATACTACAATCAACATTGTTGTATATCCTATGTTCTGTTTCATAAGAGGTAATTCCTAAAAGTAGAATTAACAGGTCAAAAGACATATATTTGACTTTTAGTTAAAAGTTTTGTATTGGGGAAAGCTATACATTGCACAGTTTAAAAAGCTGACTTAGTCTGTAAGATTATTACAACAAGAAACCATTTCCTGTATTCTTCCCTATGCTCCCCTCACCAACACCCACCCCTGCCACTACCCCGTTTGAGGCAACTTATTTCAACATTTTAGCTACAGCTTTTGTATTTACCTTAGTATCACTATGTAACTTTCTAACTTTATTGTTTAGTTTTTATTTTAGACATTATCTTTCTACTTGATAAATGAGAATACAGCCACCTCTCACCTCCTCATCTTGCAGTACCCCCATCCCCCAACACATATTTTCCAATACATACTGAACAAATAATTTTGGACTACTTCCCTTATCTTTCACATGTAGTAAGTTTATTTTATACATCACTTCCCTGTCTTGTCACTTCTGATCACAAGGGATTTGTTTAAAAAAGGACATTTGATCCGAGCTGAATCTATGAGGTTTTACTTCCTCTGAGTCTGTAATTTAGAGTGAGGAGTCTAATGATTCTGGGGTGCTGAGCTGGTTACATAAAACACAAATCCAGAAGTTGCTGGTAGGCACATCCCTTCAAAAGAACTGTGGGACATAATGGTGGTAGCTACACAATTTCTATTTAGTTGAAATTTTGAAGTCACCATCATATCTAAACAAAGAGTGTGTCTGTGGTGCTAATGTTACAGGAACTTGGCTTGAAGCTGCTAATAAGTACACTTTTCCTTTAGAATGTATTTTATTGTAGCTTGAAAGATTAAGTTGATTCTACTACAAACCAGTTTACACTGAGAAAGAAAAATTCACAAAAAAAGAAATGGACATGAAAAGTAGTTCTGATGATTTGTAAAATTCTTTCTAGAAGTCTGACTACATTCCTGTCCTGGGGTTTTGTGATACACCTCTACAGCTGTATGAGAAATTTTGTATTTATAATTAAGCCAGGGGTATGCAGTGACAGACTTTATTTTCTTGGGCTCCAAAACTACTGCAGCCATAAAATTAAAAGACATCTGCTCCTTGGAAGGAAAGCTATGACAAACCCTAGACTCAAAAGCAGAGACATCAATTTGCTGATAAAGGTCCACATAGTCAAAGCTATGGTTTTTTTCAGTAGTCATGTATGGATATGAGAGTTGAATCATAAAGAAGGCTGCTACAGAATTTCTATTCAGTAGAGATTTTGGAGTCACCAAAGAATTGATACTTTCAAATTATGGTGCTGTAGATGACTTTTGAGAGTCCCTTGAACTGTAAGGCGATCAAACCAGTCAATCCTAAAGGAAATCAACCATGAATATTCATTGAAAGGACTGATGCTGAAGCTCCAATACTTTGGCCACCTGATGCAAAGAGCCGACTCACTGGAAAGGACCCTGATGCTGGGAACAATTTAAGAGGAGAAGGGGGCGACAGAGGATGAGATGGTTAGACAGTATCACCGACTCAATGGACATGAATTTGAGCAGACTCTAGGACACAGTGAAGGACAGGGTGTGCTGGAGTCCATAGGCTCACAGTGTGCTGTAGGCCACGGGGTCACAAAGACTCAGACACAACTTAACAACTGAAAACAACAAAAATTTCACAAGTACCCAGTTATTTGTAATCAACAAGTTCTTAAAAACCAGAACCAAAACTATATATCATGATATCCTTGATCAATCTTGACTGTGATCTTCAAATCAACTTTGAGGTTGCTGCAAAGCACCAAAATCCCATAACTGGTCTCTTTCTCTCAGGCTGCAGGTTCCTACCTTTCCCAGGACAGAGATAGTTAAATGATAATGGATACTGACTCAAAGTTCTTAAAGAAAAATGCAGTTAAACAGAATAAACAACAGAAATGGGAATCTGAAAGCAGTATTTACTATATAATGAGCAATAAAAATGATGTACCCACAATTTATTAAGAATTGTCCTTATGATTCATAAGCAGAAAGTTTATAAGTACTGAAGGTGAAGGATAGGGCAGAGGGGCGGGGGTGTTTTCATCATCATGGGTACATACAGTATTTTCTTTACTTTTGCTTAGCATGTTCACAATAAAGAGTTTCAAATAGATATTTTAAACAGAAAGTAGACAAATAGAATGTAAGTAAACAATTCTAAATCAAAAAAGAAGTCAAAGAAAAAGCAAACAAACTATACCTCTGTCTACATTTTGCTATTTAGAGGGGTTATTTTGATAGAGTCTAGAGTCTCTGTAAAAATAAGTATTTGAAAAACTGTTCTAGAAGATAGGGAAGAAATAAAAATTAACTTCCCAGCAATTTAGGAGATTCAGCAAACAACATGTGATACTTGACAAATTAAATGATTCATTTTATTGTTTTATTTATACTAAGAAAATAAGTATGTATTCTTGAAGCTAGGATCACTGAGAAGGCTGTTGAACTCACAGGGGTTCCTGGCGCAACTCGGGACACGATCACAGGCATCTTCTGGTCACATCCTCCCTTCACGTTAGAGCAAATCAAGCATTAGTCAGCATTACATATATAGAAACACCTTATTTAAAAGATGAGTGCAATACAAATTCTAAGTTACCTTTACATTGAATCCAAACCTCCCATTTTCATCAGGTTTCATTCTGATTAGAACGAGATTATCATGTGGAATACCACCATTAGGCTTAAAAAGACAAAAATAGATGATTCATCATTCTCTTCATTTATAGGCTACTTACTTTCAGATATACAGGAAGCATGCTTTGTGTATGTTGATATTACCTAAAGTGTATAAAGAATCATAATTCAAATTTCTCTCTTGCCTTACCGCTGTATACTAGACTATAAGCGCCAGAGTAACAGGACCTTTATTAATTATCTAATTAATTAACCACAGTGTCCCTAGAACCTGGCTCAAAGCTTTGCACAGAGCAAGTATCTGTAAGTTTTACATGAATTCATGATTCCCTCTGCTTTTTAAAAACAGCTTCATTGAGACACAATTCACATACTACACTTCACCCATTCAGAGAGTATAATTCAGTAATTTCTACTACAGTGACAGAATTGTACCAACACCACTACTATTTAACTTTAGAACCTTTTCCTCATCCCACAAAGAAACCCTGTGTCCATCATCAGTCACTCTGCTTGCCCCCATCCCCCAAGCCTTATTCAACTCCTCATCTATTTTCTCTCCCTCTATATATACATACTTGACTATTCTGAACATTTCATGTATGCAGAATTACACAATATATGGTCAATTGTAACAAACTTCTTTCACTTAATGTTGTGTGCCTATTCTGTAAGGTAAGTATCTGGCTAACTCTTTCTTATCCTTCAAGACACAGGTCTGAGACGATCATTTCTGGGAAATCTTCCCTTAAATACACAGCTGAATTAGTTGTATTTATATACTTGTGAATTCCCTAAAATCACTTCTAATTACAGAACTCATCCTCCTCAATGCACTGGTAGCTTCTGACACAGGTGATTACTCTCTCCGTGACCTTCTTCTCATCAGCTAGCTGGCTAGTTCTCTTTCCTAGCATTTTGTCTGCATCTTTTCAGTTTCCTTTGCTTTCATCTCCCTCATGTTTATAGCTTGCAGGACTAAAATTTCAGAATCTCTTATTAAGGTAATCTGCACACTCTACACTTCCCGTCTCATGGTTTTAAATATTTTGTCTACATGCCATCAACTCTCAACATTATAAATTCAGCTTCAATCCCTCCCTTCAACTCCAGAATCATGTCTCTAAATGGATTCCTAGTAGACACATCATTGTGCCCCTATCGAGCTCCCGATATCCGCCCCCCACCTGTTCCACCTGGAACCTTTCACGTCCCAGCAAATGGCAACTTCATCCTCCTAGTTTTTTAGGCCCCAAATCTTCCTATTATCCTTGATTCTCTCTCCCTAGTACGCTACAACCAGTCCATCAGCAGACTGTGTCAGCTCTACTCTAAAACTCCCCCAGAACTCAGCCATGGTCTTATTTCTTCCACAGCCATGCTGGTCCAATCACCACTGCTTCATGGGATGACACCTCATAACCAGTTTCTCTACTGCCACCCTGCTTTTGATTTTTTCTCAACATAAAAGCCAGAGTGAAACCATTAAAACCTAAGTGGCAGCACACTGCTTCTCTCCTCAGTTATGTCCATTTGCTTCCAATCTCACTTACAGACTGGACAAAACCTTTACAAGACCAGGCATTTAGGATCTGGCCCTTTCCTGTTCATTCTGGTTTGCTCATTCTGCTCTGGCCACACTGACCCCCTTGGTGTTCTCTGACAGGATCAGTCACACCCTGTCTTTGCACTGTTGTTCTCTGGGCTTATCTGCTCTCCTGTCAAGTATCCATGTGGTTTATCACCAAACTCATCCCTGGCTCAAACTACGTTAAAACTGTAGTACTTCACTCTGGAAATTTCCTAGCCCTTTTCTGCCTTGTCTCTGTAGCATTTGTCTAATAGGCTATAAATTTATTTACTTTGTTTACAGCTTGTCTCATCCTTATCCTTAGAATATAAGTTCCCTGCAGGCAGAGTTTTTTTAAATTTTATTCTACTATATTCCCAGAGCCCATAACAATGCATGGCACAGAGCAGGTATTCAATAAGTAATTTTTGCTTGAGTGATAAAACAAACTAGACTGTAGATTATTTAATAGGAGGGATGATGTCTGATTTATATTTATATGCTCCAAGTGGAGTCACTCAGTCGTGTCCGACTCTTTGCGACCCCATGGACTGTAGCCCACCAGGCTCCTCCATCCATGGAGTTTACTAGGCAAGAGTACTGGAGTGGGTTGCCATTTCCTTCTCCAGGGAACCTTCCCGACCACTACCTACCTTAGTAGGTAAAGAAAGACCTCAGTTAACTATGAACCAACGAATGATACATAGGAATCACCACACAGGTAACACTAAAGTTGTCATTCATTTTGAGTAAGGATTTTCATCTCTATGATGTGTCCGTGGTGGTACAGGAAGTGTGGGAGAACTTTAAATGGCTGCCTGCCTCTGGCTTTTCACTTTTAGACAGTGAGGGAGGACTATGGGTGAAGAACAAGAGGGTAAGTGAGCAATGGCCAGCAGGGCGTTTGGCATCACCCACACTTGTTGTGGGGCCTCCTCTCCTTGTATCTCATTTTATTCCTTGATATCCCTTTAAGTTTCCTGAAATACACCCATATTTCTGTCTGTCCTATACTTCTTCATAAACACAATGTATCCTTAAAATTTATTAACAATCTGACCTTTGATTCATCTACTTGAAAAAGCAATGAAAATTCATAAATCAGAGGATTCTAAAAATTTACCATTTTTGTTTGGTACAAAGTACTAAAATATCTCATGGATATATTTTTAAGAACACAGCAATTATATATTCCAAAGACCTGCATTCAATTTCAAAAGGTTGATTAAAATGATAAAGTTGCTGCACTTAATTATATAATAAAATTAATGGTATTTAATAGGCTATTAGCATTTGTTCTGGAAATGTGTTTTGCAAGACTGAAACCAACAAATCTGTCAAAAATTAACTTCCAGAGCAATGAATGTTTTATAAACGATGATAAAAGAAAATTCCACAATTGGGTTATATGGTGGCACAATTTATGAGTAAACATATAATGAAAAAGAGAAAGTACTGTAATATAACTTACAGATAAAACAGGCTACGGTACAGAAGAAATCTGATTTACAATTAAACATTTTCAAAGAAAAGTGAGAATATTTGAAGAAGCTACTTACAGTAGATTTTTCAGGAGATGATGGAACATCAAATGTTTCATTAACATGGTTTTCCAGATCTTGTTGAGAATGTGAATAATGAATCTGGCTCCAACTGTTTTTCTTTGATTGTTTGGGTGGTAAAGCTGGAGGCTGCCCATCTCCAGGAGTCTCTTGTGATCTAGTTAGGAAAAGAAGGGGAAAAAATTAAGTATTTTGGAAGCTGTCTTATAGAATTATTTTAAAAGCTAGGGTCAAGCAACTCAGATATTTACTATGTCTAGTAGGAGAAAAGCTTTAAATACCATATTTATTTGCAAGTGCACTGTTTAATGAAAACTTTCTTAACTTTGAAGTTTAAAGTAATATATCTAATTTCTTAATTTATCAAACCTGTAAACAATTCTACAGATTGTTTATATAATAAATAATAAAATATACTTTAAGGATACCCCTATGAAGAGATTTATCGATCTACCATAACAATGTATATATATTTCCAAAAACCCCTTTCTAAGGTCTTCAGTGGAGTTCTATGGGCAGGCAGAGAGATGAGAACTGAGAGCCAAGCTGTGCACAGATACCAAGCTATAACACATATACTTGGTGCCACCTTAGCAATCAAGGGATTGTCCATTTTATTTGGAAATAAAATGCAATTTATGGAAGTGATGGACACAATGGGTAAGAGTGCTGAGTTCACTGAGGAGACAAAACTGGAGAAGACAGTGTTGGAAAATCTGATTTTAGGTGAGGATGCAAAAATCCAATTAACATTAGAAAGCAGACGCCTGAGGCAGAAGCAGCAGGAGCAGATGAGCTGAGTCTGACAGGGGAAACCTCAAGGTTAAAAATGCACCTTTTAGGAAGGAGTACAGTATATGCAGTAAAAGGCGAGTTTTTCACAAAGGCCAGAAGGGGGAACCAGAGGCTCAACTTGGACCCCAGAAAGCCTGTGTCCATAGAAGTCCTGGACTTGAAGGGACCCAGAAGGGGAAAACTGACCATCAGTGGGATTTTTATTTATCTCAGAGGTAGCAGAAGATCCTTTGGGAAAATAAAAGAATTTTTATCCCACTGCCTAAGGACAGGTGAGAGATTGACAGCTGCTGTGGTAATTAGGACAGGCTACAGACAGATGCTAAAGGCACATCTACAAGGCCTGCAAGAAGCAGAACTGTACCCTTCAGTCCTCCCTGGCTGACATCAGGACTGGCTATATGATATGCTCTGGCCAATGAAATATGAGTAGTCACTTCTGAAGGGAATATTTGTGTGTTTCTTCCCTCAGGCAGGAAACCAGCCATGTCCCAACAGGGGCTGCTATCAATCTGAGCCTTATACGACCATGACATAGAGCAGAGCCACAGGTGATCCATGAGTATACAGAATGTAAGGAAGAAAGAACCCTTGTTGTACGTTACTGTGAGTGGGGAGAATCTGCTACCATGGCATAATTTGGCCCAAGATAACTGACACAGAGGTACTGCCAGAGTGGCTCTTGGAGACATGCTGCTCTTGGTAGAGAAGCTATGAACTTACTGAGAGACTTGCTGCTAGACACCTGGTAGATATGGCAGTGATACTAAAACCTGCTTAGTGCCAAGATAGTCAGCCAGGATTAACACTGAATGATCTAACTTCTCCTAAGAGAAAATATAGCTCTTCTAATCTAGTATAAATTATACTCGCTAAATACACTGATTAACAATAACAACCACTCAGCAGTCCACATGGAAGACTTCAGGGCTCAAAATGCTCTAAATTCTGGTAAGTCTATAAAGACCGCATCAGATAGCATATCTCCCCATTTCAGCAAAAGCTTCTCTGAGATCTATCTTGATGGCTAGAGACTCCAGGTCTCAGACATACTAGTTTTTATTCTGCTAATTTCAACTGCCAAGGACTCAAGCCTCTAAGATCCAATACATTCAAGGGCTGGTGGTCCAAGAAAATGTCCTCACAGATTACAATAGAGATGTGTGCTTCCACCATGGCCTGCTGTAGGGGATTAGGACAGGTAACTGCAGGCAACCCTTGGCAGAGCCTCAGATATGAAATTTCTAAAAGGCAGTTGATTAAAATACTCCAAGACCTCACGAAAACCAGAAGTCATTGGACTTCAGATGGATTAATCAACAGGTCTCATCTCTTCTTTAGGACTAAGTATAACCATGAGGGGAAGGTGAAGAGAAGCTTTTTTTTAGTTTTGCATATGGCTGTCACACCTGGGAAGCATTTCATATTAAAACTAAAGGTCTTGGCAAGACTATAGGGTTAAGATCAGGTGGGAATGGACTCAGAGCAACTATCTTTATCCTCGGTTCAGCTGTCTAAACATAGTGCCAAGACAAACAACAGGGACAAACGTAAGCCTGATAGGGAGCACGGTGTCTAAGTGAGCCATGCCTGATGGGCAGAGGTATCACGGTGGCAGCACTCAGTTACAAGAGGGGACAGCGCTGACACACTGACAACATGGGACATTCTGCTCACTGCTGAATCCGCATTTCCGGGGTTAGAGACTAGGGGTATACAGTTCAAAAAACTATAGACGTGATTTTTATTATGTGCTTTTGATTAGTACCTAGAGAAGGAAATGGCAACCCACTCCAGTCTTCTTGCCTGGAGAATTCCATGAACAGAGGAGCCGGGCAGGCTACAGTCCATTGGGTCACAGTCAGACACGACTAAACAACTAACACTCATTTTGATTAGAAATCATTATCCAAGAACACTGGCTGCAAATTCATGGCTTCTGGGCCAACTTTAGCTACAGACATTTGGCCTGTTCACTGTAAAACTGTGAGTTGGCTACATTTAAAAAATTACATATCTGGATTTCCAGAATGAAAAACTTGGAAGCTCTGGAAAAAATGGACTAGCATTACAAGTTGTTAACAACTGAACAAAGCCAAGTGATAGCTGCTGCTTTTAGATGACCATGGGCATTCCAGTCCACATGAATCCCACCCACACTCTGGTGGGTGTCTGACTATACCTTCTCCTTTACTTATTCAGAGTCTGCAGGAAGACACAGGAAGGAAGAGAGTTTAAGTGTACTGGCCTGAGTCGGGATTTGAGTCAAACTCTAAAGAAAAGGTAAGGAGAATATAGTGCAGGCTGGAAGGACTAGGCAAGATCTGAGAGAGGAAAAGACAATACAATTTTGGATTTCAGGATAGGACTATCTGTCTTCTTTCATTGTTTTGTTACTTTTTTGTTAAAGTAACTTCACAGAGAGTGAGACAGGCTCTCCACAAGTCTGATTATTGCAGAGGGTTATTACAGTTGGTCTGGGGAACTTTCACTAATTATGTGCTCTCCCAGTAATCCTGGCAGCAATTACCCTTTCTGTTTTTTCAACTTCAATAACCAAACATTCACTGTCTCTTCTTTCTTTCTACGTACCTATCTTTCTACAGTGTATAAGAGTAATCAAGAATATAAATACAGACTCCTAAAATTCTTATTCTGGGCAAAAGCTATCAATTACATTTTAAAAACATACCCATATTAACTCATCTTATTTTAAGAAATAAGTCCCATGTTCATATTTAATGTAGAAGCATTACATGCAGTCAATCTATTACTTAAACAATTATCTAGGAAGATGACATTTTTTAATGCAACAAATTTTATTTAGCATAGTCAGTCCCAACATTCAGCACAAAAAAAGTTTACAGAGGATAGAAAGTGCACTAATAAAAGCCAGTCTTTACCAAAAGAAAAGAGAAAACGTATTATTGATTCAAAATATTTTACACTTGAATGATAAACTGCAATAACTTATTTGGGGCACCTACTGATATAAGTTATTGCAGTTTATCATTCAAGTGTAAAATATTTTGAATCAATAATACGTTTTCTCTTTTCTTTTGGTAAAGACTGGCTTTTATTAATGCACTTTCTATCCTCTGTAAACTTTTCTTGGGGGGCACCTACTGAATTAAGGTGACCTCCCTGGTGGCTCAGACGGTAAAGCGTCTGCCTGCAATGTGGGAGACCTGAGTTCGATTCCTGGGTCGGGAAGGTCCCCTGGAGAAGGAAATGGCAATCCACTCCAGCACTCTTGCCTGCAAAATCCCATGGACAGAGGAGCCTGATAGGCTACACCCCATGGGGTCACAAAGAGTTGGACTCGACTGAGCGACTTCACTTCACTTCACTGATATAAGAGAAAGGAAGAGAAGAAAAGAATACTTTAGAAGAGTTCAATCTCCATCTGGTATCAGGGAAGTCAGTAGAGGTCACTGAGACCGGTAGTCTTTCTTGCTTTCTGCATTAGCGCCCTCAGCTGGAACTGTTCATGGGACAGAAGACGTACATGCTTTAGGAAGATGTCTAGGTCTATTAGTCCCCGCCTCAAAGCTTCTCCCAGGTGTCTTCAATAGCATTTTCCTCTGCATACAGATTTAGGATCTGTTTGTATAGTGGGGCTGTGGGAATGATAACTTCATCAATATCATTGTTTTCAGATTGATTTTCCATTTTCTCCAGAGCAGAACTGAGTTCTTTCTCAAAAGTTCTGTTTTTATCAGCCTCAGCTACTTCTTGATCTAAACGGATAACCATCTCTTCGAGTTTCTGGCGACCTTTTTTCAGGTCTTCCTCTATTCGTTTCAAGGCACTGAGCTCTGCCTGGGCACGATCCATTTCCTCCTTCAATCGCCATCTCAGTCTGTCACTGACCGCTGAGATGAGAGAGGCTCGGATAGTGTCCTCGCTGATTGTGCCATCCCTACTGGGACCAAGAGTGGTCACAGGAGGCTGGGAAGGGTACTAGGAACTTGCGGCAGGATACTGACCACCAGGTCGGTAAGGACAGCCTGGGTAACCACTGGGATTGGGAGGGTACCCAGATGGGTATGCAGAAATCCCACTTGGCAGGCCTGGCATGTAGGAATTATTTGGTGGCTCTATAGCCTGGTATGGTGGACAGGATGCTGAAATAGTAGGATGAGAGAAGACTGGAGGTTCATCTCCAAACACCACAATCATGACTTGAATAAGCCCCAATAAGTCTGACTGTGGGTGCTTCCGTTCATGTAGATAAGGAAGATATATCTTACCATTAGCATCCACATGCTTTCCTGTTTTAATAGTCGTTGAGCTAGTAGGCTTAATGAAATAGATAGGGGGATTATACGGATTTGTGTCCAGCAGCCACAGGCAGATTGGAATACTGTATGTATTACTTCTATAAGGCACAGGAATTGTGCCAGTAAGGTTCATTAGTTCCCTGGAACTGCCGTCATTAAAAACGTATGAATCCAATACAGGTTTGAAATCTTTGTATAAAGTAATAACATTAACAGCTTCACATACAGTTAGGTCTCTCTATTTGTACTTGGACACCATTTTCTTGAGCTGGCTCTTCGATACCACCATGGCAGCTGCCTCGTGACTCCGGTCCCTGCAGGCAGAGGGTCAGCCACTCCGGGGCCGCCCCAGGCTGCCCTACACAACCACACATGGACGAGCCAGCCGCCCCACTACCGCCCTCCCTGTAGCAACAGGAAGTCGGCCTCCACCGGAACACGACTTTCATACGTAAACCATGTATTGTAATTTAAAATTATAATACTTTTGAAATAATATCATGAAATAGGCCAGTTCTTTAAAAAGCTTCTATTTCTAGGACGAAACAAAAACAAACAAAAACCGCCAAGGAAAACAGAATGAAGAGACATCACATACTCTGGAAGGACAACCAGGCAGTGTAGTGGAACAAAGCCCAACAAGGAATAACAGCTAGCATCTGAAAGAAGGGACCTATAACTTAAAGGAAGACCAGCATCTACTATCAGGTAGTTTAGACAGGACTTGGGAAACAGGAACAAAGTAAGAAGAGGGATCAGGGTGTGGCTGGGGTCTTACAAGTAGAAGTAATCAGTTGGCTTTAAGTATGGGAGCTGGGAAAAAAAACTGGTCACACAGACAGTATAGAAAATATAATCCCAAAGAGATTATTATAATTACTCATAAAAAAGAAAAATGAACAGGATAAACCCTGAAAACTGTAAAAAAAAAAAAAATGCTGCCCAAAGTTTAACCGTACCAATACACCCTTCATACATATAAAAGTTTATTCTAAGTTAAGAGTAGAAAACAAAAACCATACTCTTGGTAGACACTAATACAAACTTAACAGAAATGATTGCTCCTTTTTCATTAAAACTCTTATTTTCTAAGATATACACCAGGAGCTCTTGTCTCATTCAATTACAATCACTAGTGTCACCTGTCTTCATTAGGCATTTACCCCTGCCATACTTCTGTGAGATACAGATAAAATTCTGGTTCAAAATTCAGGCTTCTTGATATTTTGGCTAATTTATAGTAACATTTAGAGTATTTCAAAGTAAACACCATTTCAAACTGATTACTAATTTATGCTCAAGACAATTCAAGTGTTTAGAAACTCCCCGGGATATGATTGGTGGCGGTGGTTTAGTCGCTAAGTCATGCCCGACTCTTGTGACTCCATGAGCCATAGCCTGGTGGGCCCCTCTGTCCTTGGGATTCTCCGGGCAAGAATACTGGTGTGGACTGCCATTTCTTTCTCCATAGGATATGATTAACAGAAGAATACACTTGAAAATGTCATATTATTTTATCAGCAGGCATCTACTCCAGAACCAAGGTCCCAGACCTGAGATTTCTGGTTTCAACCAAACTCCAAGTCTCCGACCTTTGCTTCCAAATGCAAGTCCTGGAGACTTCTGCCAGAGCTGGATGGCGGGTAATCATACTTCACTGAAACAGCCTACACCTGCACTTAGTCCTGCTCTCACAGGTACAGCATCTCACATGGTAAATCCTCTGAGGCCCCGCGGCTTAATGCTCTTACATCGAACCCTCTTTCGTTCTTTTATTTCCTTGTCCTAGAGCAGGTGAGTATTTTGCAGGCTAGACTGGATCAAGACTGGCATGGGAGCTGGGTTACACTGAGCCTGCAGGCAAAGTGATCAGTGCCAGTAGTTCAGAGAAGCAGAGGGAAAGCAAACCTTTGAGGACTAGTCAAAAGGAATTGCAGAGGTAGGACAAAGACACAGCGACTCATTAGACAAGACTGGAATGGGGCAGTCTAGGAGAGAATAGCTCGGGGAACTAGATTTAACATTTGATGATTATGAAATCTGTAGTCTCTGGTGATCAGGAACTGAATAATGAAGTTGAGAATTTGGGGAATTCCTCATTGTGTTCAACCGGACATCCATACTTCAGACATGCAGACAGATAAAGGGTTGATAATATACTTAAAAGCTGCTGGTATATACCCTCCCCCAATTAAATGAAAGATGTATTTGTATTTATTATAGTTAACATATACTAAGTACATTTTCCTCTGCTGAACTACTAATAAGCATCTCATTAAATGTTCACAGCAGTCCTATGAGGTAGATATGATCGTCCTGCTTTTACAAACAAGGAAATTAAGGCTTACAGAGATAAAATAACTCACCCAAAGTCACATAATTAGAAGTGGTGGAACCAAGTTTTAAACCCAGTCTGAATCCAGAGCTTGTGCTCTTAACACTAAGTTATAGTTGCACCTCAAAGAAAACAACTGCAAAAAGCAGGAGGAAACATTTTAAATCAGGAGTTTCTTTTAACCTGTAGCACGCACACATGGTACACATACTTTATGGGCTTCCCACGTGGCACTAGCGGTAAAGAATCCGCCTGCCAGAAACCAAGGTTTGATCCCTGGACTGGGAAGATCCCCTAGAGAAGGCCATGGCAACCCACTCCAGTATTCTTGTCTGGAAAACCCATGGACACAGAAGCCTGAGTCTTACAGTCCATGAAGCCACAAAGAGTTGGATATGACTAAAGCAACTTAGCATGCATGCAAACCTGTAGCAGTGGACTCTTCTTCAAATGAAATGCTGCTCAGAAGCCAGTTTTTAAGACAGACAAAAACTAAGCAACCCTATCTACTAGTATCTGAAGCTTCAACAGACCTTATCAGAGCAAATGCTGAACATGACTATTTTCTTTCATTCCATTCTGCTTATAATGGTAGTATCTTAAATTCTACCAGAAACTGTTTGTCTTTAAAATGAACAGAATACAAGATCAGGGCTCTAACAACATCCATATTTACTTTAATTGACAATATATTCCTAATGGAAAGGTTTTTGATATATCTGAAACCAATAACTTGCCTAAAATGATCCAAAGTGGGGGCTGGATGGGAACAAGGACTTGAAACACATACTGTTCAAATTTTATCCACATAAAAAATGTATGGACAAATTACCACCCGTCTTAACTTTTGGATGTTAAGAAAAAAGGAGAGCCAGGAATGCGATTCTACAAGTGTTCCAATGCCCAACTTTCAATAATACACTTATCTTAAACTCGGACATTTTGGAAAATGTTACGTGAAGAGCAAAAAATGAAAATATTATACTTAAGTGCACTTTGCTGTTACAGGCATATTTTAACACAGCAGCAAAAGAGTTGTTAAAATTGTCAATCAAGCCAAGTGGGTAAAAACTTTCCTGACTTATTTCAGTCCAATCAGTTTTAAATTTCCTCATGAATGCTTCAACAACAGCAGTGATTTGATTTGCTTACTCTGCAGTCAAAACAGTTCTCTATTGCAGCCTTCAGCAATCTGTATCATAATAAAAATAAAATTTATCCATCTCCCATTCACATCCTCTGCCAATTATTTTTTAGAAATAATTGAACTTCCCTGTTACTTATTGATATTGTGGTGTGAATTTATTTTTTTTTAAATCTGTTAGGTATTTTAAAAGTAATTTAGGGCTAATGATTATCTTAGAAAAATTACAAACTAAAAATAGTCTGATTTTCTGTGGAACACTTAAAGAAAGGAAGGAAATGGTAGGATGTAGTTTCGATCACCCCTGCCTTTAAATGGTAACTTTATTCTAAGCAATAAAACAGCCTCCTATTTGTTTCCACAATAAACACACCTGTGAGTTAATAGCATTTTCTCCTGTGAAGCAGGCACGCTCACCCAGTGACCTGAGTCAAGACTCACCTTAACTCCCATGGACTCATTCAAAAACCAGGCAACTGGTGAGCTAGCTCAACATCTACTTCCATGCACTACTCTGAGATGCTCTGTGCTTAATCCAGCATGTTGCTGAACTCTTTTCACTTTTGACCAAGGTAAAACTAAAATCTATGGAGTCCAAGTTGAAAAATATTTGCTCTAAATGGAAAAAAAAAATCAACAAAGCCTTGCCCAGGAAGTTCTACAAAGTTCTACAGACTGGCTCAGGTAAGAAAATCTGAGTTTTAGTTCTGTAATTTGGAACAAATGCTGTAAGTGTGGCTTTTTCTCTTCTATAAAGTGGGGTTATATATCTTTTCTATTTTATTGAGTTCTCTGAGTAGAATAGTGAGATAATTTATGAAAAAAACTGATTTTAAGCTACTAATGTTAGTTACTATTATTAGTTTACCATTATGCTTGTCTTTTCAGAACTCTCATTAAATTGGCCGAATTTCAGATGCAGTGTTATAGATTCAAAACTGAATACAAACACACAGGCTTCATAAAATACACATCCAAAGAGAAAGCCTGAAACATCCGAAATTCTTGTGGACTGGGCAGGCGAAGCAAACACTCTGCATGGTTCCAGTCTATGCCAAACCTGCTTTTCCATTTCAGGTCAGGAAAAGACAACAAAGGTATTCTGAAGAGGATAAGTGATTTGGGGGATTTGTGATTCTATACAATTCACAAAAGGAAATACTCAACTGTATGTGTATGCAGATGTGTATGTGTCTCCACGAAAGCAGCCCTTCAAAAACCAGATTGAGACCATGTGGTCAGGCCCCGGGAGTGACATTGATCTGTCTAATGAGATGGGCTTTGTCATTCCTCTATGTGGTCAGCTTTCATGTGCTGAAAGCATGTCATTCTAAAATTTAATCAGTTGGCATTTCAATCACATCCTTAATTACTGTACATTTCTTAAAGTTTCAGAAGTAGAAAATACCTGCTTATTATTTACAATCAAACAAAAAGGTTACAGTTATAATTTTTAAAGTGATAAAACATTATAAATTTCCACGAATCTTAACTCTCGTCCATCCACAGTGCACACAGGGCACACTCCATGGTGTGCAGTATGTATCTTTCTATTCCTCCATCCTTTATAAAGTACATTCTCAGTCAAAATCTTTCATGCAGCTCCACATTAGCCAGACTAACCACCCAGTGGTCTTGACAGCTTGGCCGCCTTCCCTGCTGGCCACACACTGAGAACAGCAGAGGCTCCTCTGGACCAGGCGGGCTTTCCTGGAGCACAACACTCCACCTGCTCTCCATCTTTCCATCATTTAGACCCACCCTTTCTTCAACCCTGATCACTTTCATTATATTTTAAACCTCTTTTTCCTTCTCAACAATTAACAGATCTTCTTATCTATTATCTTATAAAGTATCTTTTTCCTAATTTGTACACTGTATTTTTACTTCCACATGAATTAACTGCATTATATGAACCAATAAATCAGGAAACTGCCTATTAATATGAGGTAAGCATGTTGGCATTAAACTGACATACTGAGTTATGAAGTTTAATTTACGCAGTTTGTAATGATAGAAATGAATTTTAGAAATGGTACATGCATGCTTTCTACAACTTATTGTCAGTGTGATCTTTTCCCTTGCTACTTAATTTCCCCCAATACTGCCTATTTATTCTTATGGCTCCCTTCCTGAAAAATATTAAGAAAATTCTACCTTTCATCACCTTACTGCCGGACCACAGTGATACATTAAACTACAGAAATATGTAATGGTATTAACTAAAGTTCAAGTATACACACAGTCAAAAATAATAACAGTGATTCTGTGAAGTGAGGGGCCACCAAGACCTTCAGGGACATATAAGCACATTTACAAATATATGACTTTTTAAAACATTGTACAAATAAAATCTGTATCAAATACCATAATTTCCCAGATTATTTCAAATGAAATAATTTGGGGCATTATTATTTATAAGAAGGAAGCTAAATGAATAAAAGCCTTACGGTGATGATTCCAAAACAATGCTATTAGCTTGTGTGGAGGATGGAGAGTGATGATTCCCAAAGGCCTCGCTTGGGGAAGTGTGGACCATGTGGCCTACCAGATGACCCACCGAAGATGGCCGCAACCGGGTTCCCTCTTGGTTGAATGCAGAATTTCGACTATGAGAAGAGGAAGAGAAACTGAATGAAAATGTGCTTTACCTCAGTATTTTCAAGTTTCTTAATTATATGATTGCATTAGAAAGTTGGGTGTGTGTTTTTAAGACTAACCACATTTTACTAAGCTGAGTCTCTGACAAAGACAGTATGGGGTAAACAGAAAGAACACAGCAAGTCAAAGATCTGAGCTATAGTTAGCAATCTGCCATGGGGATTTTATCTATTTCAATCATCTGTTATCTCTACCAACCTTAATGTTTCTGGGTTTTAGTCACTACAGATTTGCATCTTAAGCAGCATTTACAAAATAAAAGGAATAAATAATTCAGAAATATCTTTTCATATTTGGTCTGAACTCTTTTTTAATCCTTTAATAAATTCTTTCATTTATAAATGGGGCTTTCTATAATTTCTAAGAATAGAGATACTGAACACAATATTTCCATCCTCATAAGAGGTGCAGTCACTTTAAAATTTACGGAAAAAAATTTTTTTTCAGATCATACCTAAAATTGTTTTGTTACCAGAAATTTTGACCAGAATTAGTGACAATTAATTAATTCAATTGTCTGGTTTAAATTTCTTGTGTTTTCTACAATTTTCTGTAATTGTTTAGAGGGATACTGGAAACAAGAAAGGCTGGCTGGAAAAGAGACCAGGTTCGGGATCTTCTTCAAGCAAGTTGAATTCAAGCCTTTGAATTTATACACAGTCTGTTATAAGACAGATAACTTAGCAAGATACTGAGAAACCTTTGAGTCTATTTTGTTTCTAGTAGTAAGGAAGAAAACATGCTATGAACCAAACTGTTTATGACCATTCTTTACATCCAACACAGTAGAAATTTACTCTTAAACTGACACTCATTAGCAAAACAACTTTTAGGATTTAGTGCACATTTACTGAACATTAATGTGCATAAAATAAGTCCAAAGGAACTTCTTTAAATATTACATTCCATGCCAAACTTCAAATATTCTTTGGGTTAACAAGAATGGTCAAATTCAACTGACACTCAACAGTCAACTGACACTCATATTGTTACCATTATCTTAATCACATACATATAATACAACACATCTGTTAACTCTACAAAATTAAGATAACATCTTTGGCCAGAACACGTGTATTACTATTACTCCCTACACCCAAGCATCCAGCTTTTGTGAGAAATGCTAGGATGAAACATATTCACAGAAACTGCTGAATATCTGTGCTCCTCAGCAGAGCTATGGCTGCGCCTGTGGGAACTGAGGCTGGAGACCACTGTTTCCTAGAACACAGTCGCAACCCAGGAGCAGGGTAGGAGCTTAAGTAAGAAAATCACAGCACCTAGCATATTCAAGTAATGTGGTCCCCTAGAAACTGTGTTGGAGACACACAAGGAAAAGGATTATGTCATCAACAACCATACCCCCAGATTTTAAGTCTACTAAGAGATCTTCATTTATTAGTCAGTAGCCTGACTATGAAGGTCAGCTTTGTAGTTAAGTGAGCATTTTTATTTCCTGCTCTGCTTATACTGGGAGTTCCAAGATAAGAAAAATAATGCCCTGGAGCAATGACAATCATGCCTGAATGAACGATTTAAATTTTACATATTATGATGTTCAGCCCCTGGAAACATACAGCCAAAAATTTAGAACCTAGCAAAACGTACCCCTGATGTACTTACTGGTTAGGTGTTCCTGGTGGAGATCGTGATGGAAGGCTCTGTGTTTCTAACCTGTCATCAGATAGTGAATTTCTGCTGACTACTTCCCAATCCATTAATTTCCGTGCCAAGGGCTTACTTGGGGATCTGGAGTAACAATTTAAATAATATGTAAAAATGTTTATTTTTAAAGCCCAAACTATATACCAAACTTTAGAAATCATCTTAATAGATTAGTCTAGATGAGTAAACATAATGCTTTTACTTGTAAGAAATCAATGCATTTGGAGGCTATTTACCAAACAATTTCTTAAGACAGTAAATCTGCTTTATACGAAGAGAGAAGGCTAAGAAAAAGAAGGAAAGAGAATAAGGAAGGAGAAAAAAGAAACAAAGCAAGGACGGTAAAGAAAAAAACAATGGAACAGCTGGTTAGCAAGTTTTCCCAGATACTATCAGTATTATAGGCATTGTCTGTCTCTTTTCCACAGTTTTTGTGACTCTTATCTTGGGATGTTTTAATTCCTAACATATCATTTCCTGGGTGTCCTTAAACTGAAACCCTGATCCTCTGACTCAATGAGGACAGGACAAAAACGCTGTGTATATTTTATTTAAATTTTCCCCTTTTAAATACAGTAGGCCAGTGGATTTTTTTCTTCTTTAGGAAACATTTAGAAAGTTAACTATTTTGTCTCATGGTGGGGCACAGTATATGTTTTCTTAACTTTATATGGTCAGTTACTATAGTGATAAAGAGACTAAGTGATCTTTGCAGAGAACAAAAACCCTTAGAATTTTAGGTAAATTAACAATTGAAGTCATTTGTTATACAAATTCAAAAAGTGATCAAAGTTTATGAAACATATATGATATCTATTTAAATGCTTAGCTTTTTGATATGCAGAGTCATATGAAGATTAATGTAATGAATTAAGTAAATTACATAAAAACACATACTATATCATCTTCTAAACTCAGGTAGTTTTATATTTCAGTAATAAATTCACTGATGTACACAGACCAGATTTAAAAAACATGGTAATACTGAACAGGAGTACCCAAGAAAATTTACATACATAGTAGAAAACATTAAAATAATGAGTGGGGACCATCAATCCTAGCTTTGACCTTCCTTTAGACAAACCACTTAGGCTTCTACATCTAAATTCCTGAATTTACTTGTAAAATATATGCTCCTAAGGTCCTTCCCTACCTTCTGAAATGACCTATGAGCATGTAAATTTGCAGTGCAATGTTTTAGTTTATTAATTTTACTAAATCACAAACAACTTTACTTCTGAATTCAAACCACACAAATAAATGCTCTATCATTTCATGTACTCATAGCCAAAATATTTTTACATTGGACAATGATATTGCTTTTTCTTTTTTTTTTAATTGAAATATAGTTGACTGACATCTTAAGAACACTGAAAGTTTTCCAAAAGAGAAGTAATGTTATCAATCAAAAAAAAAAATCATTGACTCAGATTTCACTTTTCATAAATGAATTTGAAGTAATTTAAACATAAACACTTCCCATTATCATGAGTTTAAATTACAGGATTTTCTGATTTGAAAATAACTCGGTATACTATTTAGTCTGCCTCATCATTCACAAAAAAGTAAATAATCTCATGTATTAAATTCTTTTAAACTGAAATAAAGATTATTACAATAAATAGTATTTGTAGCTTTTCTATTAATGCTAATTCTTACTGTAATAAATAGATTACTCACATATTAGATTATTAAATGTAAAGTGTTTCAGTGAGTTCACTAACCACAATCAGAGATCACCTATTTTCATTTTCTAAAAGAGGGAAAGAGTTATTTGAAGGAGGAAAAAAAATCTAGTTATACTCACCTAATGTAAAGCATCAGAACACTTTACTGTTGTTAATAAACTAAACATGGATGGAAATGCTTTGCATTTAAAACTAAATTTCAAGGTATTTTATTTTATTAACAGTTTTAACCTCAGAGACCCACCCACTCAAGCTTGCTGTCTATGTTTCCTGTTCAGTGTGGAAATTTCAGAGAAAAAAATACCACACTTCATCAGTGTTTGCAATGTGGTAAATTTATTTTCTGACCATGGCACCTTATTTTTCTGTTGCATGGGAACATTTTTTTGTTTTTTTTCTTAGATATTATGTGACAATTGAAAAAGTTTGGAAGCAATTCAAAGAACTGATGTATCAGAAAAATAAAATAAATTAATATTTATTATTGCTGAAAAAGCAACGTTACATAAAAAGTTTAAGGAGAAACCTTTTCTATTTATACTGCCAACTGAAATCCCACGGAGCGAGCAAGGATTCTAGAATTCTCTAATACTCTAACAGAATAATTAAATAATTGCTAAAAACCTTCAGGGTATTGTGATAGATATGCATCAGATTACCACAATCCCAGAAAAGCTTAGTCTTTCAGAGCTAGTAAGATCATTAAAACAGTACTAATAAAAACCCCATCCTAGTGATGACTTACTATTTCAAAGAGGATTCATATAATTTCAGCAACAAAAGAAACATGACACTTCTTTGGGGCCCATCATATTGGAATTTTAGCTCTGTTAGTCACTAACTAATACGTATTTGTTTTATAAGATAACCAATTAAAACTATATAAAACAAAGAACTATCTGACCAGTGATCACACTACTAACTGACGTAAGTCAGACAGAGAAAGGCAAGTATCGTATAATAACCCTTATCACCTGGAATCTTTAAAAAATGATACAAATGAACTCATTTACAAAATAGAAACAGACTCACAGACTTAGAGAACAAAAATGGTTATCAATGGGGAAAGCTGAGGGGCAGGGATAGATTGGGAGTTTGGGACTGACATGTACACACTGCTACATTTAAATAGATAACCAACAATAACCTCACATCCTTATGGCAGAAAGTGAAGAGGAACTAAAAAGCCTCTTAACGAAAGTGAAAGAGGAGAGTGAAAAAGTTGGCTTAAAGCTCAACATTCAGAAAACTAAGATCATGGCATCTGGTCCCATCACTTCATGGGAAATAGATGGGGAAACAGTGGAAACAGTGTCAGACTTCATTTTGGGGGGCTCCAAAATCACTGCAGATGGTGATTGCAGCCATGAAATTAAAAGACGCTTATTCCTTGGAAGGAAAGTTATGACCAACCTAGATAGCATATTCAAAAGTAGAGATATTACTTTGCCAACAAAGGTCTATCTAGTCAAGGCTATGGTTTTTCCAGTGGTCATGTATGGATGTGAGAGTTGGACTGTAAAGAAGGCTGAGCGCCGAAGAATTGATGCTTTTGAACTGTGGTGTTGGAGAAGACTCTTGAGAGTCCCTTAGACTACAAGGAGATCCAACCAGTCCATCCTAAAGAGATCAGTCTTGGGTGTTCATTGGAAGGACTGATGCTAAAGCTGAAACTCCAATACTCTGGCCACCTCATGCGAAGAACTGACTCATTGGAAAAGACCCTGATGCTGGGAGGAATTGGGGGCAGGAGGAGAAGGGGACGACAGAGGATGAGATGGCTGGATGGCATCACCAACTCGATGGACGTGAGTTTGAGTGAACTCTGGGAGTTGGTAATGGACAGGGAGGCCTGGCATGCTGTGATTCATGGGGTCGCAAAGAGTCAGATACGACTGAGCGACTGAACTAGACTGAACTGAACTGAACTGAAAGGCTTACTATATAGCACAAGGAGTTCTGTTCAACATTCTGTAATAACTAAAATGGAAAAAGAATTAATACTTGTATATGTGTAACCGAATCACTTTGCTGTCCACCTGAAACTAACACAATATTGGTTAATCAACTATACTTCAATATAAAATAAAAATTTTTTTAAAAATTTAAATAAAATTGAAAAAATAAAATGTATTGGGAACCATTCTGGGGAAAAAAGAACTAAGATGCAGATGTAACTATCTGCATTATTTCTCAAAATCTGATATGCTCAAAATATTAAAGCATTCAGTTCAGTTCAGTTCCAAAGAAATCCCAGGGTTGATCTCCTTCAGAATGGACTCGTTGGATCTCCTTGCAGTCCAAGGGACTCTCAAGAGTCTTCTCCAACACCACAGTTCAAAAGCATCAATTCTTCGGCACTCAGCCTTCTTCACAGTCCAACTCTCACATCCATACATGACCACAGGAAAAACCATAGCTTGCTAGATGGACCTTTAACACATACAAATAAAGGAAGTCACTTGCATGTGATATTAATATTAACATATAATACATCTATGATTTGGTATTCATAGTAGAATATCATATTACAATAGAACCAGTTTTGAAATCATGTTCAGTGTTTTTATAAATATCAAGCAGCAAAACAGTTAAGCTTCTTGTTAGGAAAAGAATTAAAAAAAAATAAGTATTTTGTTATGGTGCAGTTTTAACAGAGAGGGCTTCCCTGGTGGCTCAGATGGTAAAGCATCTGCCCACAATGTGGAACACCAGGGTTTGATCCCTGGGTTGGGAAGATCCCCTGGAGAAGGAAATGGCAACCCACTCCAGTATCCTTGCCTGGAAAATCCCATGGACTGAGGAGCCTGGTAGGCTACAGTTCATGGGGTTGCAAAGAGTTGGACATGACTGAGCAACTTCACTTCACTTCACTTTAACAGAGAAGAATCAGGAAAGTATTTATTTTAACAAGTGTGAAAGGAGTGTTGCAAAAAAGTTATAGTACTAAGAACTAGAATAAACACGTATATTCTAAATTAAAGCAGAATTGATAGGAAGTAAATTACTTCTTTCTCAAGAGCAATTTCATGGAAAATTATTTCAAATTAACATTTTGCTGTTCATTTTACCTTTATACAGGTCTTTAGAATTTTCTAACTGGAAACAAGGGTATCTACGACTGTAGAAAGGAGGAATTTGAATAATTTCAGTAGGCATATCTATTAGGGTGACAACTAAAGTGTTTTTACTCTTTTTTTTTCTCCTTTCTGAATAACCAAAACACCAACATGACACCAAGATTTGTATTTAATAGAGAAATAGACAATATTTCCATCAATAAATCTAAAAATAAAGCCAAAACAAACCAATTTCAAAACTTCTTTGAATAAATGCCAAAATGAATTATATCATTCCAATTCAAGTTAAACTCATCACAGCAAAATGCTATAGCCCTGACCAGCTAAATCTTTCCTGTATCAAGGCATTTTTCACCAACAATTTTCCAATTGGGTAGATTATTCATAGACAAATCAGGATGAAGGTAAATCAGGAAAGAAGAAAAAAATTAAGTAAATTTTATTATTCAAACACACAAAAATCACATTTTAATGATTTTGTTTCAAATGCCTTACTCAAAGGTACTTGTAATATTATTTATTATTAATTTTTACAAGCATTCCAGGAATAGTGCTGGCACAGCCTCAGATTAAGTAATGACTCTTGACTCTGCAAGCAGATAAGTGGCAGAACAAAGGAAGAATCTTAAGAGTTAAAGCTACACATTAGGCTAAAAGGACTTAGCTGTTTAAGATTTACTGACATAAATGACTGCAGATTTTTCAACACTGAAGAAAATTCCTATGATATGCTGACAGAAAAGCAAGAAAAGCATGAAACAATTTTTGAAACAAATATAGACATACACAGAAACATCTCAGTGAGCATATATATTGGTAAAGTTTTGAATAGTACACATTGTTTTGGGGTCAAATTTTTTCTTTACATTATTTGACATTGTTGGAACTTAAAAAAAAGTGAACTATCATTTATATGAGTAGAAAAAAATAAAGCAATTTATACTTTTAGAGGAAAGAAAAAAGAAACAAAAACTTTATTCTAGAAACACAAAGCAAGGAAGTCTTTCGGATAAAGACTAAGAAGAAAATTAAAGTCAAAAACAAAATTGCCTAATTCTCATTTATTAAAATTCTCAGGCCTCCACTGGCAGCAGACTCTCAGCACGGGAACTCTTTAAAGAGCTGTGGCTACTATGGTGAATAAGACGGAGGAACTGCCACCCTCCTGGAGTTGACATCCTAGTGCAGGAGACAGACAATAAATAGGATCATCGTTCACATCTGTGGCAGGGAAGGAATCAAACATTCACTTGTCTGATGCAGAACAGCAAAAACTACTGCAAAGAGGTTAAAAGTGTGGTTAGAACCCAGGATACCTGGTTAGAATCTCATCTGCATCCCTCACTATCTATATAACTATCTCAGGTATGTTATTCAAACTTACTCAGATTTCTCATTTGTATTAGATTTATTACAGTAATTCACTGAGTATGGAAACTGTGAGTTAACATACAAAAACTGACTGGCACAGATAAGTACAAAATAAGTATGAGCCATTATGAGATTACCTGATCACTCTCTTTCCATTCACACCCCATATAGTGATCCTACCCCAGCAGCCAGGATAATCTTCCACCCTCCCCTTTATTTTTATTTTGAACATTTCAAACATAAACAAAGTAGAAAGAAAAGTTTGATAAACTCCATGTACTCAGGACCCAGGTTTAGCCATCATCATCATGAGATCTTGTTTTGCCTTTCCCACCAATTATTCTGAAGCAAATCCTAGAAACCATATGATATTTGGAAATATTTCAGTTTATCACTCAAAGCATGAGAATGCTACCGTATTTTTTAAAAATGTAAGTCAGTTTACATCCCTCCCAGGCTCTCAGTCCCCGTGGCTCCTAGTGACACTCCTGAGTCCTTACCATTCCCAGCACAGGGCCACAGAGACTCCAGCTGCCGCCAGCCACTCTGTTTCCTTGACTATGGCCTCGCACACTCTGGCCCATTATGGGCTCCAGCTTCACGGCCTTCCCTGCCACAGTCCTTTACCTATTGTAGGTCTCTGTTGCACCAGTTAGAGTTTAAACTTCATTAGACTCAAGATGTCTATCCTGTTCTTCACTGTATTTTCAGGGCCTGAAATAATGTTCAGCATGGTAGGTCTTCAATTTAATATTTGCTGCCACCAATCTGGTCATTCTCCCTCATCAGCTCTAATTATGTAATCATCTACTGGATAATACCGTTAGATTACTGCTCAGACTGGAGAAGGAAATGGCAACCCACTCCAATGTTCTTGCCTGGAGAATCCCAGGGATGGGGGAGCCTGGTGGGCTGCCATCTATGGGGTCGCACAGAGTCGGACACGACTGAAGCAACGTGGTAGGTACTGCTCAGATATCTCAAACTAGACCTCTGCAGTTTAACTTTTCTATTACTATCCGTTTTCTCCTGTACTGCTACTGCTAAGTCACCTCAGTCGTGTCTGACTCTGTGCGACCCCATAGACGGCAGCCCACCAGGCTCCCCCGTCCCTGGGATTCTCCAGGCAAGAACACTGGAGTGGGTTGCCATTTCCTTCTCCAATGCATGAAAGTGAAAAGTGAAAGTGGAGTCGCTCAGTCATGTCCAACTCCTCACGACCCCATGGACTGCAGCCCACCAGGCTCCTCTGCCCATGGGATTTTCCAGGCAAGAGTGCTGGAGTGGGGTGCCATTGCCTTCTCCGTTTCTCCTGTAACCCCTATCCAATTTGCATCACTCCAGTCTGGTAGTCTTTTCCAGATACTCCTGTCTCTCACATACCTCCACCAACTGGTCAAGGATTTGTGCTAGCTCTACTCACAAAGTAAATTCCTCAAATTTGTTCCCAATTAACCATTTCATTACCAGTGTTTTAGTTCAGGCCTTGGCTATTTTCATTTGGATTACTGCCTAACTGCTCTCTGGGTATCCAGTCTTTACTTCCAATTCATTTTCTGTCCTTACGCATAAAACTATTTTCTAAACCACAAATCTGATCATGTCATCTCACTTTTAAAAACTAAATTGGTTATTTATAGATCTTAAAAAATGAAGATAACAAAATAGTACCCAAACAAAGCAACTTAACAATATGATTTAAACAAAGATGGAAATGGGCTGGATAATACATGAGTTATGTTTTTCAAAAGTGTTAACAAAAGGAAAAAAAAAATTCCAACAAAATGTAGCATTTTTTCCTCAACATAATTTATTGTTTAACTAAAGACAGGATCATGTGGTAACTCTGTGATCATATGTGGGAAAAGAGTTTTTAGTAATTTTAATCTTGCTGTGAAAACAACTCAAGACACTGAATTAGCCGTCACTTACCTTGCAAACACTCTGTCTTTATTTGCCTTTTCTTTGCCATACTGAACTGACTGAACTTCAGTCCTCCCACTGAAATACATAAATATGTACAATAAAAAAACCTTAAAGAGAACTACAAGATAAAATGACAACACACAACATGATGAGACTACAACTACATGAGATATTTCTAGTGGAGAAAATAGAGCAGAGGGTAAAAAAAATGGACTATATTCCACTTCAATCTGGATGGATGAAATTTAATTAGTTCTTCCATTAATGAACAAGAACTTGTTCCAAAGACACTGTTTTCAAATACTCTTTCATTTGGAAGTTAGTGTGAAAGAAGTAATTTTGTGTGAGAGGAAACCCCCTCTGCTATGCTCTGGAAAGGCACTCCCTCTAGACTCAGACCAGCTCATATAAGCCCGGCTGTCACTCCCCACGTCTGTGGTTTGGCTAGTGTCTTTACTACTACTATGACTGAAGTGACTTAGCACAGCACAGCAGAGCACAATCAAGGGCCGGATACATGCGGACATCTTCAAGAACTATCTTTCCCTGGGAAGCTTTTCTTCCTAATCTACTGATAATGATCATAGATATATGCTTGAAGCTCTTCATGTCCAGAGATAGGCAACTCCAGATTATCTGTCATAAGAGAAGGAACAAAGGATAGAATGTGGCTGGGAGTTGGGTACTATCTTAGAGCTGATCTGTCTCCAAGCACACCATTTACGTATGAGAAGTGAGATTCCTCTGTGGTACTCCAATAGTTCAGAGAAAATTTATTAATTAAAAACTTGGTTCTTAGAGAACCCATTACCTGACACGTAACATACCTGAGTGAATGAACATAAATGTCTAGAATACCAAATAAAAAACCATTTACATAGATAGAAATTTAATATATACAAAAGCAGCCAAATACAGATTTCCAAAGCTAAGCAAGCAATTTTAAGATCATCTTCTACGGACAAGTATAGATAAATGTGAACAGAATGGCATGTTTGTTGAAGTTTTAATGGAAAAGTCAGAAAAATTATCATGATTTTAAAATTTAGATAAGTTGATGTTTCTTGAGAAAACATATTTCCTCTAAGGATAAACTATACTTGCAACTGTGAACAAGGTAACAGATTTAGGTTCACTATTGCTTTGTATTTCCACACTAGAACAAGGACTATAATGCCCTGAATATTTTGGAACAGCGATAATAAGGGTATGTGTATGAGGAAGTTGGTAGAGGGAGTATTTAATCCTCCGATATTCCAAATTCCATCCCTCAGTCTTCATAATATTTCAACATTTTAAGTATGACAATAGTTCTAGTATTCCTGTGTACGTGCTAAGTCCTAAGTCACTTCAGTCGTGTCTGACTTTTTGCAACCCTATGAACTGTAGCCCGCCAGGTTCCTCTGTCCATGGCATTCTCCAGGCAAGAATTCTGGAGTGGGTTGCCCATGCCCTGCTCCAGGGGATCTTCTGACCCACAGATCGAACCTGCATCTCCTGTGACTCCTGCATTGCAGGCGAATTCTTTACCGCTGAGCCATCAGGGAAGCCCCTCTAGTATTCCTAACCACTGCTTGTTATGAGGGAGGGAAAAAGCATTTATCTAATGTGTATCCCTTAGGCATAGGACTGTGTCCAGACAAACATTTGTCCTGCTGCCATTCCTATATCATTTACAATACTATTAATCATTTCAGTGATTAAAAATATTCTGGATACGTCTTTTAAAGTTCTTAGGACTAGAAACATAAAACCTAACTTTTGTAACTATAGACATACATGGTTTACTCATACACTCATTTAATTCCATGTTAACTGAGCCGCCAGAGGCCTCAATCCTGTCCTTTCCTGCTCAGCTCAGCTCTTCGAGAGGCTGGAGGCTCCTCTGCAAGCTGGCTTTCTGTTAGGTTCTGGTTTTTTCTGGTTGGAGACCAGAAAGTGGAGCAAGTCAGAAGCTGGGGACTGTCAAATGCTGGAGGTGCTGGGATAGAACACACAAAGAAACAGAACCCTGTGGATGGCGCCGTCCCCACAAAGCAGCACCTCCCTGGCAGGTCCAGAACTGGCCTACTGTGCTCAACAGAGTAGCAGCAGGTCTAGATTTGTGGGCTCTATAGCCCAGGAGTGACACAAGCTTCTAATCCTTAGGCATTACCCATTCTTCTTGTTTGCTTCTCCAAAAGCCCCCTTCCCTTTTGGATTTTTCAGTCTTTCTAACACCTGTGTAACCAACTGCCATAATTAAGTTGTCTTTATTTGAAAAATCAAAAAGGCTTTCCATATTCCTGACTGATATGGTACTTTTCTGAAGAGGATTCAAATGGGACACCACTACTCAAAAGGCTTAATTAACAAATCAAATTTCATAATAAAAATATATAAAGATTAAATTAAAATATAAGGGAGAAATTGCTTATATATCATATAACCATAATATTATTCTATAAGGGTTTAGTATAATTAGAACACAGTGAAAAACTGTACCACAATCTAAGAACAAAAACTTCTGACAGTTAGATACTTGTCTTTAAAACAATGAGAAAATACCAGTTGGTGAAAGAATACAGGTTTATTTTACATGATGCAAGCAACATATACAAGCACAACAAAAAAGTAAACAGGTTTAGCCACTGCCATACCCCTAAGAAATAAACTCCATTCTAAGAGGACAAAAATCATTCTGAAACTCTGTACTTACATAGGAAAGGCTATAAATAAGGACATAATTCTATTACAATGTCACTATGTTATATACATCACAATAAAAATATTAAATGGATTGCCTTTCTTTTAATTCAAATCTAATTTCTGCAAACTTACTAGCTGTGTGACCTTGGGGGAGTTACTCAACCTCTCTGTGCTATAGTTTCCTCATCTGTGTACTGGGATACTATATGTTAGTGATGATCCTATACTGAGGATTAAGTGAATTAATCCATGTAGAATGATTAGAAGAGTGACTGAGTACTAGATAAATGATAGATACTGTTGTTGTTGTTGTCATTATTACTTTAGAAAGACAATAAAAATTTGGCCAAGTCAAAAAAAAATTTAAAGTAAAAAAATAAATAAATAAATAAATAAATAAAAGAAAGAAAAACGCTACCATTCATTATTTTTTTTAAAAAAGGAAAAGGAGAATAAAAAGGCCACGGAAAAGCTTAAAAACTTAGCATATTAACATTTAATTGTTAATATGCATTCTCATAGTTCACTAGTCCCTGCTTCCTCTTGCCTTCTTAGTTATATTATTGCTTGTACTTTGTCAAAGTTTACAACATATATTCTATTTTTGGGGGGTTTGCACTGGGTCTTTGTTGCTGCACACGGGCTTTCTCTAGCTGCGGTGAGCAAGGGCTATCTTCACTGTGGAGCACAGGCTGCTCAGTGTAGGGGTGTCTCTCATTGCGAAGCTCAGGCTCTAGGCCTGTGCACTTACAGCATGGGGCCTCAGTAGCTGCAGCTCATGGGCCCTGGAGCAAGGGCTCAGTAGCTGTGGTGCTTGGACTTTACTTGTTTGCAGCATGTGGAATCTTCCTGGACCAGAAATAGAAGGACACAGGTGTCCTCTGCACTGGCAGGTGGATTCTTATCCACTGTATCACCAAGGAAGTTCATAATATTTTAACACTATTCTATAGTTTTAATTTTCATAGCTGTTAAGGATTGGTTCCATATTTAAAGATTTAATCTTTATTCTTAATTAGCTCATCAAGGTTATTCTTAGTCATTTTGATTTCTCTTGGATGGCTTAAACTTACCATTAAAAAAATTTTTTTTTCAAAATGAGGTCAGACATGTTATATTCCCTGAGGTTTTATATATGTGATAATGCCTATCTACTGGTCCTTGTTCTGAATGGGAACCTGGTTAAGTTTAATATTTTCTGCTTACTTTTTTCCTTTAAGACTTGGTAGACAAAGGGTGGCCCATAAGCTACATATAAACTTGAAGCAAGGTTTTATTTAGCATTTATAATGTTTAAAAATATTTAATCTAAAGTGATAAACTTTTAACAAGACTAGTAAGGGATATGACAAATTATCAATAATAAGAATGAGAGAAATGACAGTAGTAGATTCTAGAGATACTGAAAATATAATAGAGAAATATTGCAACTTTTATGCCAAAATATTAAAGAAATTAGACAAAACAAATTCCTTGAAAAAACATGAACTGTCAAAGCTCACCTAGGAAGAAAGAGAAAACCTGAACTGCTTCATTTGTGTTAAAGAAAAAATGTGCTGTTCTAAAGCCTCCTAAAAAAAAATCACACTTCTTCATTAGAAGAACAGAACAGGAAAATTCTATCAAATATTTAAAGGGAAATAATATTACTACAGAGACTCTTTTAGAAGACTGAAAATGAAGCAATACTTCCCAACTCATTCAACGATGCCAAAATTACCCCCACACCAAATCTGATAATATTACAAGAAAACTGAAGAGAAATATCCTTCATGGACATAGATGCAAACATTCTAAACTAAATGCAAGCAAACTGAATAAAATAATATATAAAAAGTATAACAGATCATAACTAAGTGGGATTTCTTTCAGAAATGTAGGGTTACTTTACCACTTGAAAAAACAATCAATGTAATTCAGCAAATAAATAAAATGAAATCCCATATGATCATTGTAATAGGTGCAGAAAAAGCTTTTGACAAAAGTTAACATCCAATCCTAATAAAAACTTACCACAAATGAGAAATAGAGGAACTTCCTTAATGTGCCTGATATACAGCATCTGTGAAAGCCCAAAACCAACAGCACACTTAAGAATGAAAGACTGAGTGTCCCCCACTAAGATAAGGAACAAGACACGATATCTGCTTTCACCACTTCTACTCAACACTATACTGGAGCAATCAGTAAAGAAAAAGAAATAAAAAAGATCACCACTACCCTGGTGGTCCAATGGTTAAGAATCACCTGCCAATGCAGGGGACACCTATTCAATCACTGGTCCAGAAAGGTTAAAACGGTGTGCCAAACCACTGAGCTCACATTCTAGAACCCACAAGTCACAACTACTGAGCCCATGTGCCACAACTACTGAAGCTTACATGCCCTAGAGCCTGGACTCTGCAACAAGAGAAGCCCAAGCACAACCAGAGAAAGTCTGCATGCAGCAATAAAGATCCAGCACAGCCAAAAACAAACCAAATGATTTGAAAAAAGATCAAAATAGAAAGGAAGAATTAAACTGTCTTTTTCCTCCAGGAAGAAAATCTGCTGGAAAAGAGTTTTTAAAAGCTCCTAGAAGACACAAGGTAAAGCAAAGTTTAAGAAAATGTAAGAGCAACATAAAAAAAATTGCATTTCTAACTGTGATGAACAATCTGAAATTAAAACAAAGTAAGACAATTTCTAATAGCATCAACAAAATGAAATAATTAAGTATACATTTGACAAAGATGTGAAAAACCTGTATACTGAAAACTATAAACAGAGGAATAAGATTTAAATAAAAAGATACCATGTTTTATGACTCTGAAAACTCAATACCATGTCAATTTTCCTGAAACTGATCTATAGTTTCAGCACAATTCCAGTTAGATTTCCAGAAGTTTTTTTTGTAGAAACTGATCAGCTAATTCTAAAATTCAGATGGAAACTCAACTTTTAAAAAGAACAAAGGTAGAAGACAAATACTACTGGATTTAAGATTGTTTAAGACCCATTTATTCTCTAGTTTTGCCAATATGGAGACACCCTCCTTGAAAAAGGCATTAAAATCCTTCCATTCACTTAAACACCCTGTGCTGAAAACACTGTGTTTCAAGGTTTTAACTATAAGACTCAAGTTCTCAGCACTAATTCTTAAGCCTCATCTAGATTTCTCCCCATGGGTCCGGGGGAGATGATTCAAACACAGTGAAGAACATCTTAGGATTGTAGGCTGGGCTGGCCCAGAAGATTTTGCAGCTCCCTGACCACCTGGCTTGAGGATTTCAGGGTTTGGACCCCAAATGGGCTGTGGCCACCAGCAGTGGAACACCCCTGTCTTGGGCGCACTGGCCTGCCACCAACATAAATGGTACCCCAACTCCTCTTGTCCTCTTCACTACATATGCTGTGACCTGGAGTTTCTGGATTCCAGGCAATCTCCGGTTACACTTCTGTAAACACACCTGCTGCCTCAGCCCTGCTGATCCACACCAAGGAGGGAAAGACACACAGAACTGTTTTTCAACATAGCATCATTCCACACAAAATTATTTTCCTAAGCTTGCAGACTGTTTTTCATTGGAGCACATTCCCAAGGCTGTGACTTTCTCTGACTCTGCAGCACCACTGTGAGAAGGCTGGATGTGCATGTCCAGTGCTGTGTGAGTTGGGCAAGCCCCCCTGGCTCCACGCTGGTGCACTCTCCTGAGGAGCTGAGGACGGGGCCCTGGACTCCGCAGCAGGACCCCATCTTGGGTGGGAAACTCAGGACCGCAGAGTTCTGTCCTGAAGTGAGTCCTAGAGTGACAAAAGCCACATGCGCAGGACTACTCCACGGAGCAGCCGCACAGGACTGAGCTGGACCCACAGATGGGTCGTTGATGGCTGACCATTTTTGCCTATCTTCACAGACTAAGAGTCACTGTCCTTCCTTCCCTGCCCATAACTGTACCTGTTGCTGGCACACACAAGGCAACCTCGTGTTCTGGGACTAGCCAAGAACTGAGACCCTGGCAGGAGGCCCCTAGTTCACAGTAGTCAAACTCCCCATTGAACCACTGCTACCTCATGGAGTTCTCGATGCTTCAGAATTGGAAAAGGATGGAGAGCAGAGCAGTGTGCAGGCCCCTCTCCCAACTCCCGCGATACTCTGAGGGACACCAGAACCTCACCTCACTCGGCTCCCCAAGCACAGATGACCTCTGTGCCCACCTGTCCTATGGGCCCTGGCGCACCGCCAGCCACTGGCAGCCAGGATGGAGGTACAGGCGCAGGGCTCAATGCACAGCAGGCTCTGAGGGCACCCAGACCTGCCATGGTCCCCAACATTCCCTCTGCTGGGAAAGCTGGACTAAGACTTACTATTTAAAAAAGAGTCCATAAATATGTCCACACAAATATGGACTACACTGATTTTCAGCAAAGGTGCAAAGGCAATGCTGTGGAGAAAGAGTAACCTTTTCAACAAAAAAATGCTGGAACAACTGGATATCCATATACAAAAAGATAAACTTCAATCCATACTTCACACCATATACAAAAACTACTTTCAAATGGATCACAGACCTAAATATAAGAGTTTAAACTATTAAAATTCATAAGAAAACAGAGAAATAAATCTCTCTGTCGGTTAGGCAAAGATTTCTTAAGGATGACAAAAGAAAGATCTATGAAAGAAAAAACTGGTAAACTGAACTTACCAAACTTATATGCTTTTCAGAAAACTAGCCACATGAAAAGATACCAGGAGGCAGTGGTTTGAATGTGGTGGAACTGGAACTCTCAAACACTGCTAGCAGGTGCAAAAAATGATCCAAGTTCTTTGGAAAATGACCAACAATTTCTTAGAAAGTTAAACACACATCTACTATATGATCTGGTCATTCCACTCCTTGGGAACTTAAAGCAAATGTCCATACACATCCTTCCACACTAATGTCCACAGCAGCTTTATTCCTAACAGTCCAAGCTCAAAAGCAATCCAAATGGAGAAACAGTCTGTCTGATATCCACAATTAAGTGAATGGATAAACAAATTATGTTATACCTACACATGGAATACTACCCTACAATAAAAAGAAATGAACTATCAATCCAGGCAACAAAATGGATCAATTTCAGAATAACTATGCTGAGAAAAAGAGCATATAACAAACAGAATATTTTACATGTGTGCTTCAATTTATATAAAATCCTAGAAAATGTAAACTGATATTTAGGTACAGAAAACATACCAGTGGCTACACAGAGACAAAGAGAGGTAGGAGAAAGGGCGTTTCAAAGAGTATGAGGAAAATACCAGGGTGGATATACTTACTGTCTTAATTGTGGTGTGGGTTCAAGGATGTATATACAAAAAAAAAAAAAAAAAGGATGTATATACATTATATATTCCAAACAAAAAATTTTGATCTTTAAAAATGATAGCTTATTGTATATCAATTATATCTTAATAAAGTTGTTTTAAAAATGTAAAATCTGCCAGGACTAGATCCACATTCCCCCAGGGGCAAGAACAGCCTGAACGGCAAGTGTTGCTCCCATGTGAACCAGTATTTTCTTCTTAAATTATATAGTTCTTGAGCTCATTTTTCAAAAAGAACTATTTAATTTACTATTTAGTACTTTAACTTCCATGATTAGAAATCTGCCTCCTCCTTTTTTGTTTTGTTTGGCTGCACCACGTGGCATGCGGCATCTTAGTTCCTTGACAAGGAATCGAACCTGTGTCTTCTGCAGTGGAAGCACAGAGCCTTAACCACTGGACCACCAGGGAAGTCCATTGAGCTTATTTTTTAAAATTAATATCCAGGTAAAAATTTCATCCTGTTTCAGGGATGATTTTCTCCCAAAGTGGTTTCCTTAACTGTCTTTTGTATCTAGTCATCATGATTAGATTTTGTTTTCTATGGTACAGTCAGGGTAAATTACTTTTCTTCTTTCATCTGAGTCTGGTTTAAATTATGGTTAAAGACTGGTTACTATTAATAATTTTTTTATTTCCTAAATGAAGTGGTATGTGTATATTTACTGTGTATATCATGTTTTCAAGAAGTGACGGAATAAAAAATTCTGCAAAAGTGTAGTTCTTGCATAACAAGCCTGGTGGTCTTTAGGTTAGGGATGCAGTTTCTTGAGGGAACGCCGTTATGGTCTGCACTGCTCTCTCATGGGGATCTCATCTGTCCCTACTAAGATTTAGCACCAATAGATAACACTGTTTGATTTTTCCTTGACTGTCACAACTGTTTCATACTCACTATCTAAATCTAATTACCTTTAAATTTACAAGTACCAATACCTTACTTTTCCCAATACGGCTTTTGGGATGGTGACAGAGAAGTCAATCATAACATCAAGCCACTTAAGAATGTTCTGTGCCTTTTTTGTGATTACAATTTCCTTAATTCTAGTTAACTGCTGATAATGAGTGTTTGGGCTATTGTTACTACTTATTTGGAGGAGGATGTATTTTTGATGGTATATCCTGTACTACACTACATGCTATGTTTTGTTTTTTCTGATTACAAATAGGGCAATTATAAATGCTTGAGGTTTATAATATAAATCTTTTCTGGGCCACACGTGAATATTTTCCTCGTCAAAAGGTTTTCTTGTAAATATTTAACAAAGATACAATGGAAATTATAACATGAGTAGGCTGTAAATAATATGGTTGATTTTCTTTAGAAAACAATGACCTGGAATTGTCAATGGAACAGGTTTCTTAAGTCTGTTTATATGTTGAGAACCTACGGAACTTTTTGCTGATATAAATAAAGGAGGGCACATTTCATGGAAATTTTGACTCAGTTGGCATGTATGAGTTAACAGATTCTCTGGTTCAATAAACTAGACCTTTATTTAAGAGGAGGAAAAATCAACAGTAAAGAATCAAAGCATAAGCAATACTTACCAGTACCGGAATTTTGAACCTAATGTAAAATAATGTGCAAAAAAATTCTTTTGAGGTGGAAGTGGTCTGTCCAAACGGAAGAATGTGTGATGTTCTACACACGCTTTCCATAAGTTTTTACATGCTCTGTAATTCACCATGTTAAATCCCAATAATGTTTCTCTAGATTCATGCTGTAATAAATGACAAAAGGCAGAGAATATCATGAAAATGTCAGAATCTAATGCTCCATTTATTTTTTTACAGATAAATATTCTAGTCCTATGAACACTAATCCTTCTTGTGTCTTTTCTGCTTATCCAATAAAGAAGCAGTAATATAAATAGGTGGCAAAATGTGGAGCTTATTTGGCAATGTTAGAACTCATAGGAACTTTTACTTTAGAGTACAGTTAGAAATAAATTTAGGGCTTCCCTTGTGGCTCAGCTGGTAAAGAATCCTCCTGCAATGCGAGAGACCTAGGTTTGATCCCTAGGTTGGGAAGATCCCCGGCAGAAGGGAAAGGCTACTCACTCCAGTATTATGGCCTGGAGAATTCCATGGACTGTATAGTCCATGGGGTCGCAAACAGTCAGACACGACTGAGCAACTTTCACAAATAAATTTAAAACTTGATATATACCTATTTTCAAAACTTAATAGCTATAAGCATTTCAAAATGTAATCCTTGCCCACAAATTAAACTTTAAGATACATCACCATACCTTTCAACAATATTTTTAAATTTATAAATCTGTCTAGATTGTAAATAAGTAAATAAAAACATTCAGTACTTCAGAACACTATTTTGAAACTCATTTTAAAAATAAGTAGCAACAGAATAGAAGCATTCCTTTAACTTTTTAAAAACTTTGGCACCAATTACTATTTAAGTAAACAGTTTTACTGAAATAATAAACTGTCTATAGCAAGGCAGACATGTCATAAATGTGGAGATCTGATTTTCAGTGACTGTAACCTTTGACCCTCCCATTAGCAGCACCTGTGAGTATCCCTCATCTTCCCTTTCTACCAGATCACCTCTATAAAGGTGACTACCCTTCTGACTTTATAACCACAGATTGGTTACGCTTGTTTTCAATTTTACATACATGGATGCATACATGTGTATCTTGACTTCTTTTGTTCATTATTATGTTTCTATATTCCTCCACTGTGAAGCAGTAATTGACTCATTTTCACTCTACACAGTATTCTACTGTATGAAGAGACCACAGTTCACTTATCCACTTACTGTTAACAGACAGTTACTGTTTCTAGCTTGGTGATGTAAAAATAGTGCTCCTATGTATATTCCCGTATTTTGTCTGATGCATGTAGGTGTGAATTTTTGTTGTTGGATCATAGATGTCACGTGCTCAATTCAGCTCAGTTCAGTTCTTCAGTCGTGTCCGACTCTTTGCGACCTCATGAATCGCAGCACACCAGGCCTCCCTGTCCATCACCAACTCCCGGAGTTCACTCAGACTCACGTCCATTGAGTCAGTGATGCCATCCAGTCATCTCATCCTCAGTCATCCCCTTCTCCTTCTGCCCCCAATCCCTCCCAGCATCAGAGTCTTCTCCAACGAGTCAACTCTTCTCATGAGGTGGCCAAAGTACTGGAGTTTCAGCTTCAGCATCATTCCTTCCAAAGAAATCCCAGGGTTGATCTCCTTCAGAATGGACTGGTTGGATCTCCTTACAGTCCAGCGGACTCTCAAGAGTCTTCTCCAGCACCACAGTTCAAAAGCATCAATTCTTTGGCACTCAGCCTTCTTCACAGTCCAACTCTCACATCCATACATGACCACAAGAAAAACCATAGCCTTGACTAGACGGACCTTAGTTGGCAAAGTAATGTCTCTGCTTTTGAATATGCTATCTAGGTTGGTCATAACTTTTCTTCCAAGGAGTAAGCGTCTTTTAATTTCATGGCTGCAATCACCATCTGCAGTGATTTTGGAGTCCCCCAAAAATAAAGTCTGACACTGTTTCCACTGTTTCCCCATCTATTTCCCATGAAGTGATGGGACCGGATACCATGATCTTTATTTTCTGAATGTTGAGCTTTAAGCCAACTTTTTCACTCTCCACTTTGAAAGTGAAAGTCATGTGCTCACCTCTAGTAGATACCAACCGTTTCCCAAGATGATTAGCTCAATATTCACTTCCCCTACAAGCAATGAATGCTCCACATACTCCCAAATCACTGGGTTCACCAATCTTTTCATCATACTATTCTGATGGCTGTGAGGAATTATCACATTCTGGTTATAATTTGTATTTCTCTGCTGTTTAACAAGGTTCATATTAATGGACGAGGAGGTATTTTCAGTTCTGTTCTCAATTCTGGAGTATCTGTTCAAGTCACTAATGTATTTCTGGATTGGCTTGGATATACAACCAAGGACATGGTGTGTGTGTTTATTATACACATATTCTATGCTATTTGCCATAGTTCTTAATTTTAACACAGTCTAAATTATCGATCTTCTCCTTTAATGGTTTTTTTCCTTCTACGTCCTGTTAAGGCAATCTTTGCCTATCAAAAGGTCATGAAGATTTTTTTCTGTAACTATAATATAGTAAAATGTCCATGTAAAAATATTAAATAATGATGCTAGAAAATATGTTAAAATATTACTTATTGATCATCAGAGAATTCTTAATTATGCTTAAGAGTTGCTTTGTATGTACTAACACTACCTCAGAGAATCGTTGTGAAGACTAAATGATATGAAAATAGTTAATACACATTATCAGGCATATAGTAAGATCTCCAGAAATGTTAGATACTATATTATTATTATTACAAATAACAACAGTACCACAGGAAGCAAAATGGAAAAATTGGCTTCGATATCAACTCCTACCAATATAATTATCAAAAGTAAAATGTCTGTTCTCCAGTTTCCAGACATGATTTAATATATTTTATTCCTCTAAACATTTATTGAAACATGTTCAACAGTGTTCATTAACAGCTTTAATCATAATAGCCACATTCAGAAATGGCAAAACTATCCATTAACATAATTAAGAATGAATAACTAATTGACAGGATATTCATTCAGTAGAATTCCAAATAGCAATGGAGGAAAATACTGCTCTGTGTAACAACACAGAGGAATCTCCCAATGCTAAGGGAAAGAAGGTAGACAAAAACATTCTGTATGATTTCATATTTTAAAAGTTCAAAACAGGACAAACAAATTAATGATGCTACAAATGAGAATAGTATTTACCTTTTGGGAGAGTTAATAACTGCTATTGCATCAGCTCTATTAGCAATAATACCAGCTTCTGAGGTGGCAGTAATGTTCTACATAATAAGATTATATATTATATACCTATCAAGCACTATACTTAATTTCCACCTGATTTATTTCAAAATCTCTCTTCAAAAAACTTCCATATTTTGTGAATATAAATGATAATGAATTATACTCAATAGATCAAGATCCTCTATAAAATGCATTTGATTCAAATACATTTTGCACACAAATAAACACCCTAAAACATGGGTTAATTTGTCAAGACTTCTAATAATGTCAGTCAAAGGATAAGGCTAATTTAATTCAATGAAATAGATAAAAACCATTTATAAGATGACACTCTTTACAATACTGTACTTTCTACGATAACGCAACATGTTGTGTTTATTGATAATATAAAAAAAGGACACCACCATTCTAACAAAGGCAGGAAATGTACTACACGTTCATGAACTACAAACAAAACTAAACACTCAGATTCCCTACAATGAAATGAACTTACATATAAAAGGAAGTGCTACAGATTTAGTTAACAAAAAGAAACATACAAAGAAAAAGGACATATAAATCCTCAGTTACTGACCTTATGAATAGAATACGGGGACTGACAATGAATATCACAACTGAAATTAGTTTTTATGTTCAAGAGACAGCAGAACAGCTATCTAGAATAACCTCAGATCAGAACCACAGAAACATTGGAGAAATACTTTGTCACAAACTATAAATTAACTTCCTTGGCAGTTATTAACAGTATTAATAAAACTTTTATTTACACTAAAAGTTCTGTAATGAATATTTATTTCTTTATAAACAATTTATATTAATAAGAACAATACTCACCAATTCTTTTCTTAACTGAATAAAAAACTGTTTGCATTTAAAAGAAATTTTCACAATTTTCAACCTGGATAAAAAGAGAATTAATTGAAGTATTTAAAATATTGAACAAAGATAAAAGTATCAACCAAAGAGTAGTTAAAAATAATCTTTTAATTGCTTGTTTAGTAATATCCATTTAACTATATGTACATATACACCAAAGAATATATATACATATATATATTAAAAAATCAAAAGTTTTTGGTTTGTCATGAAAAAATAATTAGAATTTATACAGTGAGTTGAGCTGTTTTACTAGAACATTTATTTACTGAGAACTTATCCATTTTTCAATTTTGTATCCGAAATTTACATAAAACACATATTATAAGTTAAAAATTCAAGAATACCAAAAATATAGTTTATTTATTCTTTAAAACTTCAAGTAGTTTCCTTGTTCTACATGCAAAGAGCTTAGAAATCACCACTACATCCTAGCAACAAGTAAAAAGCTCAAAAGGCTTAAACATCATCAATTCTTCTTGGATCCAAAAGAGAAGAGCATAGAGCAAACTCTACTTCCAAGATTTGAGAGATGAACAGCTGAGTACAGGGAATCAAGAGCTTCCCAGGGAAGAGAATTGGGAGCAGAAACCGCTAGAGGAAGCAGTGCCAGGGTAAGAAAACCTGAACTGTATTTCATGAATTGTTGAAACTACTGTTTGTCATGTTGGTTAACTATGAGAGTGAAAAACTCCAAGAGGACCCAGTCATAGGGAGGCCCTCACAGAATTCTAAGATTTATCTCCAGAAGCTCAAACAAATTCCAACAGTAAATATCAGAGGAAAATACCCTCAGGTTTCCAACAGGGAAAGGGGAAAAGAAACCATGTTGAAACAGGCCAGAGCACTCTGCTCTTAACAAGGTCTGCATTTAGGGGAAACAAGTTAACAAGAGCCTTAAATGATCCAGGGAAAGAAAATACCCGATTTCAGTCCACTTTAGAAATCTTGCCCCATCCAAAGAGGGAGAAAAAATTGAGAAACACTTGTGAAGCTCACAATCCAGAGGTGGAGGCTCAAAAAAACACAAAGCTAATCACAGGACTACACCCACCACCACGCCCGGGCGCCCCCCCCACTCATCACTACATTCAGTTCAGTTCAGTTGCTCAGTTGTGTTCGACTCTTTGCGACCCCATGAATCGCAGCATGCCAGGCCTCCCTGTCCATTACCAACTCCCAGAGCTTACCCAAATTTATGCCCATCGAGTCAATGATGCCATCCAGCCATCTCATCCTCTGTCGTCCCTTTCTCCTCCTGCCCCCAATCCCTCCCAGCATCAGGGTCTTTTCCAATGAGTCAATTCTTTGCATGAGGTGGCCGAAGTATTGGAGTTTCAGCTTCAACATCAGTCCTTCCAATGAACACCCAGGACTGATCTCCTTTAGGATGGACTGGTTAGATCTCCTTGCAGTCCAAGGGACTCTCAAGAGTCTTCTCCAATACCATAGTTCAAAAGCATCAATTCTTCGGCACTCAGCTTTCTTCACAGTCCAACTCTCACGTTCATACATAACCACTGGAAAAACCATAGTCTTGACTAGACGGACCTTTGTTGGCAAAGTAATGTCTCTGCTTTTGAATATGCTATCTAGGTTGGCCATAACTTTCCTTGTAAGAGGTAAGCATCTTTTAATTTCATGGCTACATTACTAAGAGCCTATTTACAGCAGTTCCTTTTACCAAGGTTACCAACCAACCCTGAATATTCATTGGAAGGACTGATGCTGCAGCTCCAACACTTTGGCTATGCTATGTGAAGACCCAACTCATTGGGAAAGACCTTTGATGCTGGGAAAACTGAGGGCAGGAGGAGAAGGTGGTGACAGAGGATGCGATGGTTAGATGGCATCATCAACTCAAGGGACATGAGTTAAAGCAAACTCCAGGACATAGTGAAAGATAGGGAACCTGGAATGCTGCAGTTCACGGGGTGGCAAAGAATCAGATACAACTTAGTGACTGAACAACAATCTTTTACCAGGATATCAGATCGGCCCATCAAGAAAAAATTACAAGGGATACCAAAAGGCAAAAAAACAACATAAAGACACAGTATGTATCAGGACCAGATGTGAAAGGAGTGCTGGAATTATCATTCTGAGAGTTTAAAACAATTTAATTAACATGCTAAGAGCTCCAGTGGATAAAGTAGAGAGCAAGAAAAGACAGGCAATGTAAGCACAGAAATGAAAAGCATGAAAAAGGGTACCAAAATATAAAATTAATATTCAGAAACCGGCTCCACTTCTATACATTAACAACAAACTAACAGAAAGAGAAATTAAAACAATCCCATTTACTATCACAGTAAAGAGAATAAAATACCTGGGAATAAACCTACCTAAGAAAATGAAAGACATCTACTTGGAAAACTGAAACACACTGATGAGAAACACTGAAAATGATGTAAACAAATGGAAAGATACACCGTATTCTTAGATCCGAAGAATTATTATTGTTAAAATGACCATATTATCCAAAGCAATCTACATATTCAAGGCAATCTCTATTCAAAATACCAATTTTTTCACAGAACTAGAACAAATAATTTCAAATTTTGTATAGAAACACAAAAGACTCTAAACAGCCAAACAATCTTGAGAAAGAAAAACAGCAGAAGGAATCATGCTCCCTGACTTCAAACTATACTACAAAGCTACAGAAATCAAAACAGTATGGTACTGGCACAAAAACAGACACAGAAATCAATGGAAGAGGATAGAAAGTCCAGAAATAAACTTAAGCATGCACCTATGGTCACGAATCTATGACAAAAGAACAAAGAATATACAATGAAGACAGTCTCTTCAATAAGTGGTGCTGGGAAAACTGGACAGCTATATGTTAAAAAATGAGGTTAGAAAATTCTCTAACACCAGATACAAAACTAAACTCAAAATGGATTAAAGACTTAAATATAAGACTGGATACCATAAAACTCCTAGAAGAAAACATAAGCAAATAGTCTTTGACATAAATCATAGCAACATTTTTTGAGAACTATATCCTAAAACAAATGAAATAAAAACAAACAAATGAGACCTAACTAAACTTAAAAGCTTAGGCATAGCAAAGGAAACCAACAACAAAAAGACAATCTACTGAATGAGAGAAAATATTTGCAAATGATATGACCAATAAGGGGTTAACATCTGACATATATAAACAGCTCATACAATTCAACATGAAAACAAAACAAAAATCAAACAACCCAAGTAAAAATTAGAACTGAATAGATGTGCTTCCAAAGAGGAAATGCAGATGGCCAACATGAATATGAAAATATGCTCAATACTGCTAATCATCAGAGAAATACAAATCAAAACCACAAAAAGATACCAGTTCACATCTGTCAGAATGGCTAGCATCAGAAAGACAATAAATGTTGGGTGAGAATGTGGCGAAAAGAGAGCTCGTGCATTGTTGATGGGAATGTCAATTAGTACAGCCACTTGTGGAAAACACTAAAACTACACCAACTAGTTAAGGGATATACAAATTAAAAGATGCAAAATATAACATTAAAAACATAATATGAAAGGGGAGGAGTATAAAAGATATTTTTCACAGAACTAGAACAAATAATCATCTAATTTGTATCGTACTACAAAAGACCCAAATATCCAAAGCAAACTTCAGTAACAATAAAGCCAGAGGTATCAGGCTCCCTGAGATCAGACTATATATTATAAAGCTACAGTAACCAAAACAGTCTGGCACTGGCACAGAAATAGATATAAATATCAGTGAAACAGAATAGAGGGCCCAGAAATAAACCCATGCTCACATGGCCACAACAAGGAAAGAAGGTACAATGGAGAAAAGATAGTCTTTTCAATAAATGGTGTTGGGAAAACTGGATGCTATGTGCAGAAAAATGAAACTGGACAACTTTGTCACACCATACACAAAAACAAATTCAAAAGGGATTAAAGATAAAAATGTTAATACCTGAAAACATAAAACACCAAGAAGAAAACACAGATAGTAACCTCTTTTGACATCAGTCTTACTAATATTTTTTGGATATGTCTCCTCAGGTAAGGGAAGCAAAAGCAAAAATAAACAATGGGACTGCATCAAATTAAAAGATTTTACACAATGAAGGAAACCAACAAAAAGAAAAGATAGCCCACCAAATGAGAGAAGATATTCGCAAATTATACACCCAGTAAGGGGTTGATATCTAAGTATACAAAAAACATACAACTCAATACAAAAAAATTTTGATTAAAAAAAATAGGCAGAAGACCGGAAGAGGCATTTTTACAAAGATATACACATGACCCACAGCGACATTAAAAGATGCTCAACATCACTATCAGAGAAGTGCAAACTACAATGAGATACCATCTCAGACCTGTCAGAATGGCTATTATTAAAATGACAAGGGATAACAAATGTTGATAAGGATGTGAAGAAAACTGCTTCTTAGAAGAAAAGCTATGACAAATCTAGACAGTGTATTAAAAAGCAAAGATATCACTTTGATGACAAAGGTGTGTATAATCAAGACTATGGTCTTTCCAGTAGTCATGTACGGATGTGAGAGCTGGACCATAAAGAAAGCAGAGCACTGAAGAACCAATGCTTTCAAACTGTGGAGCTGAACATGACTCTTAAAGAGTCCATTGGACAGCAAGGAGATCAAGCCACTCAATCTTAAAGGAAATCAACCCTGAATACTCATTTGAAGGACTGATGCTGAAGCTGAAGCTCCAATATTTGGGCTACCTGATGTGAACAGCCAACTCATCAGAAGACTGCTGCTAGGAAAGATTGAGGGCAGGAGGAGAAGGGGGAGACAGAGGATGAGATGGTTAGATGGCATCACCGATTCAATGGACATGAACTTGGGCAAACTCCAGGAGATGGTGAGGGACAGGGATGCCCGGAGTGCTACAGTTCACGGGGTTGCAAAGAGTCAGACACAATTTGGCAACTGAACAACAATGTTCACTGCAGCACTATTTATAACAGCCAAGATACAGAAATAATCTAAATGTCCACTGATAATGAATGGATAAAGAAGATGTGATGTATGTGTGTAGATGTGTATGAATATTCAGTTCCGCTCAGTTCAGTCGGTCAGTCGTGTCTGACTCTTTGAGACCCCATGAACCTCAGCACACCAGGCCTCCCTGTCCATCACCAACTCACAAAGTCTACCCAAACTCATGTCCATCAAGTCAATGACACCATTCAACCATCTCATCCTGTCATCCCCTTCTCCCAACCTCATCTTTCTCAGCATCAGGGTCTTTTCAAATGGGTCAGTTCTTTGCATTACGTGGCCAAAGTATTGGAGTTTCAGCTTCAACATCAGTCCTTCCAATGAATACCCAGGACTGATCTTCTTTAGGATGGACTGGTTAGATCTCCTTGCAGTCCAAGGGACTCTCAAGAGTCTTCTCTAACACCACAGTTCAAAAGCATCATTACTCAGTCATAGAAAAGAAATCTTGTCATTGCGGCAACATGGATGGACCAGGAGGGTATTATGAAAATGAAATAACTAGAAAGAGAAAAACAAATACCTTATGATTTTATTTATATGTAGAATCTAAAAAATGAAAAAGTGACTCATAGATATAAACAGCAAATGAATGGCTGCCAAGGGGAAGCGTCGGTGCAGATAAAGACAAATATGTGAAAGGGATTAAGAGCACAAACTTCCAGGTATAAAATAAGTCACAGGAGTGTAATACACACAGAGGGAATACAGTCAAAAACACATAATAGTTTTATATAGTGACGGATGAACATTGAACTTATTGTAGTGATTGTTTCATAATGTATACAAAATGCTAAACAACGATGCTGTATACCTGAAACTAATGTTACGCTAATTATAACTCAATAAAAAAAAACTGTTGAAGCTTGTTTTATGGCTAACATATTGCTTCTTCTAATAAATAAGCTATGTATCTTTGAAAGGATTATGTATTTTGCTATTGCTAGGCACAGTACTGAAACAAGAGGGAAGGCGGCAGGGCACAACCTTTAAAAGAATGACACAGCCACAGGACATGACAAAAACTGGTTAGAACCAACTAGATCCAAGATGGTGGAAGATTTGATTTCCAGTGGATCTTGAGCCTCATTATTTGCTTACTGTAATGCATCTACATGACACACCTGAGCTTCCCACTGAACCTGACATTCAGTGCTAAAGAAACCACTTGCAATGTAGGAGACATGGGTTTGATCCCTGGGTCAGGAAGTTCCCTGGAAAAGGAAATGGCAACACACTCCAGTACTCTTGCCTGAAAAATCCCATCTTCCCAGCTTATTATTATTTGGCAGTTTACTTGCATGAACTCTGCACCCCAATCTTCAGTTTATGTTTCTGCTATTGCTCTTCAGGAAGGCACAGCCCTGGGTGTGTCCAAAGTAATACTGAAATGACAGTAGTATCAGTCACCCCATCCTTTCAAAAACCACACCCAGCTGTGAACTTCTGTAACTGCCAACACACTGCTCTATTATTTTCAACAGGGCCCTATGTCATGAATTCCTTTAGAAACTAATTCAATTCAAATTGTGGCCATTCTGAAGGAACAGTTTCTGTGGTAAGCATTTGAGGCTTTCTCTTCTACTGTCCTTGATTTTGTCTCCCCTTTTGCCTTTGGGTTTCCCAAGAGAGTCCTTCTTAATTGGTCTGAGCTTTATAGTTAAATTTTGAACTTTTGTTATTATACAAGAGCCCTGGTGATGTGGCAGTTAAGTCTGGGGTTGGGCAGATGCCAGTCTCTAATCCTGTGATCTGGTCTCAGTGGGTTAGTGGTCTGGGCCTCTTGGCTGCACCTTCAGTGCTCTGCAACTCACCCCTCCCGAGCTGAAACAAAAAGTAGAGAGGGCTTCCCTTCCTCCACCTCGGTTAGGCCCTGGTAACACCCATTTTGATTAAGTATAAATAGACTTCCTTAAGGACAGATCTTTGCTAATAAGAAAAGAAGGCTATGAGCATATTTCAAGCTACTTTCCTGCTCAACCCCTATACCCTGCCCTTCGATCACAAGCGGATTTTCTGTCAATCTTGGCACTGAGATCACTGGTAGCAAAGGGCCCTTCCTATAAGCAGGGCCTGAGGGAGTGTTTATCTGACAAGCTAGTCTCTGCTCTGTCTCCAGCAATTTGTCAACCACCCTTTATGTACTCCTGCCAGGTACTGCTGTAGCGGTGGTTTCTAGACCTGGTAAGCTGTCATTTCTTGTATTCATCTGTTTCTCCAGTTTTCAGAAATACAGTATGCCCTGTGTTTTCAATTCTCTGACAGATCTAAAAAAGCTGTTGATTTTAAGTTTTTTCAGTGTTTTTTTTCTTCTGAGAATACAAGTAACAAGTTGCAAAATCTTTACCTGCTAGACTGGGAACCACAACTGTCCCCTTCCCTTTTCGTTTTACTAATGATGTTTTTTTGATGAGCAATAATTTTAATGAAGTCTAATTTACAGAATCCAAGTAATTCCCAATCCAGTACTAAACATTTTAAAAGCATGAACTTGAACTGGATAATTTAGGGCTAACCATATATAGAAAGAAATGAGGAAGTATATTTATCACATGGAATGTAACTTTTCTACACATAACTCTACTTTTGAAAGAAGAGGTTAAGTAAGAAGCTTGTGTTTCAGAATCTGAAAGATTCAAGTTTAAGGTTCCACTCATATTTATCAAACTTATTAACCTTGGCCCAGTTAGCTTTTCTGGCATTTCTTATTCCTTATCCACAAAACAATGCTAAGGATATCCAAGTTGCAGGGTTATCAGGTACAGATAAAATGTATTAAAATCCATGAGTGATTTTCTTCCTTGCTTTAACCTCCTTCGAAAGGACTTAGGCCAGCCCACTGCGGCCCCCAGGACTGTTGTAGTCAGTGACCCTGACCCTGTGGCAGGCCACTATCGACCTACACCTCCACTGGAGACTCCTGGACACTGATCGGCAAGTCTGGCTCAGTCTCTTGTGGGGGTCACAGAAAAACATCTCTCTCTGTTTCATGGACCACACTAAAGCCTTTGACTGTGTGGATCATAACAAACTGGAGAAAACTCTTCAAGAGATGGGAATATCTGACTATCTTACCTGTCTCCTGAGAAACCTGTATGTGGGTCAAGAAGCAGTTAGAACCCTGTATGGAACAACTGACTGGTTCAGAACTGAGAAAGGAGTACGAAAACACTGTTTGTTGTTACCCTGTTTATTTAACTTATACATTGAGCACATCATGAGAAATGCCAGAATGGATGAGTTACAAGATGGTATCAAGATTAGCAGGAAAAAAACATCAACAACCTCAGATATGCAGATGATACCCCCATCTAATGGCAGAAAGCAAAGAGAAACTAAAGAACCTCTTGATGAGGGTGAAGGAGGAGAATGAAAAAGCTGACTTAAAACTAAATATTAAAGAAAGATCACAGCATCCAGTCCCATCACTTCATGGAAAATAAAAGGGGAAAAGGTGGAAGCAGTGATAGATTTCCTCTTCTGGGGCTCTAAAATCACTGCAGATGTTTACTGCAGCCATGAAATCAGCAGATGATTGCATCTTGGCAGGAAAGCTATGACAAACCTAGACAGTGTGTTGAAAAACAAAGACATCGTTTTGCCAACAAGGGCTGTATAGTCAAGGCTACGGTCTTTCCAGTGGTCATATATGGTTGTGAGTGCCAGAATGAAAAGAAGGCAGTGACAAAGAACTGATGCCTTGGAACTGTGGTGCTAGAGAAGACTCTTGTGAGTCCCTTGGACCGTAAGAAGATCAAACCAGTCAATCTTAAAGTAAATCAACCCTGAATACTCATTCAAAGGACTGATGCTGAAGCTCCAATATTTTGGTCACCTGATGTGAAGAGTTGACTCACTGGAAAAGACCCTGATGCTGGGAAAGATTAAGGGCAGAAGGAGAAGGGGGCATCAGAGGATGAGATAGCTGGATGGCATCACTGATGCAATGGACATGAACTTGAGCAAATTCCGGGAGATGGTGAAGGACAGGGAGACCTGGTGTGCTGAGGTCTATGGAGTCACAGAGTCGGACATGACTGAGCAACTGCACAACAGCAGATGGAACGTACAACATCCTTCAAACTCTGAATCCAATTTCTCTTCTAAGCAATATCATCTTAAAATCTTACTCCCTTGCTTTGTCCTCAGTGAATATAACTAAAAAAAAAAAAAAACAAAAAAAATCAGGGGCTTCCTTGGTGGCTCAGTGGTAAAGAATCCACTTGCCAATGCAGGAGATGTGGGTTTGATCCCTGATCCAGGAAGAACCCACAACCACAGAGCAACTGGGCCCAAGCACCAAAACTACTGAGTCTGTGCTCTAAAGCCTGTGAGCTGCAACTACTGAGCCCACACGTCACAACTAGTGAAGCCAATGTGCCTTAGAGCCTGGGCTCCGCAGCAAGAGAAGCCACTGAAACTAAAGAGTGGCCCCAGCTCTCTGCAACTAGAGAAAAGTCTGCAGAGCAACCAAGACCCAGCACAGCCAAATATAAATAAATAAAAACCAAACCACATATCTCATCATTTGAACTTGCCGCATCCTTTCTTACTATGAAAGAAAGAAAGTGAAGTTGCTCAGTCGTGTCCGACTCTTTGCGACCCCATGGACTGTAGCCCACCAGGCTCTTCCCTCCATGGGATTCTCCAAGCAAGAGTACTGGAGTGGGCTACCATTTCCTTCTCCAGGTTCTTACTACAAGGCCTCTACAAATGTTTGGTACCTTTACCCCAAATTCTGACTGAACCTTCCAGACACACATTCCTCTTCCATACTCCCTCTTCATTGAGGAAATTTCTATTCATCCTTTAAAAACCACCTCAAATATGGCAAAGGCCAACACAATATTGTAAAGCAATTATCCTCCAATTAAAACAAAACAAAACAAAAAAAAACACCTTAAATATCATGAAGACATTAAAATTTTCCCTGGTAAAATTATATCATTGGTACTTCCAAAGTAATTTGTCAAAAACTCTTCCAGAATCTTTATTTTATAATAATAAATATATATATATGCACACATTAAAGAATTTTGAAAATACAGAAAAATTTAGATTATCATTTTAACCCATATCATCTGAAAAGAATTTCTGATTTTGACATTTATATAATATGTAAAGTTAATAAAAAATGTTTAATTCTCTTCAGTAAATCAGAAAAACATTAAAATTGAAGATACACATTTACCATTATGAAAATAAACAATCATAACTGTTTTTTCTGAAACATTTAATTCACCAATCTTATGTTTTGTAATTAATTTTTATGGGCTCACTTTTAGGCAAGTACCATGTCTCAAGCTGTTTTGTACTTTCCTCTAACCATAACACAAGTTGAATTACACAGAAGAATTTAAAGATATGACATGAAATATTAAATGACGTTTGGCTTTCTTTTATGAACTTTAGAGAGGTATAATTTATATATAAAATGAAATATCCCAATTTTAAATGAACAATTCAATGGGTTTTGACAAATGTATTGAGTTGTATAAGGTCCGTACACCAAAATCACCATATAGCAATTTGCATCACCTGAAGATGTCCCCTTAGCATCCCTTTGCAGTCACTTTCCTCCCATTTTTAATCCCTGGCAACCAAGTGGTCTGTTGTCTCTATAATACGTGTTTTCTAGAATTTCATATAAATGGAAACAGAGTACGTCATCTTTTGCGTCAGGCTTCTTACACCTGACATCATGTTTTGAAGGCAGGGTCACCCATATTGTTTAGTGTGTCAAACAGTTCACCTCTTTCACTGCTAAACAGTATCCCACTGCATAGATATAATTTGTTTGTGCAGTCACCAACTGATGGACATTTAAATTCTGTTTTGTGCTATTATGAATAATATAGCTATAAACACAGTGTGCACATCTTTATATAAACTTACGTTTTCATTTCTCTTGGGCAAATATCTAGGAACAGAATTGCCAGATTAGACGGTTAATCTAAATTTAATCTTTAAGAAATGCCAGTTTTCCCAAGTTGGTCTATTACTCTGCATTCCCACCAGCAATATATGAGATTTCTAGGTGCTCTGCTTCCTTGCCATCACTTGGTGCTATCATTTTTTAAAATTTTTAAATATTTATTTATTTGGCTGCACCAGGTCTCAGTTGCAGCATGTGAACTCTTATTTGGGCATGTGGGATCTAGTTTCCTGAGCAGGTATCGAACTCAAGTCCACTGCACTGGGAACATGGAGTTCTAGCCACTGGACCACCAGGGAAGTCCCACTGTTGTTCTTTGTAATTGGAGCTATTCCAGTGGGTGCATGGAAATAGTCCACTGTGGTTTTAATTTGCATTTCACTGATGACTGAGCATTTTTTTATATTTATCTGCCATTTGTATAACTCCTTTGGTGGAAGTATCTATTCACAAATTTTGCCTATTCTTTTAAATTAAGTTAAAAAGTTAAAGGACCTAACTAAGAGTCTTTTACATTTTTTGGATAAGTCCTTTATCAAATATATACTTTACAAAAGACTGAGTTTTACCTTTTCATTTTGTTTAGAGTGTCCTCTGGAGAACAAAAATATTTAATTTTGAAGAGGTTCCCTGCATCAAACTTTTTATTTTATATTTAATTTTTTCCTAGATAGTGACCTACCAGGGAAATTTACGTTTCTTTTCTCAACATAATTGTGGTGATTTTCTAAAATAATAGCTTCTGTCAGTTATCATATTTCTATTAAGTGTTATATAAGTGACTAATTGCAAAAATCTATCAATAATAATCACAGATATTGAAAAGCCTGGCCATCTCATTTCAGAGATATATAAACAGATTGATCCAATATAATTCTTTTGTATTTATTTCTTCCTTAGAAACGGCTTGGGCTTGGCCTTAGGGCTTCCCTGGTGGCACAGACAGTAAAAAATCTGCCTGAAATGTAGGTTGGATCCCTGGGTGGAGAAGATTCTCGGGAGAAGGAAATGGCAACCCACTCCAATATCCTTGCCCAGAGAATCCATGGACAGAAGAGCCTGGTGGGCTATAGTCCATTGGCTTGCAAACAGCTGGACACAACTGAGCAACTAACTTTCCTCCTCTCTTCCCTTAGTGAAAAATCACTGTGTTTATTTTTTTAAAAACCTAAGATATTTATATGATATATGCACAAAAATCAATGTGGTTTTAACAATTTTCAGGCTATCCCCATAAGGGTAGTGGTAGATGCTACTTCTCTTTCTACCTCACTCTGGGATACTAAAGTGATGGTTGGTGAGTCAATGAACAGTAAGGACAAGGACAACATGCTAAGGGCAGTAGAGCAATGAGACAAAAGAAACATGAGCTTCAAACCACATGGAGTCACCATACTTTCCCAGCACCAATCTAAACCATGCCAGTGTTCCAACTAATAAACTAGCACCCATCAAATTCATTTAAATGAGGTACTTTATTCAATACTTTGTACAATGCTCCAATACTTTGGCCACCTGATGTGAAGAGCCAACTCACTGGAAAAGACCCTGACGCTGCAAAAGACTGAAGGCAAAAGGAGAAGGGGGTGGCAGAGGATGAGATAGTTGGACAGCATCACCAACTCAACGGACATGAGTTTGAGCAAACTCGGGGAGATAGTGAAGGACAGGGAAGCCTGGCACGATGCAGTTCATGGGATTACAAAGAGTCAGACATGACTTAGCAACTAAACAACAACAACTGTATCCAAAGCAACTGGCAAGGTGCAAGACACAGAGTATACACGATGATATTAGCTATTATATTACAGTACAAATTTAGAGATTGTCTCAATAACCTTAGATATGCAGATGACACCACCCTTATGGCAGAAAGTGAAAGAGGAGAGTGAAAAAGTTGGCTTAAAGCTCAACATTCAGAAAACGAAGATCATGGCATCCGGTCCCATCACTTCATGGGAAATAGATGGGGAAACAGTGGAAACAGTGTCAGACTTTATTTTGGGGGGCTCCAAAATCACTGCAGATGGTGAATGCAGCTATGAAATTAAAAACAAGAAAAGCTATGACCAACCTAGATTGCATATTCAAAAGCAGAGACATTACTTTGCCGACTAAGGTCTGTCTAGTCAAGGCTATGATTTTTCCTGTGATCATGTATGGATATGAGAGTTGGACTGTGAAGAAAGCTGAGCGCCGAAGAATTGATGCTTTTGAACTGTGGTGTTGGAGAAGACTCTTGAGAGTCCCGTGGACTGCAAGGAGATCCAACCAGTCCATTCTGAAGGAGATCAACCCTGGGATTTCTTTGGAAGGAATGATGCTGAAGCTGAAACCCCAGTACTTTGGCCACTTCATGCGAAGAGTTGACTCACTGAAAAAGACTCTGATGCTGGGAGGGATTGGGGGCAGGAGGAGAAGGGGACGACAGAGGATGAGATAGCTGTATGGCATCACGGACTCGATGAACATGAATCTGAGTGAACTCCGGGAGCTGGAAGAAAAGCTATGACCAACCTAGATATGTCCAACCTGTTGGACAGGGAGGCCTGGCGTGCTGTGATTCATGGGGTTGCAAAGAGTCGGACACAACTGAGCGCCTGAACTGAACTAAACTGAAGAGGAAAAACTTGCAAAGTAGTATTTTCTTTAACCTAAGAAATTTTTGAAAAAATAATTCAACTATTTTTGTAGTAGATTCCAAGTAAGTGGGATAAAGTTGTATGATAACATTAAATAGTTCAACAAAAATATGAACTACATTTGGTAATACAATAGTAAAAGTGAAAAGTATTGACAGAAGTTCTTACCATGGAAAGGTATTCATTCGTACTCTGTTCTTATAAATCAGAATTCCTCCTGACATCACTCCAATCATAATTTCATTGTTACTTTGATCCTTCAAAAAACAAACAAAAAAAATGGGAAATCTAAGATAATGAGTTTTAACTGATAAAGATATAATTTTTAAATATGATTAGTTCTTTTACACAATGTGACATTATATAAAAAGCAGCAGTTAACTGCACAATATATATAAACCCATATGGTAACTATTACATCATAAAAATAAGACATACTTCAAATCAAATTTAAATGTTGCATTATTAAAATTCATTAATATAAAGCAAAAATAAACTTTTTCATAGTTTATAACTGGAACTGACTCTCTGGGATAGAAAATCCAAGACTACATCTCGTAGAATGTTAAGTTAGTCTCCATCTTTCCATTTCTAAAACTATTACAATCCAATCACTGTGTAAATATGGTGTTAGGATTGCAAAAGTGAATAAAACCTGGAGTTCAGAGCATGCGGAAAGGCAATTGGTAATAAAACAGTATTTCCAATATAAGGAGAAATTATTTAACTAACATAATACAATAAAAACATCACAGGAAAACAGAGTGGGGAACACTGTTGGAGAGAGTGGAAGAAAATTTGAATTGTGTTTTGATGAGTGAGTTTTCATGCTGATTCAACTTGAACTGACTTGCAACTATTAACAAAGTGAGTAGAATTAAAAGTTTCAGTTGCTAAAAAGTCTTGAAATAGTTTTGCTTAACTTGAGATCCACTCTAGTATTCTTGCCTGGGAAATTCCATGGACAGAGGAAACTGGCAGGCTATAGTCTATGGGGTCACAAAGATTCAGACACAACTGAGCATGCATGCAAGAGTGCTTAATTTGAGACATACTATAGGCAAACTAATATGGCAGTAATCCTTTTATCCCTAGCATTCATGTGATCAGAAGATAGAACTGATGAAAATATAACCAAGAGTTTGTAACTGTCTCCCTAGGAAAAAATCTCTAAAACACAGTTTCAATAATTTCTAATTACTAGAGTAAAAACTTGTTACCCATCAGGTCACTTCCATCTGTTTTGTATATCCATAATTATATGTTCTATTAATACTGGTCTCATCGCTTCTTAATGTTTCTCTGATGGATCATATCAAACCTAACCAAAGTCTACATCAAGTCCAACTTCTCTGTGAAAACTTCATTAGACCTATAGAATGTACCGAATTATACCATGAATAAGTGATCAGCAAAGTCCAGACTGTGGGAAACTAAAGGTGAAATGGCCCAGTTCTTTAACAAAAAAATTCTATACAGTAAAGGAAGAAGGCATTAAAAGACATTTAAAGTTATTCAGTTAAAAACATAAAGCAAAATAAATTATAGTATCTAGAAAGGCACACTGGGTGATAAAACCACAAAAAAATGCATAAGGTAGGCAGGAGCTGGGACAGGGTGTAAAGGTTTCTGGAATGGCTGGCAGAAGTCTAAGGATGACCTGGGTAGTATTTAAAAAATTGTCATGAAATCAGATTGATTATATTCTTTGCAGCCAAAGATGGAGATGCTCTATACAGTCAGCAAAAACAAGACCAGGAGCTGATTGTGGCTCAGATCATGAACTCCTTATTGCCAAATTCAGACTTAAATTGAAGAAAGTAGGGAAAACCACTAAACCACTGAAGTGAAGTGAAGTGAAGTCGCTCAGTCATGTCCAATTCTTTGCAACCCCATGGGCTGTAGCCTACCAGGCTCCTCTGTCCATGGGATTTTCCAGGCAATAGTCCTGGAGTGGATTGCCATTTCCTTCTCCAGGGGATCTTCCCAACCCAGGGATCGAACCCGGGTCTCCCGCATTGTAGACAGATGCTTTACCGTCTGAGCCACCAGAGAAGTCCCTAAACCACTGAGGTACGACCTAAATCAAATCCCTTATGATTATAGCTTCTGCATTGCTTTCCTCGTGGCTCAGACAGTAAAACGTCTGCCTGCAATGCAGGAGACCCAGTTTGATCCCTGGATTGGGATGATCCTCAGGAGAAAGAAATGGCAACTCACTCCAGTACTCTTGCCTGGAAAATTCCATGGACTGAGGAGTCTGGAGGGCTACAGTCCATGGGGTCACAAAGAGTCGGACACAACTGAGCAACTTGACTTTCAGTTTCACTTAAGATTAAACAGTGGAAGTGAAAATAAATTTAAGGGACTAGATCTCACAGAGTACCTGAGGAACTATGGACGGAGGTTAATGACACTGTAAAGGAGACAGGGATCAAAACCATCCCCAAGAAAAAGAAACACAAAAAAGCAAAATGGCTGTCTGAGGAGGCCTTACAAATATCTGTGAAAAGAAAAGAAGCAAAAAGCAAAAGAAAAAAGGAAAGATATGCCCATATGAATGCAGAGTTCCAAAGAAGAACAAGGGGAGATAAGAAAACCTTCCTCAGAGATAAATGCAGAGAAATAGATGAAAACAATAGAATGGGAAAGACTAGAGATCTCTTCAAGAAAATTAGAGATACCAAGGGACCATTTCATGCAAAGATGGGCAAGAATAAGGACAGAAATGGTAGAGACCTGACAGAAACAGATATTAAGAGGAGGTGGCAAGAATACACAGAAGATGATCACAATGGTGTGATTTCTCACCTAGAGCCAGACATCCTGGAATGTGAAGGCAAGTGGGCCTTAGGAAGCATCACTACAAACAAAGCTAGTGGAGGTGATGGAATTCCAGTTGAGCTATTTCAAATCCTAAAAGATGATGCTGTGAAAGTGCTGCACTCAATATGCCAGCAAATTTGGAAAACTCAGCAGTGGCCACAGGACGGGAAAAGGTCCCTTTTCATTCCAATCCCAAAGACAGGCCATGCCAAAGAATGCTCAGACTATTGTACAACTGCACTCATCTCACACGCTAGCAAACTAATGCTCAAAATTCTCCAAGCCAGGCATCAACAGCATGTGATGTTCGAGCTAGATTTAGAAAAGGCAGAGGAACCAGAGATCAGATTGCCAACATCCACTGGATCACTGAAAAAGCAAGAGAGTTCCAGAAAAACATCTATTTCTGCTTTATTGACTACAATAAAGCCTTTACTGTGTGGATCACAACAAACTGTGGAAAATTCTTCAAGAGCTGAGAATACCAGACCACCTGACCTGCCTCCTGAGAAATCTGTATGCAGATCAAGAAGCAACAGTTAGAACTGGACATGGGACAACAGACTGGTTCCAAATAGGAAAGGGAATATGTCAAGGCTGCATGTTGTCACTCTGCTTATTTAACTTCTATGCAGAGTACATCAAGAGAAATGCTGGGCTGGAAGAGGCACAAGCTGGAATCAAGTCTGCCAGGAGAAATATCAGTAACCTCAGATATGCAGATGATACCACCCTTGAGACAGAGAGCAAAGAAGAACTAAGAGCCTCTAGATGAAAGTGAGAGAAAAGAGTGATAAAGTTGGCTTAAAGCTCAACATTCAGAAAACTAAGATCTTGGCATCCAGTGCCATCACTTCACAGCAAATAGATGGGGATAGAGTGGAAACAGTGAGTGACTTTATTTTCTTGGGCTCCAAAATCACTGCAGATGGTGACTGCAGCCATGAAATTAAAAGAAGCTTGTTCTTCAGAAGAAAAGTTAAGACCAACCTAGACAAAGGTCCATCTAGTCAAAGCTATGGTTTTTCCAGTAGTCATGTATGGATGTGAGAGTTGGACTATAAAGAAAGCTGAGTGCCGAAGAACCGATGCTTTTGAACTGTGGTGTTGGAGAAGACTCTTGAAAGTCCCTTGGACAGCACAGAGAGCCAACCAGTCCATCCTAAAGGAAATCAATCCTGAATATTCATTGGAAGGATTGATGCTGAAGCTGAAACTCCAATCCTTTAGCCACCTGATGCAAAGAACTGATTCATTTAAAAATACCCTGATGCTGGCAAAGATTGAAGGCAGAAGAGGATGACAGAGGTTGAGATGGGTTGGATGCCATCACCAACTCAATGGACATGAGTTTGAGTACACTCTGGGAGTTGGAAAGACAGGAAGGCCTGGCATTCTGCTGTTCATAGGGTCGCAAAGAGTCAGACACGACAGAGCAACTGAACTGAACTGACCTGATAGCTCAACTGGAATTCCATCACCTCCACTAGCTTTGTTCATAGTGATGCTTCCTTAGGCCCACTTGACTTTGCATTACAGGATGTCTGGCTCTAGGTGAGTGATCACACCATAGTGGTTATCTGGATCGTGAAGATCTTTTTTGTAAAGTTCTTCTGTGTATTCTTGCTACCTCTTCTTAATATCTTCTACTTCTGTTAGGTCCATACCATTTCTGTCCTTTATTGTGTCCATCTTCCCATGAAATGTTTCCTTGGTATCTCTAGTTTTCTTGAAGAGATCTCTAGTCTTTCCCATTCTATTGTTTTCCTTTATTTCTTTGCATTGATCACTGAGGAAGGCTTTCTTATCTCTTCTTGCTATTCTTTGGAACTCTGCGTTCAAATGGGCATATCTTTCCTTTTCTCCTTTGCCTTTCACTTCTCTTCTTTCCTCAGCTATTTATAAGGCCTCCTCAGACAACCATTTGGCCTTTTTACGTTTCTTTTTCTTGGGGATGGTCTTGATCACTGCCTCCTATACAAAGTCACGAACCTCCATCCATAGTTCTTCAGGCACTCTGTCCATCAGATCTAATCCCCTCAATCTGTTTGTCACTTCCACTGTACAACCGTAAGGTATTTGATGTGGGTCATACCTGAATGGTCTAGTGGTTTTCCCTACTGTCTTCAATTTAAGTCTGAAATGTGCAATAAAGAATTTATGATCTGAGCCACAGTCAGCCCCTGGTCTTGTTTTTGCTGACTGTATAGAGCTTCTCCATCTTTGGCTACAAAGAATATAATAATCTGATTTTGGTACTGACCATCTGGTGATGTACAAGCATAGAGTCAGTTCTCCTACATTGCAGGCAGATTTTTAGCAGCTGAACCACGAGGGAAGCCCAAGAATACTGGAGTGAGTAGACTATCTCTTCTCCAGCAGACCTTCACAACCCAGGAATTGAACCGGGGTGTCCTGCATTGCAGGCAGATTCTTTACCAACTGAACTATCAGGAAAGCCCGTCAACATTAGTCATTAAGAAAATACAAAGTAAAACCATGATGAGGTAAAACACACTTATCAGAAAAGCTTAAAAAGTAACAAAACAAAAGGGGCAGTACCATATGCTAAAAAGGATGTAAAACTATTGGAACTTGTAAATAAGCTGGTGGGGATGCAATGAGGCTCAGGTACCTAGAAAACAATCTGGTAATTTCATATAAAGCTACATATACACTTACTGCATGATCTAGAAAGACCTTTCTGGGATTTGCACTCTACATAAATGAGAATTTAAACGCACATAGAAATTAGAAATGAATTTCTGCAGTAGGCCTATTTAAAAAAAAAGAAAAATTACTGGAAGCAACCCAGGATGTCCTTCAATGGGTGAATGGAGAAACAAACTATGGTACATCCATACAACGGAATACAATTCAACAATAAAAGGCATAAACTATTGAAGCACAGTATCTCAGATCAATCCCAAATGCATTACTCTAATTAAAATAAGTGAAATGCAGTGAAGTGAAAGTCACTTAGTTGTGTCCGACTCTGCAACCCCATGGACCATACATAGTCCATGGAATTCTCCAGGCCAGAATACTGGAGTGGGTAGCCTATCCCTTCTCAGGAGATCTTCCCAACCCAGGGATCAAACCCAAGTCTTCCACATTGCAGGCAGATTCTTTACCAACTGAGCGTTCAGGGAAGTCCCTAAGTAAAAGAAACCAGTATCAAAAGGTTACATACTATAGTATGATTCCATTTATAAGACATTGTGGAAAAGACAAACGATGGAGTCAGGCAATAGACCAGTTGTGGCCAGAAACTGCGGGTAAGAATGAGGCTAGACTACACAGGCGGAGCAGGAGTGCGGGTTTTTAGGGGCAAGACAGGGGTGGTGGTGACAGAATTGTTCTGTATTCTGTTTGTGACAGTGGTTACACAAATCTACATGTGTTATAATTCACACAACTGAACACCAAGAAAAAATGTATTTACTGTGTTACTTTAAGAAACAAATATTCCCATGCTCCCTCCCCTCAAATCTTTTTTCCTTCCCTTTAATCATGAAGTTGTCATTCACTCTTTACTTTTCTACAGTTCTCTTATTCATATAATCCTCTAGGCATACCAAATGTCTTCATGTTTTCAACCAAGCCATGTTCTCTCTTGATTTCAGGTCTTCCTTCATCCTGGATGGCTCTATGATGGGAACTACTATCTTAGCTAATTAATTCTTACTCATTTTTCTGGCTTCAGTAAATTACTCCTAAGAAGCCTTCTCTATGTGCTGCTCCCAAGCTGGATTAGAAGTTCCTGCCATAGGATCCCACAGCATTCTGTACTTTCCCTTTCATGTTCTCAAATGTTTGTTTGCACAGGTCTAATTTTTTCCCCTCACTGTCTTGTGTGCTTCACGAGGGCACGGATGACTGATGTTTTGTCCACTAAGTCATCCTCAGTGCCTGCAATGTCTAAGGCATGTGACAGGTGCACCACAAAGAAGGTTCTAAGATGTTCCATATCTTGCAGATTGCTATATATAACTTGGTTCCACTCTGATCTTTTTTCAGCCTACAGTCTAGAGGTAGAGAGAAAAGATCTTACTTTGCTTTTCAAAATAAAGTATTATTGTATCTTCAATTAAATATTGTGATATTCAATTAAAACAAGTATTGTCTTTATGTGTCCTCTTCCCTCAGTCCCTTTTTGTTTCTGATGCTACAAATTTCCCTTCATGTTCACTTAAAATCTGCACATTTTCTTAAGTTCTCCATATCCATATACAATAGAAACACCTTTTCCTAGCTCATTTTTTTTGGGAGTCTGTACAAAATACTTAAAATTTAAATTCCTTTAATTTGGTACTCCACATTTATGGTTTTCTGAGAAAGAGTTTTACAGTGTAATAATTTAAACAACAAAAAAGCAAATCAATAAAAAATAAAATGGTTAATTATGTATGAGATCCAGCCATGTCACTTAAGTTAAAAAAGGAGTATCTAACATTCTTTGGTGGGCTCAGCGGTAAAGAACCTGCCTGCCAATTCAGGAGATGTAGGTTCAATCCCTGGGTCAGGAAGATCCCCTGGAGAAGAAACTGGCAACCCACTCCAGTATTCTTGCCTGGGAAATCCCATGGACAGAGGATCCTGGTGGGTTACATCCATAGGGGTAGCACAGAGTCAGACACAACTTAGAGACTGAAGAATAACAACAAACATTCTTTGTACTTCACTGACAGTCAAGGAAAGCAGATAGCAGTCTAAACTACCTTTAGAAAACTGTTCAGGACTAAAATGACTGACTTCAGTGGTCTCTTTACTGTTAACCACAGTCTAGTATACATATTTACAATTCCATTTGTTTTAAGCTGTATTATAATAAAAAAACAAAATCTAGTGACAACTTGTTACCTTTGGAGAATCATGTCCAAAAGTAATAGCCACAAAGAGAGAGGAAGGGTGAAGGGCCCATTTTAAAGAATATAAAAAGTTAAAGCGGAACTTACTTAAACACTTTAAATTGAACCAGACAGGTTTTCAAGTCACAAATGCTCAGAATTACCAAATACAGTCATGTGAGTAAAGCAAGTCATTTGATTTTTTTAAAGGAATGACTGACACAAGCTTTGCAAAAAGTAAGAATTAATCAATCCTCCTCTCTGAGAAAATGGCCAAAAGAAGCCCTATATAAAACCATTACATGGAGTTGGACTCTGAGTTCTCAAACTACTATCTGTCTGTGGGTCTGTGTATGTCTGTATACAAAAATAAATTCAGAACAATTATCTAAGGAAAACTTAACTCCCTTTCAGGTTGGTATCCTTATAAGGCTTAGTAATTGTCCCAAGAAAACATAAACCTATTACCAATTCAACTGATGATTACCTATAATTCCACTTTTCATCAGGTATAGAGAACAGCTGTACCTCAGGTACTTCTAAAGGAATATAATCTCTTGATAAAACAATCATAAAAAGGAATAGAGGTGAAGAGGCCCACAAGCAAAGGACAGCCACATACATGCATGCTTCTAGTAGGAGGATAACAGTCTTCTGGAAGCATCAAATTGACACAGTGAACAAGAAGTTAGGGTGTTATACAGGAAAAGCCAGTAATTATAAAATTTCATGTTAACAAAGGTACGGTGTAGGAGGAAAACCAAAATATGCAAATACAATTGATTTTGTGCTTTATAAGTAAAAATTTATAATGATATCACTAGATGATGAAAAGAATGTAGTAACACAGGCCTCGGTGAGGTGAAATCATCTTTTATAATAATGATTTTCATAAAAAACAAAAATACAAATAATTGCTTTTCTTATAACATTTATTTTGCAAAATAAAAATTCTAAAGACACTGTCTCTTACGGTCAGCAAAAATTATCCTTGTAACACACTACCTTGAAGAAAAATAATATGTAAAATTCATGATTCTTCTTGTCAGGTAATGAATCTTGAGTGACTGGGTTAGTAAAATTACTTATATTCAGAGAAAATTGTCAATGCAATGTTGGTGGCACTCACTATTCCATTTGTTGCCTAATCCTATCAGGGAATCAAAAGCTTTTTTTTTTTTTTTTACTGAATATTTATGCTTTAAGTCAACAACATCAGAATGTTTTCTTCACTTACCCTTGCATAGTGGAATTCAACTCCATAGAGTTCTAAGGTACGTGCTGTGTTCAGGTAACTAAATTCTGCTTCTGCAGGAGATAAGCCTCTGTAAAAACATCACTAGGTTAAAAACTGTAACAATCACAAATATGACCAAGTTACATAAAGGTTATTTATCTAGAAAATTTTTAGCATTCTAATTAAATCTTTTACAAAATACAAAATGTACGATTATTCCTCTTACTTACGTATAGTAACAGCTACCTTTTCTGGAGGGTACATTTTCAGTAATGCTAACTATTTTGTAGGATATGTTCTTATTTTCCAGAAACACAAGAATGGGTCAAGTTTTTAAAGTTCCAAGCTATACTCGTGGATGTTACAAAGTCACTCTCAGACAAAAACAAGTATTCTTCAAAATTCAGTCTACACTCCACATGTGCATTTTAATCACACAAGGTACTTCTGACATGCAGTCTTTGGGGCGAGCTCCAGAGCAGGGTTTCTCAGGGTGTGGTGATCAGACAGGTGTTGACTCATAACAAGGACAGAAATTAAGAGGGTCATAGCCTTTTGTATCACTTTGGCAGAGTTATTTTACATCTGTTGCATCTAATGACAACAAAAAGTAACTGTAATCTTTAAAGCCTTTGTTTATTTCTCCATTTTGTTTTTCGAGTAATTCATTTTTATTATATTTTTCAGAAGTATTGTTCCATGAGAGACTGGGGAAAAAACTGGTCTTTCATCACAGATAGTTTCAGAAGTACTGTTCTATACAACCCAGTATTAGAATAAAAGGGGTTCAAGTCGTTTATATTTTAAGACATATTCCAGTGATTCTTATGAACACAAGTGTGAGAACTACTACTGTAAATGCAAAGCCTTTAAAAAGGTTCTATTATACATAGTTCTAACAATCTTGGTTATCTGATATCAGGCTCTAGCAGAGCAAAAGCAGCAAATTAAAAATGCAAAGATAACCATTCACTAATGATACCAGAAAAGGGAGTAAGCAGCTTGCCAATGTATGAACATAAAAATAGGAGTCCTCAAAAAAAAAAAAAAAAAAAAGGCAGATATACTTACAGTTTTCTATAAAATTCAATTAAGTTAAATACTCTACTTTTCCCCCAAGCCCCACAGTTACACTGGTTGATTCTTTTTTTTTTTTCTTTAAAAATTTGCAGAATCATTTCTTACAGGCAAATACAAATATATAACCAACACTGTAAAATGTACAAACATTCTCCTGACAGAAGAGGCTTTTTATTATTGGTAAATTTTTTAAAAATTTGATTTCTCTTCGAACGCTTAGTTCAGATATGCTATGTGAAGAACTTTTATAATAAATGGCATTTACTTTTAGAACAAAACAGCCCCCACACCTCATGAAGCCAATCTATTAAAATTTTCAGTCATTAGTCTTATTTTAGATTAGGGGTCAGCAAACCTTTGCTGGAAAGAGCTGGATAGCTAACACTTCAGGCTTTCAGGCCATAGAGGTCTCTGTTGCAACAACTCAGCTCTGCTGTTACAATGTGGAACGAGGGAATCTGTGTTCCAATGTTCATTTATGGACATGGAAAGTGAAATTTCTCAAGCTTTCATGTGCCACGAAATGTTATTCTTCTTTTGATTTTCTTCAACCATTTCAAATGTACAAACCATTTTTATTAACCTGTAGGCCATACAAAAGGCGACAGGGGGGTCACAGTTTGCTAACCTGTTTTTGAAACATGGGCCATTACTCAATGAAATTAAATTTCTTTATTACTAAGAGCTAATATTTCTTCAGTGCTTACTATGTGCCAAGCACTATTCTGAGTATTTTGTATATATAAACTCATTTGATCCTTAAAATAACACAAGAGGTAGACTGCTTTATCATCCCCAATTTACATATAAGGAAACAGAGAAATAGAGTGATTGGGCCAAGGTTTTAAGATAGTAGGCTACCTCATTAGAATTTCAAACCAGACTGAATGAGTCTGATTTAGACTCTTAGAATCTAGTCTTTCAATCAATATGTAACACTGCAAAATACTCCAGGAGTATTTTGAAAAGTGTGGTAAAGCAAAACTGAACTCTAAACCAATAAACAATACAACTTTCTATTCAAAGCAATCTCTTCTTGAAAACTCATGTCATAGAAAATTAGACTCACAAAATATCAATGCTGAATAGTGTTATGAGTGAAAAAAGGTACTATTTCAAAAGAATGTTTTTTATTCATTTAAAATTCCATGGACAGAGGAGCCTGGTGGGCTACAGTCCATGGGGTCTCAAAGAGTTGGACATGACTGACTAACACAGAGTCATTACCAAACAGAATGGATTCCTTTCACACAGCTAAAAACTAGAAAAGAATGCTAAGTAGATTGATCTGTATATTATGAGTACATTATTAATATTCTAAAATTCCTTTCTAAAGAACTGGCAACTTTGTAGAATAGCAAATGCTATGTCTATTTACATACAGCTTTCTGTTTCGTAACAGACATGAAAATAAGCCTCATATATTCTATGAAATGGGCTTCACTGATGTCTCAGCAGGCAAAGAATCTGCCTGCAATGCAGGAGACACAGGACTGGTAGGTTCAATCCCTGGGTCAGGAAGATTCCCCTGGAGAAGGAAATGGCAACCTACCCTAGTATTCCTGCTGGGATAATCCCACAGACAGAGCAGCCTGGCAGGCTACAGTCCACAGGGTTGCAAAAAGTCAGACATGACTGAGCCCCAATGCATGCATTCTATGAAATAAGTGATATTTTTTAGTATAAATTACCTACATTTCTTTAATCACACTATTTTATATAATAGCAACTGTTCTATATAAAGTAAATAAAACCACATTAGAAATAATTTAAAACATTTCTCTAGAAGAGATACTATCAAGAAGTTTACTAAGTAAGCAGAAAAGTAAATAAATTCTTACATATGTTGCTGATGTAATTTTGCAATTTCTTTTTCAAAATCTTGAGGTTGATTAGGAATGAAAGAATAATCTGAGAGGTAGCCTGACAAGTTTTCTGATTGATTGTAGTCTCCAAGTTCAGCTAATAAATGGAAAAAATGTTAACACTTTATAAACAAATATTCAAGTTTCATAGCCAAATCAACAATGTCATGAATTCCATTATATTTCTAGAAGTAAAATATCTGTTTCTACTGTTACCATTTAAGCAAGTTATAATGATGCATTTAACATTTTTCTAGGTCCTAAACAACTTCAGAAAAAGTCTTTCCAGGAACCAAAGTAATTGCTAATTGGATGTTTTATTTTGTTTTCTGTGCAGTCACTTTTTTCTATATGGTAACATACGTCTGAATAACTCATACATTAAAGGTAATGCTCTATCAACAGAAACCATGCAATCATATGCTATTTGGCCAAAAACTGGGCTGATACTTACACTGAACAGCAAATGAAGCCAAAAGAGCAGCAGTATTATAAGGACAGGGCAATCTAATAAAATAAAACAGAAAATAACCCAAGGTTAAACACGATAATTTTAAAACCACTATAATTTAAATTATATTATTCACACTTGAAGTTTCCAGGTGATTTACATGTTTATGAAATAATGAACTTATCTGATGAAAGAAATTCATGCTACATAGAGCCATCTTTCAGTAGATCATCTTTCAGTAGATCTGTTTGCAATGATCACAAACTAATAAATGCAAAATTTAAAGTATTTGTAAAGCCCATTACTAAAAATTTAAAATAGCCCACCTTCCAGTAAGAATGTCTTGTTTGATTTGCAAAAAATACTGGTACCTTGGGAAAAAAAAGAAAATTAGTATTTATTGGAATTACAAAATTTAGAGTTTTAAAAACTGTATATTTACATTAACAAATAAAAATGAAATATTTGCTTTTATAATGAACATATTAGCACATGTAAAGATATTTTAAAATAAACTTTCATAAATTCATGAATCCAAATATTTAGATTTCTTTGATAAATGAAATTTTATACTTCAAATATTTTGTTTCCCTAGCTTCTATTATAAAACTTTCATGATTTTAAAAATTACATGACTAAAGATGAGGGAGAAATATTCTGAAGATTGGTGTTTGCCAAAAGTAGAAATGGGAAGCACAGGAAACGTAAGTCAGAGACAGACAGAACTGACAGTAGCAACACACTAGCGATCAACTGCAGAAAGTCACTCTTTCTGCTGAGCCAGGAGGCCAGCTCAACATGGTGAGCCTATGCTGCTCATTACCGCATCAGGCAACAAAAAGTTGCTAACTGTAAAAAAGCACTTTTCCATCTTCATTTGAGTTAAGAAAGCTCTCTTTGATCAGGGCGGGGAAAGTTCCCTTCCCTACTGTTGCTCTACTATTAAAATTGCCAAGTAGCCAATTTCCTTTAAAACCAACAAAAATTTAAGTATCCTATACTAAGAATACCAAAGTTGCTCACAAGATGGCCTTGCCCTTCTGTCCCTGCTGGTGGGTATAGTCATCCCCTGATTGGGTTTATCAGTGCCTGGGTAAAGGCACCAGTGCTATATCATGTTGGCAGAAGATAAAATTGTGTGGCTTTTAATGTTTAAACAGAGAATTAAGACTTTCATTTCACTCCCTAAAAAAAGTACACCACAAGAGTCAAAATTGTTTACAATTTTAGTTGTTTGGCTATTACATTTATTAAAGAGTTCCATGACAATCAAATTACCAAAGAATGTAATTAAGATTTTCAGAGAATCAGATATAAAACAGCTGATACAAATATCCTGGCTTCATATATTAATGAAGTACATAAACTCCTTGTGAGGCTTAATACATAGTATTACAATATTACCTATGTACTCAACCCAAGACAACATATTTCTATCTGGTTTACTTGATTTCATAATTTACAGTTAAAAATTTCTAGTGGGAAAAAGTCTTATAGTTAAGATTGAAATGTGTATATCCTTGATATAATACTGTAAATCCTATACAAATAACATCTATGCTTCCTGAATTTGATTTACACACTGAGCAGTAAGAACTGATGGAGTAAACACCAGAATTAAAGTCCTAAGCTAAACCAGCCTATGATCTTTGGCAAATTACTTAAAATTTGGTGGAGCCTTAGTTTCTCTATTTGTAAAAAGGAAGTAATATCACTTGCCTAGTATATGTATCCCAGGGGCCCTAAATATGGTGATAAAAGTCCAATTTTTAAAGACAAAGACCTTTAAGACAGATTAATAATGACTGAGCTAAACGTAGAGACGATCTGTTTAAGTTGTAAAAATAATACAATAACATATCATGCACTAAACACCTACTATGTACTGAATATACTAAGCACTAAAAAGGTATGAAAGAAATGTCCATTTGTATTGTAATGCTGCTGCTGCTGCTAAGTCGCTTCAGTCGTGTCTGACTCTGCGACCCCACAGACGGCAGCCCACCAGGCTCCGCCGTCCCTGGGATTCTCCAGGCAAGAGTACTGGAGTGGGTTGCCATTGCCTTCTCCAGTGTATTGTAATGACTCCTAAGAAAATGCCAACTCTAGTTATGCCAGCACCTGTTAATACAAATGACATTTAACCTGATGAAAGGTCTGTAACTCCTTTTTTTTTCTTTCTTTCTTTTTTTAACCACTAATCCAAAAAAGAATCTCAAGGCAAGGAGGTACAGCAGTAGACTTCCTTTTTGTGGGGCTTAAACCTGTCCTTAAAACTGAGCAACTGTGGCTAAAGGTGTCCTACCCCTACTCATGACCATAACAAGAAGGCTACCCAAGCATTAAAGGAGTCTTTTTTTTAAACCCTGGCTGCTTATTATTAATAGAATCACCTGGAAGCCAGGTCTCATCTGATACCTATTAAATCAAAACATCTAGGGGTCTGGCCATGCTATCAGTATTTTTTAAAGCTCCCTTATGGTGATTCTAACATGTAATTAGGGTAGAAAATTCTTGATGTATAAGTGGTAATAAAATTAAAATTTGCCATTTACTCATTTTACCAAAAAGCACCAGTTACAAGATTCCAGGACATCACACTATAAAGGATTTTTTAAATAATGCATTATTTCTAGGGAAAACATATTTTAGACTGATAAGACTTTAGCACAATTCCACTACTACTACCAAAAGTGATTTTACTTTATTCTACTTCATGAAGATAGTTTGACTTTAATTATCAGTGAAACATTTACTCCCTGGTTATATTTTCAACACAGGCTATAAAAGAACCAACACATCAAGCTTATAAGAAATTTAAAGACAGTGTTTTGAGTGGAGTAAATTATGACTATAGTTACAACTGAAAACATTTTAATTGCTATGCTAACAAAGTTTTCATAAACATTAAACACATTAGAAATCCAATAAAAAATTACTGGTCTTTTATTTTTCATATACATTTAAAAACTAATTACATAAATACATATTATGGAATACTTGGTTACTTGATTTCAAGTTACATGTACCAGTAAAAAATGCATTTTAAAATGCTTTATAATTCCCAATTTTCAGTAATTCAGAGCAGTTTCCTTGAAGTTCATCCAAAATTTGGGAAAGTTTTATTATACTGAGAACTATTTATTAAGACAAAAGATCCTATTACTTTAATTATTTAACAACAACAAAATCTGACTGATTAAGAGTTACAATATTAAACTAAGGTTTTCATATGATACAACTTTGCCTTTCAAGATAAATTATGTTGGACATTATTAGTGTCAAAGGTTAGGACTACCTAATCCTGGATCTATATTCCTGAGTTGTTACAAAAACGGTAACACCCTGCCCCACAACAAACACATAGCAAAGGACTCTCAACAGTACTTTGCTTCTCCACTTTACCAAAGTATTCTAAAGGATAATGAAGACGTTAGCATCTAACAGCCTACCTACAGATAGCTTTAGGTGTGTGTGCGCGTGCTAAATCGCTTCAGTGTTTTCAGACTAATTGCAGCATCATGGACTGTAGCCCAGCAGACTCCTCTGTCCATGGTATTCAGATATTTAATTTGTCACTTATCTTTTAGAGTAATTCTGAATACAGACAATGACCTATATTCTTATATTGTATGGAAGGTATAATAAACTAATTTTTAATTCTGTCTTTAAAAACAAAAACCACTAATTCTGTCTTTCAAGCAATACATAAGGTTATCATTCAAGTTATTTTAATAATGACAGTTACCACACTGCAATTATTCCCCATGGTTTCTACCTTAAACTGTTCACCTAACATTTATGTGATATCAAAATGCTTATCTGGGTCATTCTTGTGTACATTATGTCAAGTAGAAGGGACAACAGGATTAATTGTAAGTGAAGATCAAACTTAAAATGGCCAGTGATGTGGGGATTTTCAGCCTGAATGTGCTAGTGCACTCTCTGCCAGCATGCTCTACAAAGATACCTGCTGACCATCACTTCTACACACAATGGTTATACATTTAATAAATTCTATGCTCTCTTCAATGGAAGTAAAATACAGAATATGCTTTCACAAGGGGGGAAAAAAAACTAGATAACTGTCACTATGCAGAATACCTGGAATAAAACTGCAGCATCATCTAATTACAACAATTAGTGACAGCAGTGCTTCTGAACCATTTTTCATAAAGTTAGTATCTCTATGGCTCAGGAAACTGCTTACAGCTGGATGAGCTGGCCCTAGGGTTACAACTTCCTAAATCTCTCCCAGCCATCCAAAAGTGGAGGAAGAAATTTATCTTAAAACATCCACAACCTATTCTGTGTGCTGGCAGGGAAGCTCAGAACTATGTCATAGTCATCTATTTTTGCTTAATTTCAAAATTTCGTAAGAGTTTTGACAATACTTTCAAGTAAAAATATGCTCTATAAACCCACCTTGTATATTCTTCTTGTAACTTGCTGGGGTCACTTACAAAAAATTTGACTCTAAAGTTCAAACTGTAAGGAGATCCTCCTAGAATTAATAAAAGCAGTTCTAATTAATCAGATTATATTAATCCTTTATATTTATAAAGTATATTTGTATAACATCAAGTAAATATGTTTGCTCACTCTTTAGCTGCTTCCTTATTGGTTTGTTTGGATCCAGCCACCTCTGAAAAATAAATAAATAAGACTGATTTGTTTTTTCCTTGATGAACTAATACATCAATTCTTGCAAATCTATTCCATTTGAAGATTAATGCTAAAAATTGCATTTTTTGAAAAGGCCTACTAGGTGAGGGGGAAAAAAATCACTAAATTACAAACTCATATCAAATGTAACAAAATTCTACAAGAAAGTACTGAATATATTTGTGATTTAAGATTTTGATTTAAATTTCTCATTAAGTTATACAGTGTGTAATAAACTCTATTCCAAAAGTAAAAATGCTTCATCACTACAATATGAAGTGATTCTGTTAAGTATTAACAGTCTATCTATTTTGTAAAATTCTCTTTATCTCTCATAAAAATACGCTTGGCTTTATGCTCTCATTCAGACAAAATTTACACATCATGAAAATCTACTATTATGAAAAAAATTTAACTCCTTCTCTATTCCTCAGAAAAGAAAATAAAATACTCCCCCCAAAAAACATCCCATACTAATTTTTTTAAGAGACAATGTTTAGGGAAAGATTGCTTTTTTGTATACAAAAATTTCAAGTAGTCTAAACACTTCTGAATGCCACTTAAGCTCTATTTCAGGAAAACTATAAATTAAGAAAACATTTCAACAGCCAATGTTTCAGTTAAAAAAATTAAACAACCCAAAACGAGATCATAGATATGGCAGTATTTTTAAAGCACTAGAAAAATATAAGCTTATATGTCGTTACTTATAAACTATCCTACTACCACCCACAGTAGATCCAATACAGTGTACACAAATAGATTTTAGAAACAAGTGGCTGAAAGTAATCCATGAGTCTTCTTTCCACAGTCCATAACATCCAACATATCAAATCCAACTAATTCTACCTCCAAATCATCCCTAGAATTTAACAATTCTTCTCCACCTACTCTGCTACCATCCTTTAGCCTCTTAATAACTGCAGTCTGTCTCTTCTCTTCCTCTCATCCTTCATCCTCCCGAAGCTGGTCCTGTTTTTTTTTTTCTTTTCGGGTCTTTGTTGTGGCATGCAAACTCTTAGTTGGTGGCACGTGGGATCTAATTTACCAAGGATTGAACCCAGGCCTCCTGCTTTGGGAGCTTAGCCATTAGATCACCAGAGAAGTCCCTAGAGTAGTCTTTAAAAAGTGTCACTCCTTTGCTTGGCATCTCTTGATAACTTAAGATCCAAAGGCCTTACTATGGCTTACATGGTCTCTCCTTACCTCTTCTTTTTTTGTTTCTTTAATGTTTTATTTGCCTCAGTTAATTTAAAAAATGTATATTTCAAAGAGGCAATTCTAGACTCCTGATAAGTTTTAGAAGTCATACAATACCAACCAAAATAGGTGTCCAGTTCAGATTTGCCAATTCCAGATCTGTGGCTGTCAAATTTTTTTTTTTACATATCCACATATCTACTCTCTTTTAGATTCTTTTCCCAAATAAGCCAATACAGAGTATTGAGTATAATTCCCCTGCTATACAGGAGGTCCTTATTGGTTAATTATTTTATATACTGTAGTGTGTCTATGTCAGTCCCAGTCTCCCAATTTATCCCCCTTCCCTCCCTGCCCTGTAACTCTTAAGTTTGTTTTCTACATCTGTGACTATATTTCTGTTTTGTAGATAAGTTCCTTTCTATCCTTTTTTTAGATTTCATATTTAAGTGATATATTTGTCTCCTTAACTTCTTCCACCACAGTTTTCCGAGCTTCAGTCATAACGGCCTCCTTTCTGTTTCTCCAAGATGCCTTAATTCCAAGCATCCTAGTGATTTTTTTTCCTGCATATTTTCTAGAAAAAAAGCATAAATTATATTTATTTTACTGTCTGTCTAAAATCAAAATTTGGGACCATTTAATTCCCCATAGCCTGCCTTCCTCACTCAGTTCCCCTTCAAAACATTCTGATATCATAGATCCGCACATTTAAATATACAAGATCTGTGAGGCTGGCACAGCTTAGAGAAGTACACTAACAAGCACTGGGAACTGTCACAGATTTCCTCAGTGATGGCAACTAGATAGGAGGTATAGTCTTGACTTAAACCATGAAGATGGAGCAAGATGAACTTGAGGGTGATGGGGTCAACTTCACTCCCTCCACCCCAAAAATTCAGTTCAGATTCTAACTAGCAATTGTTAGTGAATGAAATCTTCATAACATTCGATCTTCCTCATCCTGAACATGCTATTTCTTCATTTACTCATGTCGTCTATTATCTCTTCCTGTTAAGTTTTATGGTTTTCTTCCTATAAGTTTTGAACCTCTAATACCAAAAGTTTATTCATAGATATTTAATGGATTTGGGTTTTCAAAAGAAAATCTATTTAATTTGCTATTTTGTTGGATTATGTTCCCTAATCAGTTCATAGAAAGTGATCGACACTTTTTTGGTTCAGTTTTAAGTCCTACTAGTTGTAAAAAGTTTTCCAAATGATTCATTTGGACTCTCAAGGCAGATTAATTATGTCACTACGAAGATATGAGTTCTCTGCACCTTCATGCCAAATATACAAATATATTTATTCCACAAAGAACAGTACACGCTGCCTGAGGGGTTAAGAGCCTAGATGTTTCAGTTTCTCAGTGAACTGTTTGACAAACTGTACTGTATCACCCTGAAAACTCTCCCACCTCCACCATATTTCTCTTCTACATTCTCTTTTTGATTCCCTCTATTTGATTCTTCCACTAATCCTTGTAAGCACAGAATCTAAGAAGTCCTTAAAATTTCTTGTCTGCTCAAGGCACTTATTTTTATTCTGTGTGTATGTACGATATTTGACATCAGAAAGCAACCAAAATCAGGCAGAAGAAACAGTACCCAAGTTTAATCTTGAAAAACAGAAAAACTGCAAGGATAAGATTTATACATTTGCAGTTTTTTCCCTGAGGGCAACCTCAAATTCAGCACAAGGTAGGGGACAGTCTCACTAACTTGAGGTGTCAATGGACAGAGTTCAAGCAGAGGAAATCCTGAGAGACAGGAAGCAGTAGAAGGGTTTAACTCAAGTCTAGATATAAAAGCCATCACAACTGTGGTTGACAGTTCAGCTTTTGCATGCACAGGAAGATCCCAAAACCCCAGGAAAAAGAAGCAGTTGGAAATATAAGGAAATGATATTCATTTCCAATAATCGAGATAACCGTTCACCCAAAGGGAAGCAGCATTTGGATGTGGGTCCAGCCAGACCATACTCATTCTCCATCCACAGTCCAAGTCATGCAGGGCCTCACTACCAACCTCTTTCTACCACCCTGAGAGGTTCCCTGTGTCCTTTCGCAATCAGCTCCTCAACTCCCCCAGGCAATCACTGATCTGCTTTCAGTCACTATGGACAAGTTTTGCTTGCTCTACAATTTACTATGAATAGAATAATCGAGTATATATCATATACTATTCCACTATGTAAAAACATAACAATTATTTTTCATCCATTCACTTACTGATAGATGCTGAAGTTAATTCAGGAACGAGCTATTATGAATAAAGCTACTATGATCATTTGTGTACAAAGTTTCACAGAATGTGCTTTCATTTCTCCTGGATAAATACCTCAAAGGTAGGACTGCTTGGAGATATGTATTAAACCTATGTTCAAGTTTATAAGAAACTGCCAAACTATACTTTCCAAAGTGGCTGTATCCTTTTAAAGTCTTACCAGCAATTCTTAACAGTGGCTCCACATCCTAGCCAAAACCTGGTACTGTGAGACTCATCTTTTAACTATTCCAATGGACGTGCAGTGACATATCATTGTGCTTTTACTTTACAGTTACCTGATGCACCTGTGCTTAGTATATGTCCTTTATCACAGCGGATTGGACTGTGAAGAAAGCTGAACGCTGAAGAACTGATGCTTTTGAACTGTGGTGTTGAAGAAGACCCTTGAGAGTCCCTTGGACTGCAAGGAGATCCAACCAGTCCACTCTGAAGAAGATCAACCCTGGGATTTCTTTGGAGGGAATGATGCTGAAGCTGAAACTCCAGTACTTTGGCCACCTCATGCGAAGAGTTGACTCACTGGAAAAGACTCTGATGCTGGGAGGGACTGGGGGCAGGAGGAGAAGGGGACGACAGAGGATGAGATGACTGGATGGCATCACTGACTCGATGGACGTGAGTCTGAGTGAACTCCGGGAGTTGGTGATGGACAGGGAGGCCTGGCGTGCTGCGATTCATGGGGTCTCAAAGAGTCGGACACGACTGAGCGACTGAACTGAATGTTCCTTTTCCAAGTTTGCTGATAGTTTTCATTATGAATGGGTGTTGGATTTTATCCTATGTAAATTATGCCTTGGGGCTTCCCTTGTAGCTCAGTTGATAAAGAATCTGCCTGCAGTGCAGGAGACCTGGGTTCAATCCCTGGGTTGGGAATATCCCCTGGAGAAGGAAATGGCAACCCGCTCCAGTACTCTTGCCTGGAGAATTCCTTGGACAGAAGAGCCTGGCAGGCTGCACAGTCCATGGAGTTGCATCATTCGGACACAACTTAGCAACTAAACTACCCAATTATGCCTTAATTATACTGTTTTTTTTTTTTAAAAAAAACAAACCCAGCAGCTAAAGGCATACTTAATGGTGAGACACTGAGTACCTTCCTCTGACAGAGAACAGGCGAGGCAGTTTGTTCCCTTCACCTCTATTCATCAGTATCCTCATAGTCTCAGCTTTCATATAACAAAGAATGAAAAAATAATGGGCAAAAAAGAAAAAGAATAAAGACTGGGAAGGAAGAAGTAAAACTGTTACTTTCGCATATGACATGATTTACACAGAAAATTCTAAGGAATCAATGAAAAAAAAAGATACCAGAAGTAATGAGTAAATTTAGGAAGGCCTTAAGATACCAGGTTGATACAGAATCAAGTGTATATACTGGTTTCTTTCTTGAATACAGAGCTGGTTAAAAATTTTTAAATAAATGTAATTGACCATATGTTTACATGACAATCTCTATAGAAAATTCTAGGAAATTTACAAATAGTGACTAGAATTAGTGAGTGAGTTTAGGAAGGTTGGACAATAAAAAATAAACCATTTCAATAAATAATTGATAACTGAAAAAGAAAAATCAACAATACCATTTGGATGGTTCTTCTATTTACTTACTGAAGAATCTGAGATATCAAACTCTCTGAATTTACTCTTTCCCTCATGAACCCTTCTGACTTTATCGCCTAAATATCTTGAGCACTTACCCATCCATCACCACAGCCAATCTAGTAACTTCATTAGTGCAACAATTTCCCAACTGTCTCTACTTGTCAGCTTTACTTGCCACTGGCTATACTGCAACCAGAGTGATATGTCTAAAATACAAGTTTCATGATACTTGTGTAAATAAATCCTTAGGCCAGTACAACCGTACCTCACATCAAAAGCACTTGATATCTATTGTACCATATCTCATCTTTGACCCATCTTCTCTTCTGGCTCTGTAGTCCAGCCATAGGTGTTAAGATTTTTTTCAGTTCCTCAAATGCAACAATCCTCTCTTCACTGTGGAACTCTGTATATGCTACTGATTCTCTGTGAAATACTTCTCTGTACCCCAGATCCCTCTGCCATTCCCTCCGCAAATGAAACCAGGAGAGAACAAAAACAAAGATCTACCATTTGGCAGACTACTGAATAGGGTTATACAAAAGGTAATAAGAGCTGAATTGAGGTACACAGTAGAAACAGATGGAAGGTGAGAGAAATACTATAGGAACATGACAGAAAATAAAAGCAAGCATTTCAGCAATTATATTGTACTAAAATGTGGCGTGCCAAAATAAATCATCCTCAATGTGACTGCTATATTTCCTCAACCTGGATAAAATAATTCAAGAATACTGAGTTATGGTAAAATTAACTCAAATAGTAGACTAAATTATTTTCTATGAATCATTTGTTATTTAATTAACAGCCCACTGGGTTAGAGCAGTGGTTTTCGAAATGTGGTCCCTTGAACTAGCAGCACTAGCAATATAGCAAAATTTGTTTTAAGTGTGAATTACTGAGCTCCACCCCAGACTTTTTGAATCAGAAATTCTAAGCATAGGGTCCAGAAATCCTGAACTGTGAAAAGCCTTCAGGTATTTCTGATATCGGTTCAAATTTCAAAGTCACAAGGTTAGGGGATATGGAAATAGTAGTAAACCAGTAAAGTACCATAACCATAACAAAACTATCATCAGAAGGATGAAACTGCAGAACGAGTAAGTTAAGAATAATCAATTTAGTCCATTCTTTGTCTCACTGAAAGGCACTATAATTCACTCTGG
>NW_024070211.1:64273963-64505942 GCF_014754425.2 Oryx dammah
CAGTAAATATATTACCCTTGATGCATACAAGTAATGTAAGGCTCAAGGCTCTGATGAAATCATGCTGATAAAGGCCACCAAGGTACAACATCATTAAGTGTGTATGAAATTACAGAAATCATGGATAATGAATTAGAGCCATTTACTCATTATTTTGCCCTCTCATTCAATACATATTTACTGAACAAAATTGTTATATAAAACATTATGCTAACAGCTAAAGCTGTGATAAATAGGTTTTAAATGAAAGCAGAAGAAATTTCAAAATTCAAAGCCTTTCTTTAAGTAATTTTGTTTGCTGCACTGAAACTCGTTTCCAGGGAATATTCGAAAGCAAAGGATAGTCAATTATGATTCTGTATTTCCACATATAACTCTACAATCAAATGTTAAGTGCTTTTTTAGTTTATCAATTAAATTGATATCAGTAGCTATGTGCCTAAGACAATATTAATTCTGATCCCCTAAAGTGAATATATAGTGTGTATGTACGTGTCTGTATATATATACGTATATATATGCAACATACATTTATACACATACATGTATAAATAACATATATAAGCTTTAAGATGAAAAAAACTGTTAACTAATAAGAATTGACAACAATTCATTTTTTAGGAATATTACCAAATTCCTTTTGATCACTGCTGGTAGTTTTATGGCATGATCACCCCCTCTCCTCAGTATGTTCATCTTTGTAAGTCCTATGTATCTATATCATTATCTCTTGGGAAGCAATACTTTTCAGTAGATAAATAAAGGCTTTGGAGTCAGATAGATATGACTTCAAATCCTTTCTCAGCTAGTTAATTATCTATGTAATTAAACAAGTTTTGTAAGCCTCAGTTTTTCATCTTCAGGAAAATTTTAATAACAGTTTCATTAGATTATTGTGAGAATTTGGTTTACTAACAATTACACAATAGATGTTTCACAAATGTTATGCCCTTACTCCTCTTTTTAAAAATGGCATTTTTCTCCTTCAGTCCGTTAATTATCCTTAAAGTCTTGATACACTTCATACTGACAATCAGAAATGGGACAATAATGAGATTTGTGCTCTAAAGGCTCCTCCTCAGACATGTTTCCCATTACACCGATTCTTCTGAATATTTAAATACTGAAGTTGTAGTGCTGTGAAAAGACCTGCAGGGGGAGTTAGGAGATTCAAGTCTAATTTCATTAATACCAGCATGTAGCTTGGGCTTTAGGGATTCCCCGGTGGCTTACACAATAAAGAATCTGCCTGAAATCTAAGAGACCCAGGTTCAATCCCTGCATGGGGAAGATCTGCTGGAAAAGGAAATGGCAACCCACTCCAGTAATCTGACTGGAAAATCCCATGGAGAGAGGAGCCTGGTGGGCTACAGTCCATGGGCTCGCAAAAAGTCAGACATGACTGAGCTACTAATGTTCTTTTTCAGCTTGGGCTTTATCTCTTTTATGTCCTTGGATTGGGGTATTTCTCATGAAAATTAAAGGTGTCTGACTCTTTGCAACCCCATGGACTGTAGCCCACCAGGCTCCTCTGTCCATGGAATTCTCCAAGGAAGAATACTGGAGTGGGCTGCCATTCCCCTTCCAGGCAAGAATACTGGAGTGGGCTGCCATTCCCTTCTCCACGGGATCTTCCCAATCCAGGGATCGAAATCAAGTCTTCTGAATTTCAGGCAGATTCTTTACAACTAAGCCACCAAGAAAAAGTAGGAGACAGCAAAAAGACCAACCTAGCTCAAAATATCTCTGCTTCCTCACATTCATCCTGCTGTAATTGTTTTAGAGTAGAAGTGTCTTCTTGTGTATAAATTTATGTGACAGAATTTTAACTTCCTGTAATACATGTGGTCTCACATACAAGTCCTTCTGGAACACTTTCTTAGTGACCATGGTGGTTAAGTATTGATAGCTGATCTCTTTCTCCTCTGTTTTCTAATCACTTCTTCAATCTATCTAAAGACAGGCTTATATTTAGAAAGTCTGACCTATGAGTGTCAGCAAGATCAAGTAAGAATTATTTATTTTTTTAAATCTCAATATTGCACATCATAGTAGATACCTTTCAGGTGTTTGCCTGGTTAACAATTTATCTTTCAGTGAAAGGTGGCATTACTGTCATTTGTCCTCACTTCTATTATCACCTGCATTTATTTATTAAGAAATAACATTGTTTCTTACAGGCCCTGGGAGGAGCCCAAGTCATCTGTTGAAGTCAAGAAAGTATGAGAAAAGTTTGTTTTTATTTCAGTTCAGTACAAAAGGATTTATTTCCACTGAGACTAACTGGATCTTGCTTTATTTCATCCACATTATCTTCATTGTTTTTCACACAGAATCAGTAAGCAAAGCCAAGAAAAAGTAATATTTAACATTTCATATTTACTTCTCACTAACCATTCATTCAGACACCCAGAACCTAATCATGAGAGCAAATGAGAACAAGAGACAGAAAGAAACTCTACTTTTCTCACAAGAGTTATTCATATTTTCCATAGTCCTTCTATTAATAAGGCCTTACAAACTGATTTCTAAAGTCTGATTTAGAGAACCATTTCTTCAGCCACTCCTGTACACAAAACATTTCCTTCCAAACAGTCATTCTCCTTTACTAATCAAAAGGATAGCATATTCTTTTGTGAAAAACCCTAACTGTATAACCATATAAATTTATAAAAAATTCACTATTTCTGTTATTCATCACATGATATCTATTTCTATCATGTGATCTTTCTAATAAAAAGAATCATTACTGCATTTACTAAGGAATTAGTTAACAATCAAAGGAACTTAATGCTCAAGAGTTGTAGACCTTTGAAATTTAACCTCTGTCATTTGGAAGCATCTCCTGTGAATCTTTGTACTTGGAAAATTTACAGTTAACAAATTAAGAATTTTCATCAGAAACAGCTTGCCATGAATGCCACAAAAAACTAATTTCCTCTTAATACAGCCTGATTTATGAAAGACTCAAGATACATTAGTATTTTAAGTATTTACTTCAAAATTTTAATGTTAACATTATAACTTTTATGCCCAATATTTCTCTCAAAGAAGTATGAATGAGGTTTGCCATTCAGTTGTCTAAGACATACAGAGAAAGAAACAGGCATTTGATCAGCAGACTGACTTACGATCATGAAAGCCTAAAGGAAATAACCTAACAGATTAAAACATAAGAAACTGAAGTTCAAGGCTAAAGAATTACCTCTAATCATTCAAATTAAAAAAATTTTTTAAACTTACAAAATCAGTGAACAATGTAAATCAGAAAGGATCTAGTATAAAGACAGAAAAATTGCAATGACAATGAAGGACAACAGCTTAAACTTACTGGGTTATCTGTGGAATCATCAGTCAACTGCAAACCAAAATAGTCACGCTCAGTCAAATCAAGATGCTTGAAGACTATATCCAACAGAACTTGCCCCTGATCATGTTTCTGGAAGAAAAACAAAAAGGAAATCAAACTCACAGGCTATATACCTACAGATTGTTAAAATTCTTGGACTCTTCTCTCACAATAAGTTTGCAACTGTTTTCATGCCAATGACTTGGTTGAGCATAAGGAGTTCATACATTACACAGTACTTTAAAAAGTCTGCCTCAGGGCAAATTGGTTCAAAGAGTCTATAATAAAAATGAAGATATAAGGAGAACTTTGCAAATGTCTTCTGCTTTCAGGTTATTTAGTTCAGTTGCTCAGCTGTGTCTGACTCTTTGCAACCCCATGCACGCCAGGCTTCCCTCTCCATCACTAACTCCTGTAGCATACTCAAACTCATGTCCATCACGTAAGTGATGGCATCCAAAGATCTCATCCGCTGTCGTCCCCTTCTCCTCCTGCCTTCAATCTTTCCCAGCATCAAGGTCTTTTCAAATGGGTCACCTCTTCGCATCAGGTGGCCAAAGTATTGGAGTTTCAGCTTCAACATCAGTCCTTCCAATGAATATCCAGGACTGATTTCCTTTAGAATGGACTGGTTGGATCTCCTTGCAGTTCAAAGGACTCTCAAGAGTCTTCTCCAACAGCACAGTTCAAAAGCATCAATTCCTCTGTGCTCAGCTTTCTTTATAGTCCAGCTCTCATATCCATACATGACTAGTGGAAAAACTATAACTTTGACTAGATGGACCTTTGTTGGCAAAATAACGTCTCTGCTTTTCAATATGCTATCTAGATTGGTCACAGCTTTTCTTTCAAGGAGCAAGCATCTTTTAATTTCATGTCTGCAGTCACCATCTGCAGTGATTTTGGAGCCCCCCAAAATAAAGTCTCTCACGGTTTCCACCATTTCTCCATCTATTTGCCATGAAGTGATGGGACCAGATGCCATGATCTTCATTTCCTGAATGTTGAGCTTTAAGCCAACTTTTTCACTCTCTTCACTTTCATCAAGAGGCTCTTTAGATCTTCACTTCCTGCCATAAGGGTGGTATCATCAAGAGGCTCTTTAGATCTTCACTTCCTGCCATAAGGGTGGTATCATCTGCATATCTGAGGTTATTGACATTTCTCCCAGCAATCTTGATTCCAGCTTGTGCTTCATCCAGCTCAGCATTTTGCATGATGTACTCTGCACAGACGTTAAATAAGCGGGGTGACAATATACAGCCTTGACATACTCCTTTCCAGATATGTAACCAATCTGTTGTTCCATGTCCAGTTCTAACTGTTGCTTCTTGACCTGTTACTACATTAACTGCTGTATTTAATCCATGTCTTATTGTCCTTTAAATTATGACACGAAAGTGACATATTTGACTAAATACAATTTAAAATTTGCATGTGTAGAATAAATAATGTCACAAAAAGGGAAATAAAAACTGAGAAACTGATTTGTAGGAAACTGACACTATTCTAATTATGCAAGTACACAGGAAACTTTAGAAAAATATCTCATTTTAACCTCACACCAATTTTATCATGTAGGCATTATTACTGTTGTAGTAATAGAATAGTTAATTCCAACTTGCCAAAGTCCCATAGCTACTAAGCTGTGGAACACAAACAGAATGATAACTCTCTAAAGAAAAGTGTGACTAATCAATAAAACATGGAGAAACTACTAACACGTTCAGCAATAAAAGAATCAAAGTGGAAAACCATAATGACACATTATGAGCAAAGCGAAAAGTGAAAGTCACTCAGTCGTGTCCGACTCTTTGTGACCCCATGGACTATACAGTTCATGGAATTCTCCAGGCCAGAATACTGGAGTGGGTAGCCCTTTCCATTCTCCAGGGAATTTTCCCAACCCAGGGATCAAGCCCAGGTTTCCCACAATCAACCAAAAAGTAAATACAATGAGCAAGGTAAAAGTCACTTGATGCTGTTAACCTTGTAGACAGGTATATCTATCCAGAAAGCACTTTGGAAACATTAGCAAAAGCAACAGCAGATGAGAAGGGTCATCAAGTGCCAGGTTTCCACCTCTCTAATCTGCCTTCCTGATGTTGGCTGCATTTATAGGCTGTTAGTAAGATGGCCAGAGCAATCTCAAAATTAAAACTCACAGGTAACAATGTTCAAAAGGAAAATCTTCCTTGTAAAGAGCTTCCCTTCCTGTTTCAGGGCCCCATATAGTTTCATCAATGGTAGGAAGCATGTGCTTCAAACAGTGCTTCACAATGAAGGTCCCCATCTGAATAACCTGTGAACATTTTCTGCATTAATGCAACTCAGCTCCTCGACCCCTCTACCATTCTCATAAAACTGGCTCAAGATAGACAGGGGAGCAGACAGTTCAGTGCAGTCATTCAGTCATCTTTGACGCTTTGTGATGCCAAAGACTATAGCATGCCAGTCCATCATCAGCTCCTGGAGCTTGCTCAACCTCATGTCCATCGAGTTGGTGATGCCATCCAACCATCTCATCCTCTGTCATACCCTTCTCCTCCTGCCTTCAATCTTTCCCAGCATCAAGTTCTTTTATGAGACAGTTCTTCCCATCAGGTGGCCAAAGTATTGGAGCTTCAGCATCAGTCCTTCCAATGAATATTCAGGGCTAATTTCCTTTAGGATGGACTGGTTGGCTCTCCTTGCAGTCCAAGGGACTCTCAAGAGTCTTCTCCAACATCACAGTTCAAAAGCATCAATTCTTCAGCGCTCAGCTTTCTTTATGGTCCAACTCTCACATCTATACATGACTTCCAGAAAAGCCATACTTTTGACTAGACGAACCTTTGTCACCAGAATAATGTCTCTGCTTTTTAATATGATGTCTAAGTTGGTCATAGTTTCTCTTCCAAAGAGCAAGAGTCTTTTAATTTCATGTCTGCGGTCACCATCTGCAGTGATTTTAGAGCCCAAGAAAATAAAGTGTCTCACAGTTTCCATTGTTTCCCCATCTATTTGTCATGAAGTAATGGGACCAGATGCCATGATCCTTGTTTTTTGAATGTTGAGTTTTAAGCCAGCATTTTCACTCTCCTCTTTCATTTGAATCAAGAGGCTCTTTAGTTCCCTTTTGCTGTCTGACATAAGGGTGGTATCATCTGCATATCTGAGGTTACTGATATTTCTCCCTGCACCCTTGATTCCAGTTTGTGCTTCATCCAGTCCAGCATTTCATAAGATGTACTCTGCATGTAAGTTAAATAAGCAGGATGACAATATACAGCCTTGACTTACTCCTTTCCCAATTTGGAAGCAGTTCATTGTTCCATGTCCGTTTCTGTTACTTCTTGACCTTCATACAGATTTCTCAGAAGGCAGGTAACGTGGTCAGGTATTCCCATCTCTTGAAGAATTTTCCACAGTTTGTTGTGATCTACACACTCAAAGGTTTTAGCATAGTCAATGAAGCAGACGTTTTTCTGGCATTCTCCTGCTTTTTCAATGATCCAACAGATGTTGGCAATCTGATATCTGGTTCCTCTGCCTTTTCTAAATCAAGCTTGAAAATGCAGAAGTTCCTAGTTCACGTACTATTAAAGCCTGGCTTGGAGAATTTTGAGCATTACTTTGCTAGCATGTGAGATGAGTGCACTTGTGCAGTAGTTTGAACATTCTTTGGCGGATCTTTCTTTAGGATTGGAATGAAAACTGACCTTTTCCAGTCCTTTTCCAAATCTGCTCACAAATTGAGTGTAGCACTTACACAAAATTGTCTTTTAGGATTTGAAATAGCTCAACTGGAATTCCATCACCTCCACTAGCTTTGTCTGTAGTGATGCTTCCTAAGGCCCACTTGACTTCACATTCCAGTGGCTCTAGGTGAGTGATCACACCATCGTGATTATCTGGGTCGTGAAGATCTTTTTTGTATAGTTCTTCTGTGTATTCTTGCCATCTCTTCTTAATATCTTCTACTTCTGTTGGGTCCATACCATTTCTGTCCTTTATTGTGCCCATCTTTGCATGAAATGCTTCCTTGGTATCTCTAATTTTCTTGAAGAGATCTCTACTGTTTCCCATTCTATTTTCCTTTACTTTTCTGCACTGATCACTTAGGAAGGCTTTCTCATCTTTCCTTGCTATTCTTCAAAACTCTGCATTCAGATAGATATATCTTCCCTATTTTCCTCTGCCTTTCAGTTCTCTTCTTTTCTCAGCTACTTGTAAGGCCTCCTCAGACAACCATTTGGCTTTTTTGCATTTCTTCTTTTGGGGGATGGTTTTGATTACACCTCTTGTACAATGTCATGAACCTCCGTCCACAGTTCTTCAGTCTGTCTATCAGATCTAATACCTTGAATCTATTGGTCACTTCCACTGTATAATCACAAGGGATTTGATTTAGGTCATACCTGAATGGCCTAGTGGTTTTCCCTATTTTCTTCAATTAAATTCTGAATTTTGCAATAAGGAGTTCATGATCTGAGCCACAGTCAGTCAGTTCCTTGTCTTGTTTTTGCTGACTGTATAGTACTTCTCCATCTTTGGCTGCAAAGAATATAATCAGTCTGATTTCGGTGTTGAACATCTGGTGATGTCCATGTGTAGAGTCATCTCTTGTGTTGTAGGAAGAGGGTGCTTGCTATGAACAGTGCATTCTCTTGGCAAAACTCTATTAGCCTTTCCCCTGCTTCATTTTGTACTCCAAAGCCAAACTTGCCTGTTACTCCAGGTATCTCTTGACTTCCTACTTTTGCATTCTAGCCCTCTATGATGAAGAAGACATCTTTTTTGGTGTTAGTTCTAGAAGGTCTTGTAGGTCTTTATAGAACCGTTCAACTTCCACTTCTTCAGCATTAGTGGTTGGGGCATAGACTTGGATTACTGTGATACTGAATGGTTTGCCTTGGAAACAAGAAGAGATCATTCTGTCGTTTTGAGACTCACCCAAGTACTGCATTTTGGACTCTCTCATTGATTATGAGGGCTACTCCATTTTTTCTAAGGGATTATGGCCCACAGGAGTAGATATAATGGTCATCTGAATTAAATTCACCCATTCCAATCCATTTTAGTTCACTGATTCCTAAAATGTCAATGTTTACTCTTGCAATCTCCTGTTTGACCACTTCTAATTTACCTTGATTCATGGACCTAACATTCCAGGTTCCTATACAATATTGTTCTTTACAGCATCAGACTTTACTTCCATCACCAGTCACATCCACAACTGAGTATTGGTTTTGCTTTGGCTCAGCCTTTTCATTCTTTCTGGAGCTATTTCTCTACTCTTCTCCAGTAGCATATTCCACATCTAACGACCTGGGAAGTTCATTTTTTAGTGTCATATCTTTTTGCCTTTTCATACTCTTCGTGGGATTCTTAAGTCAAGAATACTGAAGTGGTTTGCCATTCCCTTCTCCAGTGGACCATGTTTTGTCAGAACTCTTCACCATGACCCATCCATCTCAGGTGACCCTACATGTTATGGCTCATAGTTTCATTGAATTAGACAAGGTTGTGATCCAAGTAAACAGTTTGGTTAGTTTTCTGTCATTGTGCTTAGTCTTTAAGACTGATTGAACATTACTGTTTTTAAAAAGCTAATAAGGTGAGCCTAATGCGCTTGTCTAGAAAAAAGAGTAGATGCATTTTTCCCTATACCGCCACCTGAGTGAAATCAACAAACAACAACAACAAAAGGAAGATAAACATTTTTTTTTAACTCTGAAAGAAAAGAAGTACCAAGCAGCAGGGCTAGAGAACTCCTTGTGTTTTCTGTTTCTTTTTACTGAAATGACATTCACACAATGCAAAAGAAACCATTTATGAGTATGCACTTTTGGGAATTCCCTGATGGTTCTGTTATTTAAAATCTGCCTGCTAAGGCAGGGGACACTGGAGGGACTGATGTTGAAGCTGAAACTCCAATACTTCGACCACCTCACGCGAAGAGCTGACACATTTGAAAAGACCCTGATGCTGGGAAAGATTGAGGGCAGGAGGAGAAGGGGACGACAGAGGATGAGATGGTTGGATGGCATCACAGACTCGATGGACGTGGATTTGGGTGAACTCCGGGAATTGGTGATGGACAGGGAGGCCTGGCTTGCTGCAGTTAATGGGGTCGCAAAGAGTCAGACATGACTGAGAGACTAAACTGAACTGAACAGGTTTGATTTCTGGTCCACAAAGCTTCCAAATACCATGGGACAACTAAGCTTACCCATGATAACTAATGAGCCCGCAGACTCTAGAGCCTGTGCTGTGCAATTAGAAAAGCGACCACAATAACAAGCCTGTGCACCTCAACAAAGAGTAGCCTCTACTCACCATAACTAGAGAAAGTCTGCATGCAGCAACAAATACCCAGTACAGCCAAAAATAAACAAACAAGTAAATAAATAAATTACAAATAAACAAAAGTGTGCAATTTGTTGCATTACTATATTCAGTATTGTACAACCATCATTTCTATCTAGTATCAAAACATTTCCATCAACACCGAAAGAATACCATATCTATCAAACAGTATCTCTTATCCTAGCCCTGGCAACCACTCATCTGCTTTCTGTCTCTATGGATTTACTTACTGTGAATATTTCATGTAAGTGGAACTGAACAATATGTGGCCTTTTTTATCTGGTTCCTTTCACTCAGCACTAATGTTTTCAAGGTTCCATTTCAAGGTTCTGTACTATGTAATTACATTTAAATCCTTCTTATGGTTAAATAATATCCCATTATAAATTATAGTATATATATTATATATTTTACATTATATATTATGTTTGTTTGATAAACAAACATAACAGTTTGTTTACCAGTCAGTGGACATTTGGGTTGTTTCCATCTTCTGGGTACTGGCATTATGTACAAGTATCTACAATGGCAGATTTTATTTTTCTGGGCTCCAAATCACTGCAATGGTGTCTGCAACCATGAAATTAAAAGACGCTTACTCCTTGGAAGGAAAGCTATTACCAACCTAGACAGCATATTAAAAAGCACAGACATTCCTTTGCCAACAAAGGTCCATCTAGTCAAGGCTATGGTTTTTCCAGTAGTCATGTATGGATGTGAGAGTTGGACTATTAAAAAAAAAGAAAGCTGAGTGCCAAAGAATTGATGCTTTTGAACTGTGGAGTTGGAGAAGACTCTTGAGAGTCCCTTGGATTGCAAGGAGATCCAGCCAGTCCATCCTAAAGGAAATCAGTCCTGAATATTCACTGGAAGAACTAATGTTGAAGCTGAAACTACAATACTTTGGCCACCTGATGCAAAGAACTGACTCATTTGAAGAGACCCTCATGCTGGGAAAGACTGAAGGCAGGAGGAGAAGGGGACGACAGAGGATGAGATGCTTGGATGGCATCACTGACTCAATGGACATGAGTTTGGGTAGACTCCGCTACTGGTGATGGACAGGGAAGCCTGGCGTGCTGCAGTCCACGGGGTCGCAGAGTCAAACACAACTGAGTGACTGAACTGAACGACAAGTATCTGAGTGTCTACTTCCAACTCTTCTAGGTTCACAGGCAGAAGTGGAATCAATGGGTTATATGGAAATTGTTTGCCTTTTTCAGGAACCACCACATACTTTTCCACAGCAGCCGAACCATTTTACATTCCTACCAGCAATGCCCGAGGGCTTCAACTGCTCCTCAGCCTTGCCACCGCTTTTTCTATGCTTTCGATTAAAGTCATCCTACTGGGTATGAAGTGGTACTTCACTGTGATTTTGATTTGATTTGCATTTTTATAATAACTAATAATGTTGAGCATTTTTTTTCATGTGCTTGTTGGACATTTGTATATCTTTGGAGAAAGGTCTAATCAAGTCCTTTGCCCATTTTCAAAACTGGATTGATAATCTTTCTGTTGTTGGGTTCTTTTTATATTCTAGATGCTAGACCCTTATCAGATATATAATTTGTGAATATTTTATTCCTTACCATAGGTGTTTTTCCACTTTCTTGATCATATACTTGTATACACAGAAAGTTTTAAACTTTTGTGAAACCCAATTTATTCATTTTTTTATGCTTGTGCTTTCAGTGTCGTGTCATATCTACGTACTTATTGCTAAATCCAAGGTCATAAAGAATTATCTATATATGTTCTTAAAGTTTTAAATCTTACATGTAGTTCCTTTAGCCTTTTTGAGTTTATTTTTGTATATGGTAGGTATATACCTAGGTAATGATGAAATTTCATTTTTTGCATGTGGATATCCAACTGTCCAAGCATCATTTGTTGAAGAAACTATTCTTTCCTCACTGAATACTCCTGATAACTTTGTTGAAAATCTGCTGACCACAGATATGAGTTTATTTCTAGACTCTCAAGTTTTCTTTTTACCTCCCACATACCGAAGACTTGGTACTAGAGACTCTTACAACCCAGAAACACCAATAGGCTGGATGGAAAGAGGCCATGTAAACCTGTTTTCTCCAGCAAATGACCAAGAAAGGATACCTAAAGCAGGACAGAAACCTTACTGCTAATGCTGACCCAAATCCTGCCAAACCCAATGGAAAACACAGCACCTGTCTCCAACAGCACCATGGATATCAAGTAAGGAGCCTGGAGTTCTATCTGCCTACTGGTACTGCCGCATCAAGTGGGAAGCCTGGTCGTCTACTCTTTCCCAATCAACAGCAAGCTGCAATACATAGTCTCTCCCCAGGCATGGTATCAGCTGAAGCTGAGGACACAGGCTAAACCTCTGACTAGTGCTAATAGGCAGTGCTCAGATTCCCCCATCGGGGTGGTGACAGCAGGAGCTGAGAGGGAAGCCTAGACTTCTACTCCCACCTCCACCCAGCTGCATTAGGAGCATCTGCCAAACAAAAAGAAACAGGACGATCTGGGAGGGGAGGTTGCTAGAAAAAGAGAAAGTTAAATCCTGAAATAAAAATTCAAATAATGAACCATATGTAAAACTGACCAAAATTAAAACAGCAAAGGTTTAAAACTCACAGTGTGGAATACATGTATAATTTTGAGTAACGTCTCTAGATAAAACACACACACACATATAATTTTGACACACACACACACACCACCAAAACAGTAATGCAAAGGATCTGGAAACTAGATTGCCGTTAGGACCACAACTCAAAAAAGCAGGCCAGGACCTGTTTACTACCAGGTTGACTCTCTGCTACAAAGCAGATTAAATATAAACCACAATCTCATAATAGACTGCCCCAAATGTCCAGGATACTAACTAAACTCAGTAATCATAACCAGGAAAATTGCAACTAGAATAAGAAAAAAAACCAACAGATGCCAACACTGACATGACTCAGATGTTGGAATTATCTAACAAGTGTTTTGAAGTAGCTATCATGAAAATGTTGCAATAAGCCATTACAATGTTGTTTAAAAAATAGAACATTCCCGCAAAGAAACATAAGATATAAAAGAACCATATGGAAATTATATAACTAAAGAGTACAGTAATGAAATAAAAATTGACTGGATATGCTCAATAGAAGAATGAAGATGAGAAAGAAAATAATGAATTTCAAGACAAATTGATTAAAAATTACTCAATCTAAACAACACACAGAAGATAGATTAAAAAAAAAAAAAAAAGACCACATCCTTAGAGACCTATGGGACAAGAAGAAAAGATATAACAATCATGGCACTAGAGTACTTAGAAGAGAAAGAGCTTCAGGATGATAAAATATTTGAGAAGAAATTTACTAAAAATTTCACAAATTTGGCAAAAAGTAAAAACACAGATCTAAGAATCCAAGTGAGGGTTTCCCTGGTGGTTCACTGGTAAAGAATCCACCTGCCAATAAAGGAGACACAGGTTCAATCCATGATCCAGGAAGGTCCCACATGCCATGGAGCAGCTAAGTGCAGGCACTGCAAATACTGAGCCTGTGCTCTAGAGCCCGGGAGCCACAAGTACTGAATCCTGCGAGCCCTAGAGCCCGTGCCCTGCAGCTAGAGAAGCCACCACAGTGAGAAGCCTGCTCACTGCAACTAGAGAACAGGACCTGCTCATTACGTCTAGAGAAAAGCCCCATGCAGCAGTGAGAAACTGGCACAGCCAAATAAATAAAATCATATACGTTAAAAAAAAATACAAGTGAACTTCAATCAAATTGAATCCAAACAAATCTACCCAAGACACATCATGATCAAACTACTGAAAACAAAATGAAGAGGAAAAACCTTTAAGGCAATAAGAATTTACCTACAGGGAATGACAGCTCAATTAGAATAGGTTTATCATCTGCAACCATAAGACCAGAAAAAGTGGCACAACATTCTCTAGGTACTGAAAGAAAAGAACTATCAACCCAGAATTCATTATTAAGAGAAAATATTGCATAGCAAAGAAACGTAACTGAAGAAAGTAGGGAAAATCCCTAGGCCATTCAGGTATGACTAAATCAAATACCTTAGGATTATACAGTGAAGGTGACGAATTAACTCAAGGGATTAGATTTGGTAGACAGAATACCTGAAGAACTATGGACAGAAGTTTGTAACACTGTACAGGACGCAGTGACCAAAACCATCCCAAAGGAAAGAAATGCAAGAAGGCAGGGTGGTTATCTGAGGAGGCTTTACAAAGAGCTGAGGACAGAAGAGAAGTGAAATGCAGGGGAGAAAGGGAAAGATACACCCAACTGAACGCAGAGCTCTAGAGAACAGCAAGGAAGAGAGAAGGCCTTCTTGAATGAACAGTGCAAAGATACAGAGGAAAACAACAGAATGGGAAAGACGAGATTTCTTCAGGAAAATCGAGGATATCAAGGGAACATTTCATGCAAGGATGGTCACAATAAAGGACAGAAACTGTAAGGGTCAAACTGAAGCAGACAAGATTAAGAAGAGATGGCATAACACACAGAAGAACTATACAAAAAAATGTCTTAATGATGGAATAACCATGATCGTGTGGCCACTCACCTAAAGTCAGACATCCTGGAGTGTGAACTCAAGTGGGCCTTAGGCAGCATTAGTAAAAACAAAGCTAGTGGAGGTGACAGAATTCCAGCTGAGCTATTTTAAATCCTAAAGATGATGCTGTTAAAGTGCTGTAACTCAATATGTCAGCAAATCTGGAAAACTCAACAGTAGTTACAGGACTGGAAAAGGTAGTTTTCATTCCTCTCCAAAACAAGGGCAATGCCAAAGAATGTTCAAACTACCGTACAATTGTGCTGATTTCATATCCTAGTAAGGTTGTGCTCAAAATCCTTCAAGCTAAGGTTCAGCAGTAATGTGAACCAAGAACTTTCAGATATACAAAATGGGTATCGAAGCTGGGTTTTGAACAGGCAGAGCAATAGGAGATCAAATTGCCAACATTCACCGGATTATGGAGAAAGCAAGAACACTTCAGAAAAATATCTACTCTTGTTTCATTGACTACTACACTAAAGCTAAGCACCGAAGAATTGATACTTTTGAACTGTGGTGTTGGAGAAGACTCTTGAGAGTCCGTTGGACTGCAAGGAGATCCAACCAGTCCATTCTACAGGAGATCCGCCCTGAGTGTTCTTTGAAAGGAATGATGCTGAAGCTAAAACTCCAGTACTTTGGCCACCTCATGCGAAGAGTTGACTAACTGGAAAAGACTCTGATGCTGGGAGGGATTGGGGGCAGGAGAAAGAAGGGGACGACCGAGGATGAGATGGCTGGATGGCATCACCGACTCGATGGACATGAGTTTGAGTGAACTCCGGGAGTTGGTGATGGACAGGGAGGCCTGGTGTGCTGCAATTCATGGGGTCTCAAAGAGTCAGACTCGACTGAGTGACTGAACTGAACTGAACTAAAGCCTTTGACTGAATGGATCACAACAAATTGTGGAAAAATTCTTAACGAGATGGGAATACCAGACCATCTTACCTGCCTCCTGTGAAACCCGTATGCAAGTCAAGAAGCAATAGTTAGAACTGGACATGGAACAACTGACTGATTCAAAATTGGGAAAGGAGTATGACAAAGCTGTATATTGTCATCCTGCTTATTTAACTTACTTGCAGAATACATCATGCAAAAAGGCAGGCTGGATGAATCACAAACTAGAATCAAGACACCCAGGCGCAGTATCAACAACCTTAGATATGTAGATGATACCACTCTAATGGCAGTAAGTTAAGAGGAACTAAAGAGCCTCTTGATGAGGGTGAAAGAGGAGAGTAAAACGCTGGCTTGAAACTTAGCATTAACAAAGCAAATATCATGGCATCCAGGTCCATCACTCCATGGCAAATAGAAAGGGAAAAAGTAGAAGCAGTGACAGATTTTCTTGGGCTCCAAAGCCATTGCGGACGATGACTGCAACCATGAAATTAAAAGACGCTTGCTCCTTGGAAGGAAAGCTATGACTAACCTAGACAGCGTATTAAAAAGCAGAGAGACCACTTTGCCAACAAATGTCTGAATAGACAAAGCTACGGTTTTCCAGTAGTCATGTACAGATGTGAGAGCTGGACCATAAAGAAGACTGAGTGCCAAAGAATTGATGCTTTCAAATTGTGGTGCTGGAGAAGACTCCTGAGAGTCCTGTGGACTATAAGAAAATCAAAGCAGTCAATGCTAAAGGAAGTTAACCCTGAATATTCACTGCAAGGACTGATGCTGAAGTTGAAGCTCCAATACTGTGGCCACCTGATGTGAAGAGCAGACTCACTGGCAAAGACTCTGATGCTGGGAAAGACTGAAACCAAAAGAAGAGGGCAGCAGAAGATGAGATGGTTAGATAACATCATTGACTCAGTGGACATCAATTTAAGCAAACTCCAGGAGATAGTGTAGGACAGAGGAGCCTAGTATGTTGCAGTTCATGGGGTTGCAGAGTCGGACAAGACTTAGCAACTGAACAACAAAAAATGAAGGGTAAATAATGACATTCTCAGGAAAAACAAAAAGTTAAAGTAATTTATCATCAATAGACTACCACTAAAAGAATGCCTAAAAGAAGCTCTCTAGCCAGAAAGGACATAATAACATGAAGAAACACAGAAAAATAGAAAAGCAATGACTAGGAGAAACTGAGAAATACATAAAAGCCTATCCTCTTCAGTATTAAATTATGCTTGATGGTTAAAGCGAAACATTTAACTTTATCTGATATGCTCCCAAATGTACAGAAAAAAAAAAAATCAAGACAATTATAAAGGGGGGGGCGGTAAAAGTACACCTAAAGGTAGCTAAGTCTTCTATACTCCACTCAAGGTGGTAAAATGCTATTACCAATATTCTATGATGATTTATATATGTAAAATGTAGTAACCAGAGCAACCACCACCAAAAACACAAAAAAACCTACCCAGAGATACTAAAAAATACTGAAATAAAAAAATGAAATTATTTCGAATGCTCACATAACCCATTAGAAAGGCAAGAAAAAGAAATAAAAAACATAAAAACAGAAAGCAAGAAAAAATGGCAAACTTAAACACTAACATAATAATTACAGGAAAGTACATGGTCTAAATATACTAATTAAAACGCAGAGATTTTATATTGATGTATAGTTGATTTACAATGTTATGTTAATTTCTTATGTATTTATTTAATATTATTTTCCATTGTGGTCTATCACAGGATGTTAAATATAGCTCTGTATGCTATACAATAGGACCTTATTTATCCTAAAAGGCAGAGATTGACAAAGTAGGGAAAAAACCATAATCCAACTACATACTACCTAAAAGAAATTTACTTCAAATATAATATCAATAATATATATGTAAGCAAAGGGACAGAAAATTTCAAAACTGTTTGTTTTGTTTCTTTTGTTCCTTTTGAAAGGAAAGGAATAAGAAAAAGATATATCCTATAAATATTAATTTTAAAAAGTAGGTTTGAGAGAAAGTAACTTTACCAAGGGTAAAAAGGACATTAAAAAATATTTCGACACAAAAGAATACAGTCAGAAAATTAATGAACCAAAAATTAAAAGAATCCAAAGAAAATTAGAAAATACTAAAGGCAAAAGGATAACTAAAGATGTCAACAATTAAGTAATTGCTAGAACTATTAAATAGAAAATTAGCAAGAATACAGAACTCAATGATACATCAACAAACAAGATCTGACTGACATTTAAAGGACACTCTACTCAACAACGTAATACCCATTCATTTCAACTGTCTATGGTCATAAAACAAACCTTACCAAATTGAAAACTGGTATCATACAGAGAATGTAATATAATCATAATTAATTGAAAAGAGAAAACTGCAGAGATATAAGAAGAAAAGTTTAGACAACTAATCGCCTGGTGCGGGGGCAGGGAGGGAGGGGACACAGTTTCAAATAATCTATAGGATAAAGAAGATTCAGGAAAATTGTTTTAAAAAAGGGATAGATCTCACACATCAGTAGTCTAAGGTCTAAGCTCCCTCCTAATAAAAACCAGAAAAAGAGCAAAATAAACAGAAGGAAGGGAGTAATACAGGTAAGAGCAGAAATCTATAGGAAAACTGGATATCTACATGCAAAAGAAGGAAATTGAACCCCTATAAAAAAAATGAACTCCAAATGAATCAAGTCCTAAAATTAATAGCTCAGTCAGTTCAGTTCAGTCACTCAGTCGTGTCCGACTCTTTGTGACCCTATGAATTGCAGCACGTCAGGCCTCCCTGTCCATCACCATCTCCCAGAGTTCACTCAAACTCACGTCCATCGAGTCAGTGATGCCATCCAGCCATCTCATCCTCGGTCCTCCCCTTCTCCTCCTGCCCCCAATCCCTCCCAGCATCAGAGTCTTTTCCAATGAGTCAACTCTTCGCAGGAGGTGGCCAAAGTACTGGAGTTTCAGCTTCAGCATCATTCCTTCCAAAGAAATCCCAGAGCTGATCTTCTTCAGAATAGACTGATTCGATCTTGCAGTCCAAGGGACTCAAGAGTCTTCTCCAAGACCACAGTTCAAAAGCATCAGTTCTTTGGCGCTCAGCTTTCTTCACAGTCCAACTTCTACATCCAACATGACCACTGGAAAAACCATAGCCTTGACTAGATGGACATTTGTTGGCAAAGTAATGTCTCTGCTTTCAAATATGTTATCTAGCTTGGTCATAACTTTTCTTCCAAGGAGTAAGCGTCTTTTAATTTCATGGCTGCAGTCACCATCTGCAGTGATTTTGGAGCCCCCAAAAATAAAGTCTGACACTGTTTCCACTGCTTCCCCATCTATTTCCCATGAAGTGATGGGACCGGATGCCATGATCTTCGTTTTCTGAATGTTGAGCTTTAAGCCAACTTTTTCATTCTCCTCTTTCACTTTCATCAAGAGGCTTTTTAGTTCCTCTTCACTTTCTGCCATAAGGGTGGTGTCATCTGCATATCTGAGGTTATTGATATTTCTCCCAGCAATCTTGATTCCAGCTTGTGCTTCTTCCAGCCCAGCGTTTCTCATGATGTACTCTGCATAGAAGTAATAAGCAGGGTGACAATATACAGCCTTGACGTACTCCTTTTCCTATTTGGAACCAGTCTGTTGTTCCATGTCCAGTTCTAACTGTTGCTTCCTGACCTGCATATAGGTTTCTCAAGAGGCAGGTCAGGTGGTCTGGTATTCCCATCTCTTTCAGAATTTTCCACAGTTTCTTGTGATCCACACAGTCAAAGGCTTTGGCATAGTCAATAAAGCAGAAATAGATGTTTTTTTTTGAACTCTCTTGTTTTTTCCATGATCCAGCAGATGTTGGCAATTTGATCTCTGGTTCCTCTGCCCTTTCTCAAACCAACTTGAACATTTGGAAGTTCACAGTTCACGTATTGCTAAAGCCTGTGAGATGAGTGCAATTGTGCGGTAGTTTGAGCATTCTTTGGCATTGCCTTTCTCTGGGATTGGAATGAAAACTGACCTTTTCCAGTCCTGTGGCCACTGCTGAGTTTTCCAAATTTGCTGGCATATTGAGTGCAGAACTTTCACAGCATCATCTTTCAGGATTTGAAACAGCTCAACTGGAATTCCATCACCTCCACTAGCTTTGTTCATAGTGATGCTTTCTAAGGCCTACTTGACTTCACATTCCAGGATGTCTGGCTCTAGGTGAGTGACCACACCATCGTGATTATCTGGGTCGTGAAGATCTTTTTTGTACAGTTCTTCCGTGTATTCTTGCCACCTCTTCTTAATATCTTCTGCTTCTGTTAGGTCCATGTCATTTCTGTCCTTTATTGAGCCCATCTTTGCATGAACTGCTCCCTTGGTATCTCTAATTTTGTTGAAGAGATCTCTAGTCTTTCCCATTCTGTTGTTTTCCTCTATTTCTTTGCATTGATCGCTGAAGAAGGCTTTCTTATCTCTTCTTGCTATTCTTTGGAACTCTGCATTCAGATGCCTACATCTTTCCTTTTCTCCTTTGCTTTTTGCTTCTTTTCTATTCACAGCTATTTGTAAGGCCTCCCCAGACAGCCATTTTGCTTTTTTGCATTTCTTTCCCATGGGGATGGTCCTGATCCCCGTCCCCTGTACAATGTCACAAACCTCAGTCCATAGTTCATCAGGCACTCTATCTATCAGATCTAGGCCCTTAAATCTATTTCTCATCTCCACTGTATAATCATAAGGGATTTGATTTAGGTCATACCTGAATGGTCTAGTGGTTTTCCCTACTTTCTTCAATTTAAGTCTGAATTTGGTAATAAGGAGTTCATGATCTGAGCCACAGTCAGCTCCTGGTCTTGTTTTTGTTGACTGTATAGAGCTTCTCCATCTTTGGCTGCAAAGAATATAATCAATCTGATTTCAGTGTTGACCATCTGGTGATGTCCATGTGTAGAGTCTTCTTTTGTGTTGTTGGAAGAGGATGTTTGCTATGACCAGTGCATTTTATTGGCATATTAAATAGTCCTTGCCCTGCTTCATTCTGTATTCCAAGGCCAAATTTGCCTGGTGTTTCTTGACTTTCTACTTTTGCTTTCCAGTCCCCTGTAAAGAGCAATACTGCATACGAACCTGGAATGTCAGGTCCATGAATTAAGGCAAATTGGAAGTGGTCAAACAAGAGATGGCAAGAGTGAACGTCGACATTCTAGGAATCAGCGAACTAAAGTGGACTGGAATGGGTGAATTTAACTCAGATGACCATTATATCTACTACTGCGGACAGGAATCCCTTCATGGTCAACAAAAGAGTCCGAAATGCAGTACTTGGACGCAATCTCAAAAATGACAGAATGATCTCTGTTCGTTTCCAAGGCAAACCATTCAGTATCACAGTAATCCAAGTCTATGCCCCAACCAGTAACGCTGAAGAAGCTGAACGGTTCTATGTAGACCTACAAGACCTTTTAGAACTAACACCCCCAAAAATTAATAGTTAGAACTATAAAAGTCTTAGAGAAAAAATATCTTTGTGATCATAGACCAAGGAATGATATTTTAGATATGATACCAAAAGTACATGTGATAAAAGAAAAAAGGATAAATTAGAATTCATCAAAGAGTAAAACTTGTGCTTCAAAGGATACCATCAAGCAAGTGAAAAGACAACTTATGGACTGGGAGAAAATATTGGCAAATAGTGTATCTAATAAGTGATTTGAATCAGAATATAAAAAGAATTCTTATAATTCAACAATAAAAGGCAAATAATTACAAAATGGGCAAGCGGTTTGAACAGACATTCTTCCAAAGAGAGCAAATATTATATAGTTCTACTTTTCTGAGATATTTAGAACAGGTAAAATCATAAAATTTGGGGGGCAGGGAAAATAGAGAGTTATTGCATAATATTTACAAAATTTCAGTTTGGAGTGATGAAAAAGTTTTGGAATAGACAGTGATTGTAATGACTGAACAACTGTGTGAATGTAATTAATGCCACTTAACTACATGTAAAAATGGTGAAATTAGTAATAAATTTTATGTTTTATATGTACATTATAACAGTGAAAATTAATGTTGTGAACACACAAAAATATACCCCCAAACCTACTGAATTATACACTTAAAAAGGAAGAACTGTACATTTCAAATGTAAATTATCTCTCAATAAAAATATTTAAAAATACACAGCATAAAAAGCTGAAAGGTCCTATAAGAAGAAACTGATAAATCTTCTTGATTTTAGCAAAGGGGAGCCAAATTACTGACAAACTATAGAGTGAGGTTAAGAGCTAGAAACCTAAATGATCAATAATTATATGGAAAAATCATACAAACATAAATAACAAAAACATCAAAATGAGGTGGTGATAGTGAACATTCTTGTTTCCAGTTTATAGGCAGAAATTTTCAGTATTTCATTTCTAGGTATGATGTTTGCTTTAGGGTATTTGTAAATATTCTTCATAAGTTAACAGAAATTCTTCTCTATTTCCGCTGCACTAAGTTTTTGTTTGTTTTTAATACACTGAAGAAAAGATTATATGGCTTTTCTCCTTTGTTTTACATCTCACATTCTCTGGACAAACCTAACCTGAAGGCAAAGGCAACCCACTCCAGTACTCTTGCCTGGAAAATGCCATGGACAGAGGAGCCTGGTGGGCTGCAGTCCATGGGGTCGCCAAGAGTTGGACATGACTGAGCGAGTTCACTTTCACTTTTCACTTTCATGCACTGGAGAAGGAAACGGCAACCCACTCCAGTGTTCTTGCCTGGAGAATCCCAGGGACGGGGGAGCCTGGTGGGCTGCCATCAATGGGGTCGCACAGAGTCGGACACGACTGAAGCAACTTAGCAGCAGCAGCAACCTGGTATTAACACATTTATATGAGTGTGTGTGTGTTTATTATAGATTTAATTTGCTAATAATCTGATTGGAAATTTTATAATTCTTGTTCACAAAAAACTGGTCTATAATATTTATTTTTTGTATAATGATATTATTAGCTGTTAGTATGAAGGTTATGCTGGTTATCATAAAATGAGTTATGCATCCTCCTATTCTCTGGAAGAGCTGTGAGAGTAACATTATTTTCAAATGTTTGAAAAATTCACTAGTAGAAGAAAAAGTCACAAAGAGATACTACAACACTAGCATCAGAATGACCAAAAAATGTTATATACCAAGTGTTGATGAAGATGTAGAACAAATGTAAATCTCATAAACTGCTGGTGAAAATGTACATACATATAAGCAATTCAGAAAACTGTTTCATAACACTTGATTCAGCATTTCCACCCTGAGATATCTGTTCAACAGAACTATGTGTGTGCTCAGTCGCTTCAGTTGTGTCCAACTCTGTAACCCTATGGCACGTAGCCTGACAGGGAACTCTGTCCATGGGATTTTTCTGGCAAAGAATACTGGAGTGGGTTGCCACGCCCTCCTCCAGGGGATCTTCCCATCCTAGTGAGTGAACCCGCGTCTCCAGCATTGCAGACAGATTTTTTTACTGCTGAGCCACTAGGGAAGTATATATTGATATATACACAAATATACACATGTATAAGACTTGTTTAGAGCTGCAATATTCATAGAAACCCCAAAACTATAAAAAAAAAAACCAAGGGTAAATTTGATAAATTTTGATATACTCATGCAAGAATGTCTCACTATCCATTGCTAATATGGTAAACACAGCACAAAAAAAATTTTTTAAGTATTACTATATCTCATGCTTCAGTGGCTTGACTAAGCCTAGCTTCAGTTCTCACTTTTGATTGCAGTTAGATGGCAGTGACTAGAGTCCTTGAAGTTTGACTGGACCTGACACACAAGATGGCTCCCTGGTGTAGCTGACAACTGATGTGGACTGCTGGCTGGACAATCAGCTGTGGTTATTAACCAAAGAACCTATGTCTCTCCATATGGGATGGACTTCTTGCAGAATGACAGCTAAGAGGCTGAGCTGAACTGTTACAGAGTGAGTGTCCTAAGAGACCCAACTAGAAGATGGAAGGAAGACTTCTTACTTTACTAGGCGTCACAAAGACCGGCAAGATTCAGGGGAGAGGGACTCTGCATGGGTGTTAGTAGCAGGAGGTGTGGAGGGAGGCCACCTTTGGAGACTAACTACCACAAATGTAATACTATACAGCAATGAAGAAACAAAGAAATGTTTGCATTGAGCCATACGTGAAACTGTTAATATTATGACCTATATAAATAACGATTATACAGTTTATTCTAATAATGTTAAAAAGACAAGCAAAATTCATCTATGGTGATAGATGAAGTAGAATGCTAACTACTTTAGGCAAGGAATGCATACTAACAAGGAGAAAGTACAGCTATCTTTCTACTGGAGTGGGTAGCCTATCCTTTCTCCAGTGGATCTTCCCAACCCAGGAATTGAACTGAGGTCTCCTGCATTGCAGGCAGATTCTTTACCAACTGAGCTATGAGGGAAGCCCCTATCCTTCTAAGATACTGGTAATATTCTTCATCTTGAGCTAATGGTGGTTTCACAAAGTATTATGCTTTGCAATTCTTATCAATCTTATGTTTATGTATTTATTTTTGGCCATGCTGTGCCCCAATCACAGGTATAACTCACGTCCGCTGCATAGGAAGCACAGAGTCTTAGCCACTGGACTGCCAGGGAAGTCCCAATCTTACATGTATTTAAGATTTGATTTCTACTGTATGCATACTATACCTCAAATAAAAAGTTACTTTCACCCAAAATGCACTATCAAAACCCTCAATGAAATACCAGCTCATACTCATTTAAACTAGTAAAAGTTTTCTGTTTAACCAAGGAAAACTAGCAAGTAAATGGGAACTCTCATTTACTGATGATGCACACAAAACTTGCAATTTTACTCTTTGCATATTAGAAACTCCCTACTTCAAAATTAATACTGGGAATATTCTACTTTCCCATTTTGCCTTCTTTTAAAGCTGAACTCAAATCGATTTTTTCACAGGAAGAAGACAGATTTGCATACTGATCTGTCTTAATTTAGACATTTTTATTTATAGAACATGATTAATATACAAATATACAATGCAAACTATCAACTTAGAAAGAAAATATTTGTGTATGGGGGTGTGAAGGGGATAAAACTAAATGTTTTAACTCTTTCAACTTTCAAAAGTAAAAACTCCTAACTGGCAGAAAACTGCAACTAACAGAAGATTCTTTCAAAAATTAATTTATTCATCAAAAAATATTTATTGAACACTAACTTTATAGAGTACAGTTTTTCAACCAATCTTGGCACTGTTGACAATTTTTGTCAGATAAATCTTCATGCAGAGAGTAAGGGTATGGGGGGACCGTCCTGTGTATTTTAGGATTTTAAACAGCATTCCTGGTTTCTACCCACTAGATGCCAGTAGCTTGCATGGACTTTAACAACCAGGAATGTTATGACATTGTCAACTCAGTCCTATTTGAATATCCCTGCTGTAGAGGTATATTCACAGTTCTGCACAGGGGCACAAAACCTCTTGCTAGAAATTACCCTAGTAAAATATAGATTACTTTCTCACTCAGTTTTAGAAAAACACTAAACAGAAACCCCTACTCTATGAGTGATAGCAATGAGAAGTATAATACAGCTGGGATTTAACATGGATCCTGATTCTGTCCCATTGACTATATACAATGAACAAACAGGAAAATGTGCTCTATAAATAATGGCTAATAATAGAATGTTAATAAGGCCACAGCAGTCTCCATCCCTCCCAACTGTTTCTCTGCAAGGCCAGAGACTACATGCATCAGTACCATCTTGTGTTCATATTTAAAATACAGACTTGAGCCCCAATGGACCTATGAAATTGAGGTGTGGGGGCAGCAATGTGAACTTTCAGTAAGTCTTCCTTAAGATCTCACCATTAAATTCTTACAAAATATAAAAATGTAAGAAAAACAGCACAAGAGACTACTTATTTCCAATCTTTCATGATCACACTTTTTTTTTGCTGTGCCAGGTCTTCCTTGAGATGCATGAGCTTCTCTTTGTTGTGAAGTATAGGCATTAGAGCTTAGTAGTTGTGCTGCATGGGCTGAGTTACCCAGCGGTATATGGGATCTTAGTTTCCTGCTCAGGGATTGAACCCACATCCCCAGGATTAGAAGGTAGATTCTTAGACCACTGAACCACCAGCGGAGTTCCCATGACCACATTGGTTCAGTTCAGTTCAGTCGCTCAGTCGTGTCCGACTCTTTGCAACCCCATGAATCACAGCACGCCAGGCCTCCCTGTCCATCACCAACTCCCGGAGTTCACTCAGACTCACGTCCATCGAGCCAGTGATTCCATCCAGCCATCTCATCCTCTGTCATCCCCTTCTCCTCCTGCCCCCAATTCCTCCCAGCATCAGAGTCTTTTCCAATGAGTCAGCTCTTCGCATGAGGTGGCCAAGTATTAAAGTTTCAGCTTTAGCATCATTCCTTCCAAAGAACACCCAGGACTGATCTCCTTTAGGATGGACTGGTTGGATCTCCTTGCAGTCCAAGGGACTCTCAAGAGTCTTCTCCAACACCACAGTTCAAAAGCATCAATTCTTAGGCGCTCAGCTTTCTTCACAGTCCAACTCTCACATCCATACATAACCACTGGAAAAACCATAGCCTTGACTAGATGGACATTTGTTGGCAAAGTAATGTCTCTGTTTTTCAACATGCTATCTAGGTTAGTCATAACCTTTCTTCCAAGGAGTAAGCGTCTTTTAATTTCATGGCTGCAGTCACCATCTGCAGTGATTTTGGAGCCCCCCAAAATAAAGTCTGACACTGTGTTTCTACTGTTTCCCCATCTATTTCCCATGAAGTGACAGGACCAGATGCCATGATCTTCATTTCCTGAATGTTGAGCTTTAAGCCAACTTTTTCACTCTCCACTTTCACTTTCATCAAGAGGCTTTTTAGTTCCTCTTTACTTTCTGCCATAAGGGTGATGTCATCTGCATATCTGAGGTTATTGATATGTCTCCCGGCAATCTTGATTCCAGCTTGTTCTTCTTTCAGACCACATTGGTAATACGTCTCAAATTTGTGTCATGATCAGAAATTTAAATATACAAAGAAGCAACAGAAAACTGTTCAATTGATAGCAGACAGTATGAAAAATAAAACACTAGTGTGAACAAAGTCCAGGATTCTAGCCTCAGTTCTGTCATTTAATGGCATGTATTTATGAGAAAGGCACAAAACCCCTGGGTTTGAAGTCTCTATTTGTAAAAAAGAAAAAATTGCTGTACCACATTAATATTGATATAAAGAACCAAATAAAGATATGAAAGCTCTGAGGAAATAGCACAGCATCTATATGAAAGATTAGTATCACTGGACAGATATGAATACAAAGGTACAATTGAGAGACAGATTCCAGTACAATTATTCAATGCACTACTAACTAGGATACATTAAAAAAAACCTGTTTCTGCAGAAACATATCCAAAATACTACAGGAAGCGTTGTGAGCAACTGCCAAAGATAAACTTACTTTAGTATACTGTAGCTAAAAAAAGATTTATCTTTAAATCTTGGTGTAGACTAATATGACATAAGCATACCAGAGGCTGCTTTTCCTGCTGACTACAGCTAAGACTCCAGATAAAATTATAGAAAGCAGTTATATGAGAAATCTAAGCAGCAAATTATAGAAAGCCATGTGTTATATAGGAAAAAAAATTATGGACTGAAGTATGATGAGTTTTCTGTTACCTTTTTTTTTAACTTTCTGTCCCTTTACTGTGACTCCAAGGTGGGTTACACTGAAGAACAGCACAGCAGGCATGGGTAGCAAGAGAGACAAGGGAAATGCCATTTTCTAGTAAGAAGACCAGGAAAGGAGCTCTATCAACTGGAGTGGGTTGGGCGGGGGGTGGGGGGGAGGCTGTCCACTACCCCAGTGCTAGCCCCAGTCCTGGAACTCTCCACACAAAAAGGGCAGAATACACTTTCAAGTGTACATGTAACATTCACCAAAATATGCCATAAACCTTACCAAATTTAAACCTTATAAAAGCAAACATTATCAAATTCAAGAGAACTAAAGTCATATAAAGTATGTTTAGTAGCCATAAAAGAATTAAAATAGAAATTAGTAAGAGAATTTGAAAAATCTTCAAATATCTGAAAACTAATATACATGTAAACAACCCATAGAGCAAAGAGAAAGTCTTATGGGAAATTAGTCACTGAATATGAAGAAAAATGACCTATGACACTGTAGGATACAGCTAAATCTGTCCTTTGAGATGCTTACATTAAAAAACAAAAAATATCTTAAATCAATAATGTATGCTTATACTGTGGTCTGTGAAGATTCCACATGCTGCAGGGCAACTAAGCCCATACACCACAACTACTGAGCCCATGCTCCACAACAAGAAAAACTACCACAATGAAAAGGCCACACAACGCAGCTAGAGAGTAGCCCCCACTCACCTGAACTAGAGAGAGCCCTTGCGCAGCAACCAAGATACAGAACAGCCAAAAATAAATATATAAAAGACATACAGACAGCAAATACACATAGAAAAAGATGTTGTACATTATATGGCATTAGGCAGATGCAAGTTAAAACAGTAAGATACCACAACATATCAATAAAACTGACAAAATTCGTAACACTGAGAACACCAAATGCTGGATGGGGAGCAACAGAAATTCTCTTTCAAGGCTTATGGGAATGCAAAATGGAACAGCCACTTTGGAAGACACTTCAGCAGTTTCTTACAAAAAGAAAGACTCTCACCGTAAGATCCAGAATCATGCTCCTTGGTACCTGCCCAAAGAGAACAGAAATGTATGTCTACACAAAAACCCCCACACAACGATTACAGTAGGTTTATTCACAGTTGCCACAACTTGGAAGCAACAAGATCCCCTTCAGTAGGTGAAGCGATAAACTGAGGTATTGATATATTCAAACAACAGAATGAACAGTCAACAGTAATAACCCAGCATTAAAAAGAAATGAGCTATCAAGCCATGAAAAGATGAAAAAAACTTTAAGTATATATTATTAAGTGAAAGAAGTCTATCTGAAAAGGCTACATACTGTATAATTTCAAGTGTATGACATTCTGGAAAATGCAAAACTATGAAGAGGATAAAAAGCTCAGTGGTTACAGGGCTTATAGGAGAGGAAATGGGCTGAACAAACAGAGCACAGAAGATTTTGGGGGCAGTGAAATTACTCTGTGTGATACTTTAAATGGTGAATACATGTCATTTACATATGCATAAACCCACAGAACACACAATATCAAGAGTCAACCCTAACGCAAACTATGGACTTACGGTAATAATGTGTATATCATCATGTATACCACTCTGGTGGGGAGACTGAAAATCGGGGAGGCCACGCATGTGTGAGAGCAGGGGTATATGGGAAATCCCTGTACTTTCTGTCCAATTTTGCTGTGAATCTAAGACTGTTCCAAAAAAGTTCAATCTAAGACTGTTCTAAAAATGTTTACACTTAGTATAAATGTGATAACTGAACATGTGTTTACCTTTGCTCCTTCCTGAAAAACTCATTATATTGAAAGAAAAAATAAGACAGACATGAGCTTTTTCTCAACTAGAGAAAGCCAGCAAGCAGCAACAAAGACACAGTGCAGCCAAAAATAAAATTAAAAAAGTAAAAAAAAAAAAAAAAAAGGAGGATAGACATTAAAAACATAAAAACCACAAAGACACAACAGAGAGAAGACATCAGCTAAAGAAATATGAACACGTTTTTTAAAATGAAAGCATAAGGAAGAGATGGTAGAGCTAAACACCAAATACCAGAGAGACAAGGATCCAACAAAAAGGAAGTCAAAGGCATGCAAAAGCTTGGAAATTGAAGGCATGCGTATCAGAAAAGGCAAGAAGAAAGCATGAGGCTAAAATCTGGAAGAAAAGTGGTAAAAAAAAAATTTGTCAGGAACTGTAACATCCCTCAGTTTCCAGTTCCATTTGCTAAAGCTAAGTGACTATACAATTTCGGAGACATTCCAAGATAAAAACACGTGGCTGCAAACCTAGGGACACTGGGCATAGTGGAGGATAGGGAGGAGTGTCATAATGGGAACCAGTGGATTTTGTGAATAATCTACATGAACCTTCAAAACAAGATGATAGCAATGGGTGACTCTAGTTATACACCAAGTGCATAGAGCAACCAAGCCAAAAAGGGGCATAATAGAAGGGTCTTAGTTTTCTCCAAGAAGGTGAATTTGATAGAATATCTGACACAAAGAACATATTAAGAGAAGATTCAGACAACTATTAAAGAGTCTGAGTAATTAATAATACATACAGGAATTTAAGAGGAGAGAGAGAGAAAGGAAAAGGTAGTAAGGTAAGAAAGGAAGGAGGGAGGGAGAGAGGAAGAGAAGCGAAAAGTACCAACAGTGAAAACCAAGAAGTTTAGTACAAAAGAAAAGGATAACGTGCTATGTGGCTCAGCTATGAACAGCATTTTCATAGTACCCACTGAATACTAACAAACACATTATGAAAGTCAATTATATTGATAAAATGAGAAGGGTTAGAAGAATCAAATTCTCATCTTTTTAAATGGGGAATCAATATATAATGCCTAAAACTGAAAAATTAAGTATTAGCAACACAAACATGGTATTTAGAGATATATACGCTGCGATTCATGGGCTCAGTCCGACACGACTGAGCAACTGAACTGCACTGAACTGAAGCAAATATCAAAAGAATCTACTGAAAAGAATTAAGCTGGTTGTTTCAGAGGTGGCACTAGTGGTAAAGAATCCATCTGCCAATGCAGGAGACGTAAGAGATTCGGGATCAATCCCTGAGTCAGGAAGATCCCCTGGAGGAGAGTATGGTAACCCACTCCAGTATTCTGACCTGGAGAATCCCATGGACAAAGGAGCCTGGCGGGCTACCATCCATAGGGTCACAAAGAGCTGGACACAACTAAAGCAACTTAGCACACACTCAAGCAAGCACACTGTAAGGACAGGGGCAGATGACTGCTACTTTGTAACAGAGATAGTACTTGTAACAGAGGTAGGACTAGCTAACTCTTTAAATACAACTGGAAAAGGAAAAAAACTGAAGAAAGAAAACTAACCATACTTTTAAAAAAGATGCAATGAATAATTCTAGAAGAACAAAATATCGTATAACCATACTACACTACATGGCTTAGCAGTGAATTAACTTGCATAGTCACAAAAAGGTAATCAGTGAAGTCAATTAAGGGAGAAAGCACTAACCGCTTCTGTCATATCCATTTTCTATTATTTCTTTTAAACAAAATTTCAATATTGTTTGAGATAGCAACAGGAACATAAAATACCCAGTGTGCTGACCAAATGAGGGCCTGTGACTAAATTTAGGTCAATAAAGTATAAACAGAAGCTACAGGGTATAACTTTTAAGCAAAATTTCTTAAGATTGGGAAAGAAATGGGCACATATGCCCTTTTCGATTCTCCATCCTTCCCCTCTCCACCCTCCATTACCCCTCCTTTCCTTCCGTGCTGCTGCTGTTGCTAAGTCGCTTCAGTCTTGTCCAACTCTCTGTGATCCCATGGATGGCAGCCCACCAGGCTCCCTCGTCCCTGGGATTCTCCAGGCAAGAACACTGGAGTGGGTTGCAATTTCCTTCTCCAATGCATGAAAGTGAAAAGTGAAAGTGAAGACGCTCAGTCGTGTCTGACTCTTAGCGACCCCATGGACTGCAGCCTACCAGGCTACTCTGTCCATGGCATTTTCCAGGCAAGAGTACTGGAGTGGGTTGCCACTGCCTTCTCCAACCTGCCTCAAAACTGACATTATTGCTAGAGGTCTAATAACTATCTTGGATCATGAAGCAATCTTATGTATCAATGCTCTCAGCAAAGTGAAGGAAAAACAGGGAGCCTGGTTCCCTGATAACCGTGAAATTGCTATCCCATTTCTTGGAATGTCAGTCTCTAGAATTCTATGTGAGAAGAAAATGAATTTAACTCATTTATGTTACTGCTATTTCCAGTTTCTTTTAGTAGAGCCAAATGCAATTCTAACAGAGAAGATTTAACTAAAAATTATGACCTAAGAATTTTAGGAGGGGGAGAGAGGATATAAAATGTACTAAGAATATGAAATTCTCAACCCACGTAATAGGTAGTCAATAGCTAATGCCCCAAAGAGAAAATATAAACCAGCATAGAAAACTAGTACCAAATGTGTGAAGGAAATCTCCAAACCTATTTGGAACCTAGTACTAAAAGAAAAGGGAGGGCACGTTCCATTCAGTTTAGTTCAGTTCAGTCACTCAGTCGTGTCCAACTCTTTGCGACCCCATGAATCGCAGCATGCCAGGCCTCCCTGTCCATCACCAACTCCTGGAGTTCACTCAGACTCACATCCATCGAGTCCGTGATGCCATCCAGCCATCTCATCCTCGGTCCTCCCCTTCTCCTCCTGCCCCTAATCCCTCCCAGCATCAGAGTCTTTTCCAATGAGTCAACTCTTCGCATGAGGTGGCCAAAGTACTGGAGCTTCAGCTTTAGCATCATTCCTTCCAAAGATATCCCAGGGTTGATCTCCTTCAGAATGGACTGGTTGGATCTCCTTGCAGTCCAAGGGACTCTCAAGAGTCTTCTCCAACACCACAGTTCAAAAGCATCAATTCTTCGGTGCTCAGCCTTCTTCACAGTCCAACTCTCACATCCATACATGACCACAGGAAAAACCACAGCCTTGACTAGATGCACTTTAGTAGGCAAAGTAATGTCTCTGCTTTTGAATATACTATCTAGGTTGGTCATAACTTTTCTTCCAAGGAGTAAGCGTCTTTTAATTTCATGGCTGCAGTCACCATCTGCAGTGATTTTGGAGCCCCAAGAAATAAAGTCTGACACTGTTTCCACTGCTTCCCCATCCATTTCCCATGAAGTGATGGGACCAGATACCATGATCTTCGTTTTCTGAATGTTGAGCTTTAAGCCAACTTTTTCACTCTCCTCTTTCACTTTCTTCAAGAGGCTTTTTAGCTCCTCTTCACTTTCTGCCATAAGGGTGGTGTTATCTGCATATCTGAGGTTATTGATATTTTTCCTGGCAATCTTGATTCCAGGTGTTTCTTCCAGTCCAGCGTTTCTCATGATGTACTCTGCATATAAGTTAAATAAGCAGGGTGACAAGATACAGCCTTGACGTACTCCTTTTCCTATTTGGAACCAGTCTGTTGTTCCATGTCCAGTTCTAACTCTTGCTTCCTGACCTACATACAGATTTCTCAAGAGGCAGGTTAGGTGGTCTGGTATTCCCATCTCTTTCAAAATTTTCCAGTTTATTGTGATCCACACAGTCAAAGGCTTTGGCATAGTCAATAAAGCAGAAATAGATGTTTTTCTGTAACTCTCTTGCTTTTTCCATGATCCAGCAGATGTTGGCAATTTGATCTCTGGTTCCTCTGCCTTTTCTAAAACCAGCTTGAACATCAGGGAGTTCACGGTTCACGTATTGCTGAAGCCTGGCTTGGAGAATTTTGAGCATTACTTTACTAGCATGTGAGATGAGTGCAAATGTGCGGTAATTTGAGCATTCTTTGGCATTGCCTTTCTCTGGGATTGGAATGAAAACTGACCTTTTCCAGTCCTGTGGCCACTGCTGAGTTTTCCAAATTTGCTGGCATATTGAGTGCAGCACTTTCACAGCATCATCTTTCAGGATTTGAAACAGCTCAACTGGAATTCCATCACCTCCACTAGCTTTGTTCGTAGTGATGCTTTCTAAGGCCCACTTGACTTCACATTCCAGGATGTCTGGCTCTAGATCAGTGATCACATTATCATGATTATCTGGGTTGTGAAGATCTTTTTTGTACAGTTCTTCTATGTATTCTTGCCACCTCTTCTTAATATCTTCTGCTTCTGTTAGGTCCATGTCATTTCTGTCCTTTATCGAGTCCATCTTTGCATGAAATGTTCCCTTGGTATCTCTAATTTTGTTGAAGAGATCTCTAGTCTTTCCCATTCTGTTGTTTTCCTCTATTTCTTTGCATTGATCGCTGAAGAAGGCTTTCTTATCTCTTCTTGCTATTCTTTGGAACTCTGCATTCAGATGCTTATCTTTCCTTTTCTCCTTTGCTTTTTGCTTGTCTTCTTTTCACAGCTATTTGTAAGGCTTCCTCAGACAGCCATTTTGCTTTTTTGCATTTCTTTTCCATGGGGATGGTCTTGATCCCTGTCTCCTGTACAATGTCACGAACATCATTCCATAGTTCATCAGGCACTCTATCTATCAGATCTAGGCCCTTAAATCTATTTCTTTTACAATTTGATTTATCCTCTTGGCTTTTAAAAAACTATTTAGTATTTATTATATACTATTATTTAGATAAAAATCCCTCTGTCCATGGGATTTTTAAGGCAATAATACTGGAGTGGGTTGCCACTTCCTTCTCCAGGGGATCTTCCTGACCCATGGATCAAACCCAGGCCTCCTGTATTACAGGCAGTCTCCTGCACTACAAATGGATTCTTTACCAACTGAGCTACATATACTGTTATTTAGATAGGAATTAACAACCAAAATATTAAGTACTGAACAATTTAATTAACCACTACAAAAATACAGCACTAATGTACAGTGAAGAAACAACCTTTTCCAAAGAGAGAGCTAGCCTTTGTCCTCGGCTACTGAAGGAGGTGATCTCTAGGCCTCCAGAATGCCCTACCTGATAGGGCTGTCTTTGTTTGTCTGGGGACTTGGGTCACTGGACAACATGATTTATGATGGAGGCTTTGGACTGCATCACATCAGTTCTGACTTCAGAGGAATGGAGATTAAGGGTATTAGCCTGACCTCTGTGAAAGGACAGAGATTGGGTAAGTCACACAAGAAGTACATGACTGAGTCCCAGTAAAAAGTTTGGACCCAACGGTTCAGGGCAGCTTCGCTGGCTGGAAGTGCTCTGAGGGTAAGTGCCACACGCAGTGGCCAGAAAGCGGCAATGTCATTTTTTACTCCACTGGGAGAAGAGGACTAGAAGAACCTCTCCATTCAGACTCCTTCTGACTGCCCAAGGCAGTGTTTCTTTGGACTGGTTTTAATTTGTATCCATTCCCTGTAGTAAACCATAACATACAAGTATTAAAGCTTGCAATGAGTTCTGTTGAGTCCATCTAACAAATTATTGCAACTCAGGGTGACTAAGAATCTCTCAGAACTTCCCTGGTGGTCTAGTGGTTAAGAATCTGCCTTGCAATACTGGGGACGTGAGTTTGATCCCTGGTCAGGGAACTAAGATCCCACATTCTGTGGAGCAACAGCCTGCGTGCAACAGCTGGAGAGTCTGTGTGCCACTGTAGTGAAAAAATCCCATGTATGTAACTAAGACCTGACACAGCCAAGTAAATATATAAATATTTTTAAAATATAATAAAATGAGGAATAACCTTAGAGATATTAAAAAAAAAAAAAAGAATCTCCCAAGCTTGCAACTGCTGTTGGAAGTGCAGGCAGTTTGGGGATCACTGTGCCCTCTGAGCTGTGTCTTGGCTAACTCTGAGCAACTAAGGAAGAACAAGAGAAGAGAAAACAAAGGAAAAGGGTGAGGACGGTGTCATATTTCTAGAGCATCTACTAGAATCTTTATTGGGTGCCTGATACACATTCATTTAACCCTGACAACCCTAGTATTAAAGATAGTCTTTCTACTTCAAATATAAGGAAATTATATATAAAAATCAACTTAGTGGAACGATGTCACAGAGCAAGTACTCAGTATGTCCAGGATACAACTCCAGCCTTTGGGATTCCCAGGTCTGTGCACTTTTCATTGTAATACACCATACCACAATGCTTCCTGTAACAATTCATACAGGGCTTAGGATCTTAATTTTGACATCACTATATGCTTAAATGATCTGTCTGTGATAGTCCAACACCTAGAATCCAGGACCAGATTTATGCAGTATGTTCTTTGTAGAACTATCATAGTTCCCATCCAAGTTATTTTTGATGAAGGAAAATAAGTTACCTCATAGCAATTCAAAGTAAAGTAATATCAAAAGAATACATAGTGAATTCAAAGTTGTAAATTAATCGAGTACCAAATTTGAGTATCTACCTAGTCAATGTAATTAAGGGCCTTATCTCCTCCAGATTTCCTTATCGTGTGAAAAAAGTTAAATAACTGCAAAAGAAACAGCAAAAACTATACATTCTCAAGTTTAGTTTAAACAAATCAAAGGAAGCATCAAAAGGGAGTATATGCACATTCAGAAAAATGTCTGTCATAACAGTACTACTAATTCCTCATATGTTACAGCTGTTGCTTTTCTTTGGGGAAACTAAACTGTTACATTTAAAAATTATGTGTAGAATTCAAAAGACGAACAAAAAAAGTCAAAAAATCAGCTATTAGGAAAAATATTTAAGAGGAAGGCATATTACTATACTGAATTCCCAAACAGGAGGAGAAAAGTTTCAGGATAAGTAAAAGTTTTTGAAAGTGATCAATTTTGCTGCATGTGTACATGCAATGCACGTCCAGTGTTGTTTTAAACTTTTGGAAGCAAAATTATTTTAAGTCTTTTTTAATTAAAAATAATGTTAAATAAAGGCAAAGACTCCAATAAGGCTAAACAGATGCTACCTCTAATATAAAACCAAATTTCTAATATACAAATACTTAACTACCTAACCTCCTAAATGGGTACAAACCTGAGAAGGAATTTCCTCTCTATAGTACGGTATTCAGGAGACTCCAACCACAGGCACCAGCATCAGCCTCTGTGCAAAGGGTCACACTGGGCTTCCTCTGGGGGAATGTTGGGTCCAAAAAAGACTCAAGACAGAGAATTACCCAGGCAAGGCGCTCTCACAGGTATCACAGGCAGTGGGGCCTCAAAGAGTCCTGTAGCTCACTTATGTGACAAAAAACTCCATCTCTTTCTGTGGTCACCAGCACCACTCCAAAGAATACTGACAGGTTGTTTGCTAATTCTAGTAGAGAAACTATGCTATGTCATACATCTTTTTCCAAAGAACAGGTCACATCTGAGGAGGGCATGCCATTCAACTTCAAAAGAGACAAACACAGAACAAGAGGAAGAAAGCAGACTCCCAGCTAACCACTGAGTTTCATCAAATTAATCTTGGCAACCAGTGCCTAGACAAACAGTCCTTACATGCAATACAATATAAAAACTCCATATGATGGCAAAAACACTTAAATGACTATTCCCTCAAAGAATATTAAGCAAGCCAGCCCTGTATTCCATGCACACTGTGAATATGGCAGTTAAGAGACAAACTATGGGTTAAAATATTAATAAATTGTTTTAAAGATGCTGGACATGTAAATGACAAACACAAAATTCTTAAATAATCATTAAAAATTGATCAGCCAAAGAAAGTTTCTCTGATGCTGAGCCCAGCTCATCTAGGGTTAAGGTGTACCTTAAATGTGGCAAATAATTCGTGAGTTGAAATATTCTAAAAGAGCAAGCTGTTGGCTCACCTGGTTAGGGCCACATTCTTTGGAAAGCAACTGCCATTTTATTTCTTAAAATTACTTAATTTTAGTTATTTATTTTTGGCTGTACTGTTTCTTCATTGCTGTGTGCAGGCTTTCTCTATTTGTGGCGAGCAGGGGTTACTCTTTGTTGTGGTATGTAAGTTTCTCATTGCGGTGGCTTTTCCTGTTCTGGAGCACAGGCTCTAGATGCATGGGCTTAGTAGTTGTGCTGCATGGGCTTAGCTGCTCCATGGCACATGGGATCTTCCTGGACCAGTAATCAAATCCATGTCCCCTGCACCGGCAGGCAGATTCTTAACCACTGGGCCAACAGAATGTCCCAGTGTCATTTTATACCCTTTGCCAAATCTATGTATCTTAGAATGACCTGATTTTGTAAGATGCATATATTTACCATTGTACACTGAGATCCAAGTCCTTCTATTTGGCTCAAGTGAACAATGAATCAAGGAACAGAGAAAGCAGTATGTTCAGTTCAGTTGTTCAATCATGCCCAACTCTGTGACGCCATGAACCACAGCACACCAGGCCTCTCTGTCCATCACCAACTCCCAGAGTTTACTCAAACTCATGCCCATTGAGTCAGTGATACCATCCAACCATCTCATCCTCTGTCATCCCCTTCTCCTCCTGCCTTCAATCTTCCCCAGCATCAGGGTCTTTTCCAGTAAGTCAATTCTTTGCATCAGGTGGCCAAAGTATTGGAGTTGCAGCTTCAGCATCAGTCCTTCCAATGAATATTCAGGACTGATTTCCTTTAGGATGGATTGGTTGGATCTCCTTGCAGTCCAAAGGATTCTCAAGAGTCTTCTCCAACACCACAGTTTAAAAGCATCAATTCTTCGGCACTAAGCTTTCTTTACAGTCCTACTCTCACATCCATACATGACTACTGGAAATAGCTTTGACTAGACGGACCTTTGTTGGCAAAGGAATGTCTCTGCTTTTTAATATGCTGTCTAGGTTGGTAATAGCTTTCCTTCCAAGGAGTAAGTGACTTTTAATTTCATGGCTGCAGTCACCATCTGCAGTGATTTTGGAGCCCAAAAAAATAAAGTCTGTCACTGTTTCCACTGTTTCACCATCTATTTACCATGAAGTAATGGGACTAGATGCCATAATCTTAGTTTTCTGAATGTTGAGTTTTAAGCCAGCATTTTCACTCTACTCTTTCACTTTCATCAAGAGGCTCTTTAGTTCTTCTTCACTTTCTGCCATAATGGTGGTGTCATCTGCGTATCAGAGGTTACTGATATTTCTCCCAGCAATCTTGATTGCTGTATTGTCTTGATAGCAGTATGTTAAGGGTTCTCAAATCAAAATCCACTATTATGTAATGAGCTATAGTTCCCATTTCAAAACAATAAGAATTATGGTCTTGTCATGATGGAGCAGCTAGTGTTAGAATACCCTTCTGCTATAAACCATCTACAGAAACTGGATCAAATATAGAAAGAGAGACAGAGAGAATACTATTTATAAGCATTAGATGACAACCAACACAACACTATTATCCTAGATAGAAAAGATCCAGATTAATCAAATCCTACATTCACACCAGCTTTCTCCTTAATGGCATTTTCCAAATTATAGTATAGAGAAACAGAGCCTAAGCAGAGTGGCTGTCTTGCTGGGATAAGAAAACTTTGGGACTGCTAAGATAGCTAGATTGGGGTGGGGGCAGGTTATTAGAGGAAACATTGAAAAAAAAAAAGCTATAGAAATCTCCATAAAAATCCCCTCCAGGTCCTCATCTGCCTCTTAGACTGCACACACATAGGGTGAGGCTCCTAGAAGCCTAAGAGAGAATGACTGTTAGGAGGTTGTTAGCTAAATGAAGATTTCAGAGGCTGCACAGTTCCAAAGAAATGGAGCTCAGCCTTCATGAGAGAAGAAAAACCTTGATCAGCCTTCATCAGAGAAGGTTTGATCAGCCTTCATCAGAGAAGAAAAACCAGCATTGAGCTGAGACCCTAGACAACCCACACCCAAATTCTGAAAGAAAACAAAGTTAAAACAGATCTGTCTTAGTTACCAACAATCAAAACTAAGTTTCCACAGGATCAAAGTGGTCCACACACACGTGTGCACACACAAACACACACACACACTCTACATTATCCTCACAATATCAATCATATACATGAAGCAAGAAAAGCGACTAATAATCAAGAGACAAAGCAGTCAACAAAAATACACAGACTTCTGAGGGATCTACATGTTCGTCTTGGTCAGTAAGGGCTTCAAAATAATTATGATTAACATATGGACAATAGAGGCAGAATAGACAAAATAGATTAAAATATGAAATACCTCAAAAGAGAGTTATAATCTATAAAAATGATCATGTCTGCAGAATACAGTATATGTAACAGGAATTGGTTGGATGGTTTTAACAGCAGAATAACCACAGCAAAAAATGAAATCAGCATATTCAAGAACAAGTTAGTAGCTATTCAAAACACAGAAATAAATTATAAACAACAAAACAGAACATATGTCAGATGTGGGATATAGTCAAACAGTCTAACAGATGCAACTGGAGTCCAGAAGGAGAGAAGGAAAAATGGGCCAGAAGCAATATTTAAATCTGTAAAGGATAAGAAATTTTCAAATTTTCTAAGATATCAACCTATGGATTCAAGAAACTCAGTGAATACCAAGCGAGACAAATGCACAAACACAAAACCATATCTATGTATATTATAGACAAGAGACTAGAATAAAAAATAAAGTGAGAGAACTAAAAAACAGAGGAAGAAAGGACTTATGTCTCATCCTGCTTGAAAACAACAAGAATAAAAAATTACTTCTCAAGGGAAACTATGAAAACCAATGAAATGGTACCTTTAAACTACAAAGAAAAAAGCCTATCAATGTAGAATTCTATACCCAGAAAAACTATCCTCCAAAATAAGGAGTAACTAAATGCATTTTCAGACAAACAAAAAGTTGAAAGACTGTTATTAATAGACTCTATTTCAAAAAATAATAAAAGAGGTTCTTCAGGAAGGGAAAGATTCTAAATGAAAGCACGGATATATAAGAAGTGGATAGACGCAAATAGTGTAAATATAAAGGAAAACAGAATATTGACAGTTTAAAGCAATGTTTTATAGGGCTGGCTTCTTATGAGAAAGGTTTGCTGACCCCTATTCAACCCTAGTGTAGAAGCTCTGGAGTGTTATCTTCCTCTAAATAGTATTGGATTTTATTCTGACAGCCAGTTAAATTGGTAGTAGACCACTTTGATCCTATACTCAGTCCTGTCTCTCTCTTTGCAATCCCATGGACTATAGCCTACCAGGTTCCTCTGTCCATGGAATTCTTCAGGCAAGAATACTGGAGTGGGTTGCCATTTCCTTCTTCAGGGGATCTTCCTGACCCAGGGTTCAAACCCAGGTCTCCTGCATTGCAGGCAGATTCTTTACTGTCTAAGCCAATGGGGAAGCCCAAAAACATGAGGAGGAAGCCCCAAAACATATGAGGAGAATGGTAAACATAAGAATGATACCAAAAAAAAACAGAACAAAACAGGACACAAGTAAACAGATTCAAACTGCTTTAAGTTTTTGGACTTGGGGTAAACATGGTATAAATACAGTTGACCCTTGAACAACCTGGGGATTAGGAGTACAGATACTCTGCATAGTAGAGAATCTGTGTGTAACTTTACAGTCTCCATATCCATGATTCCATATCTGCAATGTTAACCAAATGTGGACTGTGTAGTACTGCAGTATGCATTCATTAAAAATATCCATGTACAAGTAGAACCACACATTTCAAACATGTTATGTTAAAGAGTCAACTGTATAAATAAAGGTAGGCTTTTGTAAGTCGACAAATTTTGCAATTTCTAAGGTAATCACTGAAAGCATAACGTTAAAAGGTTAACCAAAAATTATCCTAGTAAAGATAAAATGGAGTAAGAAATACTTAACACAAGAATCTTTCTTGCTGAGGGAAGTATTCAGTATCTTAATCTCTGCATGGTAGTTCCACAGATACATACGGAGATAAGCATTCATTGAGTTGTAAAGATCTGTGTACCACATTGTATAACATGTATTATGCATATTATAATAAATAAACAAGAAAATTATACATTATTTCTAAAGTAGAGGGCACTAAATTATAGAATCTTTCTAAATAGAATCCATTATATTCATCAAAATTTTAATGGCCTACTGCTGTTTTCTGAAACTTTTTCCCCATAATGTATAATATGCACCAAATAACTGTCATTAAATGAAGTCCATGAACAATGACAATTTACTGTAGTAGCCAAGATAAAAAATATCTAATTCTCAAAGATGTAACATTTGACAACTCTTTAAGAATAAACTTGCATCTTTACAATTTTCATGTATACTTCTTTTTGTTTGTTTTTGGCTCTGCTACTTGACTTTCAGGATCCTAGTTCCCTGACCATGGATTAAATCTGGGTCCTCAGCAGTGAGAGCATGGAATCTTAACCAATGGACTGCCAAGGAGTTCCTCTGTACATGTGTTTTTAATCAATATGCCAGAAACAAGCTGGGTTTTAGAAACTGTACATGTACAAAGCACATGGTAAGAATATCATATATGTGTATAAAGCAATTTGGAGATTGCTATTTTGTGAAATTTTAATAATAATATTCTTTGAAGAAAACACTTCTGGAACTAGCGAACAGGTTGACTGGATCACAAGCAATAAAGAATCAATCTTGTGAGTCAGACACATACAGAACACTTCATAAACACTCTCATTTAATTCTAAATGTCCTATGCAAGATATGTGTTCTTTCTTAACAAATGAAGAATTTGTAATACAGAAAGGGAAAACAACTTGTGTATAATCATAGAACTAGTAAATCTTCAAAATAAAAACTTTTAAATTCATCACTGCATAACTGCCGAGAAAATCTCGAAACAGAAGTCTTGAGACTTCCCTGGTAGACCAGTGATTAAGAATCTGCCTTTCAATGCAGGGGACTCATGTTTGATCACCCTGGTCGGCGAACTAAGATCCTATATGCCGTGGAGCAAACTCATGCATCACAACCACTGAGTCTGCATGCCACAACTACAGAGAAGCCCATGTACCGCAACTAAGACCTGACACAGATAAAAATAAATACATTTTTTAAATAGTATCTATCATTTATTTTTTAAAAAGAAATAAATGTCTTTATCAGTAAAGACTTATACATGACAAACGCGATACAAGACCTAAGAACTACACATGCATGATAAAAATAAAAAACAATCAAAGAATAAACCAAGAAATATGGTGACTTTATCCACAAGTATAAATCTAATTGATATTTCTCTAGTGCTTAATATTTTATAGTTTAGAGAAAAAATATTCAAATTAAAGAAAAGATTTAATGATCTATCACATACTACAATGTTGGAATTTTCAAACACTATGACAATTTTCAAACACTATGACATGGAACAACAGACTGGTTCCAAATAGGAAAAGGAGTACATCAATGCTGCATACTGTCACTCTGCTTATTTAACTTATATGCAGAGTACATCATGAGAAACGCTGGGCTGGATGAAGCACAAGCTGGAATCAAGACTGCTGGGAGAAATATCAATAACCTCAGATATGCAGATGACACCACCTTTATGGCAGAAAGTGAAGAATAAATAAAGAACCTCTTGATGAAAATGAAAGATGAGAGTGAAAAAGTTGGTTTAAAGCTCAATATTCAGAAAACTAAGATCATGGCATCCAGTCCCTTCACTTCATGGCAAATAAATAGGGAAACAGTGGGAATAGTGGCTAACTTTATTTACTGGGGCTCCAAAATCACTGCAGATGGTGATTGCAGCCATGAAATTAAAAGATGCTTACTCCTTGGAAGGAACGTTATGACCAACCTAGACAGCATATTCAAAAGCAGAGACATTACTTTGTCAACAAAGGTCCATCTAGTCAAGGCTATGGTTTTTCCAGTAGTCATGTATGGATGTGAGAGTTGGACTATAAAGAAAGCTGAGTGCCAAAGAACTGATGCTTTTGAACTGTAGTGTTGGAGAAGACTCTTGAGAATCCCTTGGACTGCAAGGAGATCCAACCAGTGCATCCTAAAGGAAATCGGTCCTGGGTGTTCATTCGAAAGACATGTTGAAGCTGAAACTCCAGTATTTTGGCCACCTGATAGGAAGAGCTGACTCATTCAAAAAGACCCTGACGTTGGGAAAGATTGAAGGCAGGAGAAGGGGATGACAGAGGATGAGATGGTTGGATGGCATCACTGACTCAATGGACATGAGTTTGGGTAAACTCCGGGAGTTGGTGATGGACAGGGAGGCCTGGTGTGCTGCAGTTCGTGGGGTTGCGAAGAGCCAGACACGACTTCACTTTCACTTTCACTTTTCACTTTCATGTATTGGAGAAGGCAATGGCAACCCACTCCAGTGTTCTTGCCTAGAGAATCCCAGGGACAGCGGAGCCTGGTGGGCTGCGGTCTATGGGGTCGCAGAGTCGCAGACAACTGAAGCAACTTAGCAGCAGCAGCAGAGCACCTTTTCATGTGCTTATTAGTCATCTGTATGTCTTCTTTGGGAAAATGTTTGTTCAATCTTTTGCCCATTTTTTTTATTGGAATGTTTGTTTTTATGATATTGAGTTATAAGAGCTGTTTGTATATTTTAGATATTAACCCCTTTTCAGTCATATCATTTGTAAACATTTTTTTGATAGTTTCCTTTGTTGTGCAAAAGCTTTCAAGTTTAATTAGATCCTATTTACTTTTGCTTTTATTTCTTTTGCTTTGGGTGACTGAGCTAAGAAATTATTGCAATAATTTACATCAAAGAGTATTTTGCCTGCATTCTCAATATTGTTAATTATTAAAGCAACACAAATCAAAACCACAATGAGGTATCACCTCAGAATTGTCAGAAAGGCTATCATCAAAAAGTCATAACAAATACTGGAGAGGATGTGGAGAAAAGGGAAACCTCACACACTGTTGGTAGGAATGTAAATTGATGCAGTCACTATGGATAACAGCATAGTGGTTCCTCAGAAAATTAAAAGTAGAATTACTATATGATCCAACAATTCTACTCCTGGGTATATATCTGGAAAAAGCAAAAACAGTAATTTGAAGATACATGCGCCCCAATGTTCACAGAAGCACAATTTATAACAGCCAAGAAAAGACTTCAGCCAAGTGCCATCAACAGATGAATGAATAAAGAGGTGGTATATATGCATAGTGGAGTATTAAAGGGAAAGTGGAGTTGCTCAGTCATGTCCAACTCTTTGCGACCCATGGACTGTAGCCCACCAAGCTCCTCCATCCATGGGATTCTCCAGGCAAGATTACTGGAGTGGGTTGCCATTTCCTTCTCCATTCTCTGAGTAATGAAATATTACTCAGCCATAAAAAAAGACTGCATTATTGCCATTTGCAGCAATCTGGATAGACCTAGGTATTATCATACCAAGTAAGCAGAAAGAAAAATGCTATGTATCACTCTTCTGTGGAATCTGAAAAATAATACAAGTGAATATATATGCAAACCAAAACAGACTCACAGATACAGAAAACAAACATGTGGTTACTAAAGGGAAGGGACAAATTAGGGGTATGGACCATAGACTAGATAAGCCACAAGGACTTACAGTATAGCATAGGGAATTATACCCTGTATCTTATAATAAACTGTAATGGAATATAATCAACAACAAAAATGAATCACTACACTGTACACCAGAAACAACATAATTTTATAAATTATATCAATATTTCAATAAAAAATTATCAGTTATTCTTTATTGAGTATATCAGAGATACTTACCAAAGAGAACAAAAAGGAAACTGAGGGAATAATGCTATGTGGACAAAAACAAAAAGAAACAAATGGTAAATGCAGTAAATGCGGTAAATCCTCACCGCATAAGTCTTATTTTGTCTTTAAGTACTGCTACCTATGAAGTGCCTCAGAACTGTGCATTGAATCATGTGTGCTAAATAAATGATCATACATTTTGAGTATTTTTCAGTTTTTCCAAATATCACTATATATGTCAATTTTACATACATTCACATATAAAATAAATTTATCAACCCCAGAAAAACAATTTAAATGATATAAAAGGTAGACAGTAAAAATTAAATCTCCCTCTTATCTCTGACTTCTAATATGTCAGCCATCTTTCAAGTAGCAAGGGAGACAATTGTGGGAGAACATTCTTAAGAACCTATGAAGGCGAACACAGGTATAGTTGTGTGAAGAGAATGTGTTAGATGGAAGCCTCCCACTAGAGGGACACGCTGGCAGATTATACTTTCCTCAAAGAGTCTACAGCAGTTGTCTGACCCCATGTGATCTTCTAGAACCTTGCTACTTTCCATCAACTGACAGTCGATTCCCCTTTCCTTGATCCCAAGTGTGACTTTGTGATAGTCTTGATAAATGGAGTATGATGGAGCTGACATTATGTGCCTTTCAAGGCCAGATGAGAAAAAGTAATATGGCCACATCCTGGTGCTATCTCTAAGGATGCTTACTTTTAGAAGGCAGTCACTGTGCTGTGAAGAAGCTCAGGACACAGAGAGGTCACATACAGGTGACCATCTAAGGTCTCAGGTAACTGTCATACGAGTGAGCTAGACTTCAAACAATTTTAGCCTCCAACCTTTGAGTCTTCCAGCTGAGGTCCAATATACGCAGCAGCAGGTATAAATTATCTCTGTTGGACGCCTGACTCACAGAATCCCTGAGGATAATAAACACGCCATGAAGTTTTGGGGTAATTTCTTGCACAGTCCTAATAATTGCAACAGGCTGGTTCTATAGAACCCTTCCTTGTCACACAGGCTACTGCTAAACAGCTCTACCAAAGTAAAAATAAAAACAGAAATTAGGAGAAAATCATCATAGACTGAAATCAATCCATGTATAATACGAATGCAGTTCAGTCCAGTCACTCAGCCATATTCGACTCTTTGCAACCCCATGGACTGCAGCATGCTAGTCCTGTCCATCACCAACTTCCGAAGCTTGTTCAAACTCATGTCCATCAAGTCGGTGATGCAACCGACTCATCATCTACCGTGTCATCCTCTATCACCAACATAATCAACCATGTCATCCTCTATCATCCCCTTCTCCTCCTGTCTTCAATCCTTCCCAGCATCAGGGTCTTTTCTAAGGAGTCAGGGCTTCGAATCAGGTGACCAAAGTATTGGAGCTTCAGCATCAGTCCTTCCAAAGAGTATTCAGGACTAATTTCCTTTAGGATTGACTGGTTGGATCTCCCTGCAGTCCAAGGGACTCTCAAGAGACTTCTCCAATACCACAGTTCAAAAGCATCAATTCTAGGGTGCTCAGCTTTCTTTATAGTCCAACTCTCACATCCATACATGACTACTGGAAAAACCATAGCTTTGACTAGACAGACCTTGGTCGGTAAAGTAACGTCTCTGCTTTTATAGTACAGATACTATATATTTTAAAGTTTCTAATAGAAACATGTTTTTGGTAAACTGATGATAATTTAGCGCATGACGGAGACAGATCTATAAGCCGGTTACAGTAAAATGAATGGCCATGAAAATAGAACTTGAAACTGAAGTAACAGTAATGAGCTTATGTCACTCCTATGTCCACACAGAGAAAGAGAGAGAACTAATAAAGTTCTATCAATGCCTTTAGCACACTTTCTCTCAGAAAAATATAAAGGAAAAACTTCCATGAGATGAATATCAGATGGAAAAAAAAAGCAGGCTTTGGCAACAATGAATATTTTACCTATGATACAAAAATCTTTAGGGAAAGTAATGGCTCCAACAACTAAGATGTTACAAATCACTCACTGGTAATCTCCAAACGAAACGGAGTGGTTCTCCTTCCCAGTGAAGATGCTGGAGAATCTAGAACTGTCCACAATGGAGATTTCTGAGACTTACAGGTACTTACTGGACATGAAAGAATAGCTAGCAAAGTTTAAGCTCCTCTATTAGTGTGCAGGCTATCATGAACCACTGCACAGATTGTAAGTTGCATAACTAGGGAACTGTTCACATAAATTAAAATATGCAGCATCAGTAACAGAAACGCAAAGCAACTCTGACACTCTGAATGATTCCAGACCTGACACCAAGAGGAATAAATATATTACATATCCAACAGTCAATTTCTTATATTGTTTCCTGTAAGTTTTCTGATATCCTAAAGTAATGATACAGCAAGTTCCTAGTAATATACTCAACTCTATTAGAAATGATATTTAAGTATACAAAACATATGAAAAAGATCTAAACATATATAAAATAAATATACTAAATATATATCTTCCTGAAAGAATAAGTAGAGAGCATGCTGATTACTACATTGAAAAACATAAAACTATTATCAACTAAAGTACACAACAAGAAAATTATGTCAGATAGCAAATGTAACATAAGCACAGTATGTGGTGAGAACAATTATGATTCATTTTCTTAGCAACTTTCAAGCATGTAACAGTACTGTTGCCATTAGACCCCATGTTGTACATTAGCTCCCCAAAACTTATCTGATAACTGAAAGCTTAACCCAATCTCCCCATCTTCCCCATCTCTTGGCCCTGCCAAAACTATTCTATTCTCTGAGTTCAGGTTTTTTTCAGATTCCACATATAAGTGAAATCACACCATATTTTCCTTTCTCTGTCTGACTGATTTCACTTAGTGTGAGGTCTATCCATGTTATTACAAAAGGGAGGAATTCTGAAGATTAACATTTTATATTACATAAAGATTTCAAAGTCTAGAAATACCTGGGTAACATAGCAGGAAGCAGACCAAAGTTTTATCCTGGAGATGCGGAAATAAGGAATTCCAGTTTCAATGTGGACTATGTATTAGGTACTACTGTTTTCATAATGTTAAATTTTAGGATGTGACAATGGCATAGCAGTAATTTATGAGATTCTTAGGCTGCCTTTCTTGGTGGCTCAGATGGTAAAGAATCTGCCTGTCATGTAGGAGACCCGGGTTCTCTCCCTGGGTCAGGAAGATCCCCTGAAGAAGGGAGTGGCAACCCACTCCAGTATTCTGCCTGGAGAATTCCACGGACAGAGGAGCCTGGTGAGCCTGATGGGCTGTATGTACCCCATGGGGTCACAGAGTAGGACTCGACTGAATGACAAACACAATAGGCGCCTGAAACACAGGTAAAGTATATCATCTACTTTCAGAAGGCTAGGAAAATAAAGACAGAAAAAGAAAGATAAAAGAAACAAGCAAGATGTTAACAGGTCAATCCAGGAAAAGGGTAGGTGAAGTGAAGTCACTCAGTCATGTCCAACTCTTCACAACCCCATAGACTGTAGCCTACCAGGCTCCTTCATCCATGGGATTTTCCAGGCAAGAATACTGGAGTGGGTTGCCATTTCCTTCCCCAGGAGATCTTCCCAACCCAGGGATTGAACCTGGGTCTCCCATATTGTAGGCAGATGCTTTACCATCTGAGCCACCAGGCAGATCTCTCTCTTTTTTCATTGATGGGCTCCAAAGGAATAGTAAGAAACGTGCCTTCTGAGGCACCTCAGTGCTATTACACTTCATTTTGTTTAATCTTCAAAGCCCCAATTTGCTTAGTTCTCCTATATAAAACTATGTGCACATTTAAATAAGCACCCTGGACCTTATTCAACAGGTCAGTGGTTTCCAAATGTTATTAAATTAGGAGGAAGGACAGTGTTGCTGGCAGGTGGAACTCCAGGCCTGTCCAGTCTTTTGACTGTGCACATTAAGTCGCTTCAGTCATGCCCAACTCTTTGTGACCCCACGGACTGTAGCTCACCAGGCTCCTCTATCCATGGGATTCTCCAGGCAAGAAGGGTAGGTGAGTATTATTCTTTCACCTTTCTATAGGTTTGAAATCATTTAAATTAAAAAAGAAGAAAAAGAGGAATGCCTTTGTTCATACTTTCAAACACATTTACAAAAACCTCAGTGGTAAAGAATCTGCCTCCAATGCAAGAGACATAGAAGATGCAGGTTCAATCCATGGGTCGGGAAAATGCAAAAAAGGAAGAGGAAGAGGAAATGGCAACCCACTCCAATATTCTTGCTGAAAAAATTTCATGGATAAAGGAGCTTCAGAGGCTACAGTCCGACACAACTGAGCACACACATGCATGCACCCACATACTACTGATGTGCTCCACTAACAGTCCACCGCTGGCTTGTCAACCTCTTAATAGACTCAATTTGAATTTAGAATGTGTATTTGATAGTTACAAACCCACACTAACAAGACTTTCCCCACTGAATAAGACTTTTCAAACTGTACTATAAGTAAACAATTTTAGCTTTAAAACTCAGTATAAATTCAGATTTATAACCAAAATATCAAAATTTTTAAAGACATAAAATACTTACATTAACTTTGAAAGCTTGTATAGTGTTATCCAGAAGAAGGATGTTGCAAACCACCTCTGTATGCTGTCTATCTCGGGCCAACTCTGATGCGCGTACATTGTAGGTTCTGCCAGCAGGCAATCGGAAACGTGAGGTCATTACTGTCCGCACAAGGTCTAAGTTGAAAAAAAAAAATTAACTAAATAAAGGGACAGCTGAAGATACAAATTATTTATATAAAAAGATACAAAGTTATTACATACTTTTCAACAACCAGTTAAAAAGCAATTACAAATTTTGAAACACCTGGATAGGAATTGTAGGTATAAAAGAAGACACCATCTTTAGCTCATCATCTAAACTAAAATTACAATTGCCTGGAGGAAGAGCTTTATTTTGAACTGTCCATTAAGAAGACAATAAACAAATTGTTGAGGAAGCTATATTCCAACTCAAAATACATAAATTCAGGCGTAGTCAAAAAGAAGGAAGGAGAATATGCTACCTCAGGCAACTGGCCATTACTCACTGACGCAAGCATTAAAAAGACACTGCAGGATGACAACAGGAGGGAAGATACTTGACTCCGGAGCTTTCCTTTTATTCAAGCTTAAGATATGGGGGGGAAATGGGAGTTTATTAGTTGGGATTTTTAAAATATAACTATACCCTTCATCTTACCTATCTTCAAATTCAAACTAATTCTAATAGAACTATTCTTAGGAAAACAAAAACAAATTAGAAATCTTAAGACTACAGACCTTTGCTTCTCAATTTGTTAACAGGGAACAAAGACTGCCTACCAAAAAATCCCCCCCCAAAACTGGTATCGTATCATTTTTGGCATGTTATGATGTTAAAAGACAATGAAATGTAGCTTTTAAGTTCTGAAAGAAAATCATATGAAACAGAATTCTATTCCCTCAAAATATTCCCTCAAAATTAGCATTCATATGAAAGAATAAGGCTAAAGCCATTTTCAGACATTCAAGAATTTGCAGTTTAAAATCCATAAAACTTCCCTCTTTCAAAAGACAAATGGATAAAGGAAACAAACTACACTACAAATAAACACAACTCTATAGAATTCTTAAATATGAGTAAGCAATAAGTACTAAGAAATTTAATAAGTAAAAGTAATAAATTGCAATTCAAATCGATGGTATTAAATAACTACTGTTGACATCATACTGCTCATGTCAAAATGATTAAAGCTAGGAGTAAATGTCAGTGTTATATATGGATAAAAATTGTATAGAAGAAAATAGCTTTAGCATATTGACAGAGAGGGGCTAGCCAAGTAAAATTCACAATTAAAAGACAGTGACTGACTGGGACTTCCCTGGTGGTCCAGTGGTTAAGCATCTGCCTTCCAGTGCAGAGGAGGTGGGTTTGATATCTAGTCAGGGAGCTAGATCCCATATGCCTTGGGGCAACTACCCCAACACAACCAAAAATAAGTAAGTAAATAAATATAAAGTGGAAGAATTAAAAAAAAAAAAAAAAAGAGTGACTGGCAGTGATTTCCAGTTCCATACGTAAAGACCTCAGAAGTCCTCATTCTGTCCTAACAAGTAAAAAAAAAAGGCAGAACAGACTGGAAAATCAGCAACCGTTCCTAGATCCATAAGAGAGGACACAGGGATAACTGCAAAGATTGGAGAGATAGGCAAAAACAAAGAGTCACAGCTTATGGAAGCAGAGATTTGAAGCAGAAAGTGCCACAGAAACCAGCACTCAGGTAGGAAAGACTGAATTCAGCTGATAAATTGCTTGCGGCTCAATGTGGTAATTTTAAAAGTTAAAAACTTCAGGAGGTGGGGGTGGGGAGCAGTCATACCAGGACTCACACAATATTGTGAGATACAGCTCCAGCAGTAGTGTCAAGGCTAGTGTGCATTGTCAAGGGCAGTGCACACTTGGAGGGGACAGAGTTGGCTTGGACAAGACACTGCACTTGAATAGGGAGAGTGCAACCACTGCTGATACTAATGGAGACAACTGATGGGGAGCTGTACTGAGCTCTGGGTGGCATGCTGTGACCATCCTTGCAAACAACCTGGCCTACACCAGCTCCTCTTGCTCTAGTGTTGTTCCCCTTCGGGACAACAGTCCCATTGCTGAGAGCGGAGAGAGAACACACTTAAAGGGAACAGAACCACCTTGGACCCAGAGTTCAGGGCTTTTCCTCTAGCATCTTAGGACGTGACTCTGTGCCCAAGAGGGCAGTGACAATCACTAAGCACAGCTCTGGCTCAAACCCGAGAATAGATCCAGCACCTTCATCTCCAGTTTCATCTCCTACCAAGATGATAGCTGTGAGTCTACCCTGAGCGAACATGTGATCCGTGCTCACTTCAGATCCAGCTCTCCTACCAAAGTCACAGGGCATCTGCAGAGTGTATAGGGATACTCCCATGTCAATATACCTTCAAGACCAGGACAGATAATGTGCTTCACCCAATTTCATAGACACAGAGAGTTTACCAAAATGAGAAGAGAGAAATTTGCCTCAAATGAAAGAACATGAGAGAAAACCCTGGAAAAGAAGAAGTGAAAAAAAAAAAAAACTAATGGAAGAAATAATTTACCAGATAAAGCATTCATAGTAAGAATGCTGCTTGAAATTGGGAAAAGAACAAATGAACACAGTCTGAGAAATCTTACAAGGAACCAGAAAATATAAAGAAAAATCAGTCAGAGCTGAAGAATACAATAACTGAAATGAAAAATACACTAGAAGGAAATTAACAGCAGACCAGGTGATACAAAAAAAAAGCATAAGCACTCTGAAAGATAGAATAATGGAAATTACTCAATCAGAGGAGCAAAAACAAAACAATTTTTTCAAAAATGAGAAAGGAACCTCTGAGACAATATTAAGCATATGCTATCCACATTATAGAGGTCCAGAAGAAGAAAGAGAAAAAAGGGTTGAAAATATTTGATGAAGTTATGGTTGAAGATGAAGAAGGAAACAAATATCTAGGTACAGGAAGCACAGAATCCCAAAAAGAGAAAACCAAAGAGACCAAGACAAACTATAAGTAAAATGGCAAAAGTTAAAGACAAAGAGGATTGTTAAAGAGGATTCTATACAGGATGCTTGGGGCTTGGTGCACTGGGATGACCCAGAGGGACGGAATGGGGAGGGAGGTGGGAGGGGGGTTCAGGATTGGGAACATGTATACACCCACGGCAGATTCATGTTGATGTATGGCAAAACCAATACAATACTGTAAAAAAATAAAAAATTAAACAAACAAACAAATAAATAAATAAAGGGAATCCTCTAGAGGAAAAGAGTCACATACAAAGGAACTCCCAATAAGGTTTTAAGTTGATTTTTCAGCAGAAATTTTGCATGCCAGGAGGGAGTAGCATATATTTAAAGTACAGAAAGGGGAATAAATACAACCTAGGATACTCTACCCAGCAAGATTATCATTCAGAATTGAAGAAGAGAGAAGCAAAAACTAAAAGAATTCATCAATACTAAATCAATTATAAAAGAAGTGGTAAAGGGCCTTCTCTAAGTGAAAAAGATAAAGCTACAAGAAGAATTTATAGGAGAGGAAAAACCGCACTAGAAAAGCCAAATATATAGTAAAGGTTGTGGATCAACTATTTAAATAAGCTATTATGAAGATTAAAAGACAAAAATCATAAAATCAATCATAACTGCAAAGAACTGTTCAGGGATAAATATGATGATGTAAACTATGAATTAAAAAACACAAAATGTAAGGAAAGGGAGTTAAAAATGTAGATCTTCTAAAATGTGTTTGAGCTTCTGTAACTATCAGTTTAAAACAAGTATATACAGTTATATGTCAACACATATGAATCCCATGGTAACCATAAATAAAAAACCTACAATAGATACAGGAAATCAGAATGAAAGGAACACAAGCATACCACTAAATAAAATAAAATCACAATGGAAGAAATGATACTAAGAAGAACAGAGAATAACAACCTGCAGAAAACAACAAAAACGTCAAGAAGTATTTATCTAACAATAATCATTTTAAATGTCAACTGACCAAAACTCCAATCAAAAGACATAAGGTGTTGGATAGACCTGGAGAGTGAAGTAAGGCAGAAAGAGTGACCTACAGAGTGCAGGTCACTGATAAGTCAGAAAGAGAAAAACATATAGTATATTAAGGCATATACGTGGAATCTATAAAAATGGTATAAATAACCTTGGTTGCAAATCAGAAATAAACTCACAGACATAGAGAACAAATGAATAGATGCCAAGGGGGAAAGGGGTGGGATGGAAGGAACTGGGAGATTGGGACTGACACACATACACTATCAGTCCTGAGTATAAAATAGATGACTGATGGGAACATACTGCACAGCACAGGAAACTCTACTTAATGCACCGTTGTGTCCTAAATGGGAGGGAGATCCAAAAGGAGCTGATGCATGTATATGTATGGCTGACTCATTCTGCTATGTAGTTGATGCTAACACAACACTGCAAAGCAACTATAATGCAATACAAACTACTTTAAATTTAAAAAGGAAAAAAAAGATGAGGTGACTGATTAGATTAAAATGACCCACCTACGTGCCGCTTATAAGAGACTTACTTCAGAGCTAATGACACACAAAGACTGAAAGTGAGGGAATGGAAAAACGTATCCCAAGCAAATGAAATGAAAAGAAAGCTGGGGGAACTAGACTTTAAAATAATCTATAACAAAAGACAAAGAAGGGTATTATATAATGATAAACAGATCAATACAAGTGGATGGAACATTTGTAAATATATATCCACTGGTATACGAACACCTAAAAGCAAATATTAACAGATATAAATGGAGAAATTGACAATATAATACAATAATAGTAAGGAACATTAATACCCAACTTCCATCAATGGACAGATCAACCAGTCAGAAAAACAGTAAGTAAACAGTCATCTTAAATGACACATTAGACCAGACTTAGTAGATATCTAGAGGATATTTCATCTGAAAATAGTGGAATACATATTATTTTCAAGAACACATGGAACATTCTCCATGACAGATCACATTCTAGGCCACAAAATAAGTCCCAACAAATTTAAGAGGACAGAAATTATAGGAAGCATTTTTTCTAACCAAAACATTAATTAAACTACAAATCAATTAGAGGGGGAAAAAATGGGAAAACACAAACATGTGGAGACTAAACAACATGCTATTAAAAAAAACTACCGGGTCAATGAAGAAGTCAAAGAGGAAATCAGAAGATACCTGGAGATGAATAAAAATTAAAACAAAACTTTCCAAAATCTATGGCACACCAGGAAAACAATTCTAAGAAGGAAGTTTAGGGCAAACACCTCAAGAAAGAAACAAAAAAAACCCCTCAAATAAACAACCTAAGTTACATGAAATTAAAAGACGCTTACTCCTTGGAAGAAAAATTATGACCAACCTAGATAGTATATTCAGAGACATTACTTTGCCGACTAAGGTCTGTCTAGTCAAGGCTATGGTTCTTCCTGTAGTCACGTATGGATGTGAGAGTTGGACTGTGAAGAAGGCTGAGCACCGAAGAATTGATGCGTTTGAACTGTGGTGTTGGAGAAGACTCTTGAGAGTCCCTTGGACTGCAAGGAGATCCAACCAGTCCATTCTGAAGGAGATTCACCCTGGGATTTCTTTGGAAGGAATGATGCTAAAGCTGAAGCTCCAGTACTTTGGCCACCTCATGCGAAGAGTTGACTCATTGGAAAAGACTCTGATGCTGGGAGGGATTGGGGGCAGGAGGAGAAGGGGTAGACCCAGGATGAGATGGCTGGATGGCATCACTGACTCAATGGACCTGAGTCTGAGTGAACTCCAGGAGTTGGTGATGGACAGGGAGGCCTGGCATGCTGCGATTCATGGGGTCGCAAAGAGTCGGACACGACTGAGCGACTGAACTGAACTGAAGTTATTATAAAAAGAGCAAAATCCAAAGATAGCAGAAGGAAGGAAATAATAAGGATCACAGGAAATAAATAAATGGAGACCAAAATAAAAATCAATAGAAAACATCAATGAAACCAAGAGCAGTGTTTATTTTTTATTTTTTGAAAAGATAAAATTGATAAGTCTTTAGTCAGGCTCACCAAGAAAAAGAGAGCCTAAATAAATAAGAACTGAAACAGGAAAAATTACAACTGACCACAGAGATACCAAAAAACCATAAGAAAACACTACAGATATTTACATGCCAACAAACTGGACAACCTAGAAGAAATGGATAAATTTCTAAATACAATACAATTTCTGAAACATACAATCTTCCAAGACTGAATCAATCCAAACATAGCAGTCACTAATAGTGAAACAATTAGTTTAAAAACTCCCAGCAAACAAAAGCCCAGGACTGAATGGATTCTAGCAAACATATAAGAACAACTAATCCCTAGCCATCTCAAAATATCCCAAAAAACTGAAGAGAAGGGAATACTCCTAAATTTATTCCATCAGGATACCATTACCCTGATACCAAAACCAAACAAAGATACTACAAAAAAAAAAAATTACAGGCCAATATCTCTGGTGAATATAGATATAAGAATCTTCAACAAAATATTAGTAAACAGAATTCAACAATACATAAAAAGGATCATATACCATGATCAAGTGGGACTCACTCCCAGGATACAATGATGGCACAATTCCCACAAATCAATCAGTGTAATACATTAACAAAAAGAAAGGGGGGGGAATCACATGATCATCTACAGATACAGAAAGAGCATCTGACAAAATTCAACATCCATTTATGATAAAAACTAATCAAAGTTGGTATAGAGGGAACACACTTCAACATAATAAAGGCTATTATGACAAACCCATAGCTAACAAATTCAATGATGAGGATTCTGGGATTAAGAGATACCAACTACTGTATATAAAGAGATAGGCAACAGGATAATTATACTCATAATCTTGTAATAACCTATAATGGAGTATTCTCTGCAAATATACTGAATCACTCTGCTGTACACTTGAAAATAACACAATATTGTAAATCAATTATACTTCCATTAAAATTTTTTCCAAAAAATTAATTTATATATATTTGCTATCTCTGTCCACTATTAGAACCTAGAAGCAAAAATATTCCAATAACACTGAACATACATACTGCCCTATGTACTACTCGACACTAAAAGAAACCAGGCTTTCTTAGGAGAAATGGCTGATTCCAGAATAGGACCAAAGAAAATACAAGGTCAGGCTAAAATATCAATATTTGGTGCCAGTAAGTAAAGAAGTCTTCAAAATCTGATGGGAAAAAATGAAAAACCACGAGAGGAAATTAAAAGGGGCTGCCACCAGTCAAATGAGACAACATAAGTTTCAAAATAAATAATATGAATAGATAATACTCTGAATAACACAAGAACGCACAGGTCTAAACTGATACTAATTTTTTTTAAGTGAGGGAGGAAAAAACTCTTCTTAGTAAAATAATGTCAAATGATAAATGTAGAATAATGCAAAAAGAAAACTGTCATTTACAACTAGCATAACTGATTCAGGCAAGAATCATTAATGAATAATAAAATCACTGGGTGTATTGAGGAATAAGATACACATACAATCTCAAAGTATTTTCCCATTGATTAGTTATTAATTACAATGGGGAAAAGGTATCTTTACCATGGAGAAATCTGTCAAATCCCACCTTCATCAAATGATCAAATTTATCCTCACCAAAATTACTGTCACAGGCACCATGATATTACACACTGAGAACACAGCGCCTATGTAATATTCCTGCAAAAAATGTTTAAGCTGAATCTACTTATGAAAAAAATTAAAACAATCAAACAAATCCAAATTGAGGACACTCTACAAACAACCCACTAGAGTCTTCAAAACTGTGAAGAGGGTGAGGGGAAAGGGAGAAGAAAGAGAGGATGTAGAATAAGGGTGGGGAAGCACTGTAGATTAAGAGATGTAACAACCAAATGCAGCGTGCAGTCCTTGATCCAAATATGAACTAGAAAAAAAAAGTCATATATATATACACACACACACACGTTACATATGCACATAACTGAAGAAATCTGAATGTGGAATGTATTTCAGACCATAGTATTGTGTCAGGGCTAAATTCCTTAAGTGTGATCACGTGGTTATATAGAATGTGTTGATTTCTAGAAGATCTATGTTTGCATGCTATAGAATTTTTAGAGGTAAAGTGTTATGATCATGATATCTGCAACCTTTAAATAATTCATAAATTTTTAATATATTAATACAGAAGCAAAGTAGCAAAGTGTTAGCAACTGGTGAACCTATATGAACGGTACATGGGTGCTCAATATACTATTCTTGCTACTTTTCCCTAAGTTTGAAATATTTCAAAATAAAAAGTTGTGAGGAAAAAGCAAAAGGAAATGCCTTCTCAATTCTGTTTTCACACTTATAAAAAGAAGCAGATAAGCTAACACCTTTGCTATCCAAAATTATGAAGCAATTAACCATGCACAAAAAGTTATCTGGATAGCTGACAATCCCTTACAGTTACCATTTTCTAAAGAATGTTCTCCAATGAACCATATGCTTTATCACAATCCTAATTTCTTATATATGATGCTCTGGATATAACTATAAATTAAAATGCTGGTATTGTAAGTACTGGACTGAATAACTTAGCTTACTGCTATAATACTGTATTCAGTGAAGGCTCCCTCAGTCCTCTGAGCTGAAGCTGGTAATACAAAACTGATTATCTTAGGACAGTGCTATCAAAACTATGAGCTATAATTCTGATATTTTGTAGGAGAAAAAAATCAAATTTAACAATAATTTTGACCTAAAATTTCTGTATATATTTAATATACCAAACATATCTGCACAGTAATTATTATAAAGTAACTTACACAGGAAGCTTATTTAAGAAATGGTATATAGTACAGCAAAAAAGTATCCCAGATAGACCATGTACAAACCAATGACCCAAGACGTGAGCACTGGACACGCACACTGATTCACTGATGTATAGGCAGCGTTTTCCAAATGTCCTTTGCGTATCCGGGCTTTCCGGGTGGCAATAGCGGTAAACAGCCTGCCTGCCAATGCAAGAGACGCAAGAGACACATGTTCAATCCCTGCGTCAGGAAGATCCCCTGGAGGAGAGCATGGCAACTCACTCCAGTATTCTTTCCTGGAGAATCCCATGGACTGAGGAGCCTGGCAGACTAGAGTCCATAGGGTTGCAAAGAGTCGGACATGACTAAAGCAACTTAGCATGCACACATGCTTTGTACATCCTTTATTCAACTGCTACTGACCTGCTACAAAGACTGTATTACAATATGATATTCATTGCGAACTATGAACAAAGGAATTGAATTGGAATTATTCTGTGTATCAAATTTACTTCTCTGAGGCTTTTCATTTTCTGTTACTTAATATTTTACATCTCATTATCCTATTTATACATTGTAGCATTTAAAGTACTATGTGCCTGTGTGTCTGTGAGATATAGACACATAAGGGACTAAGGCCCCTAAAGAGTTCCTTAATCCTGTGCCTTCAATACACCTGCTTACTCATGTAAACATGTCAGCAGCCCCAGTTACTAGACACAGCATTAGATGCTAGATACACACACACACACACACACACACATATATATCTAGATCTCTGTCCTCAATGAGCTCACAGTCTAGTTGGGAAAGAGACTTTAAATAACTCAGTGAAACAGTAATACTAAAAAAAGATATAAACAAACTGTCCCAGTGACTCCAAGAACTACTTCTCTTCTGTCTGTAGCTCATTACCTAAGTACTAGAAACAACTTCAGCAGCCACTAGTTCTTTCCCTCTCTTCCCCTCTTCATTTTGTAAATTTCCAAAAATAAATCCAATCCTTCGTGTACCAACAGTCAATGGAAAAAAATTTTTCTTGTCTAAAAAGGGCCAGTCATGTAGTCTATGTGGTATCATTTTGGGGGCTCTGGTGTTCCCCTCTTATTCATTCAGCAAAATGAATATTAACTAGGGGTTTAATGTAGAGCATTTTTAGATGGAGAAAAGAGAGAATGCTGGGCTATAGAGTTTTGATCCTTCCTTTAGAAAGCAACTACTTCAGGAAAGCAGTTTTCTTTGTAACTGACCACAAACAATAGTTGATAGCATATAAATGTTTAATGAAATGTTTCAAACTATAATTTGAAACTCACTGGCTATGAAATCAAATTAGTGGACCAAACACCAGTGTTTTTAACAAAATAGAATAGCATAAAAGAGAAGCTATCAAGAGCATGATATAGAAGGTACCTCTTAATTAAGTGAAGTGAAGTGAAGTCGCTCAGTCGTGTCCGACTCTTTGCAACCCCATGGACTGTAGCCTGCCAGGCTCCTCTGTCCATGGGATTCTCCAGGCAAGAATGTTGGAGTGGGTTATCATTTCCTTCTCCAGGGGATCTTCCCGACCCAGGGACTGAACCCAGGTCTCCCACATTGGAAGCAGACGCTTTAACCTCTGAAGTGCAAATAGTTAGAAAACTATTGACTTTACATCTCCTAATACCACCATCCAATCCTATTTATTCTCTCACGTTTTCATGGGTCCTTTCTGTTTGTTGTAAAGAACTGATTATTAGTCTTTCACAAATGAAGTTAGATTAAAAGAGAAGGTCGCCTGCAAAGGGGTCAAGACTAAAAAATACCAACTATGGGAAGTAACACTGATTAATAGTTAAGACCGTGGGCTCAGAAATCAGAATGTTTCAAGGCTCAAATCCCTATTACTTTTATGACCTTGATAGCTGCCAAACTGCTGTGCCTCAGTTTCCTCATTTATAAAATGAGCTGCTATGAGGATTAAATAAGATAACAAGAAGCCTTTAGCACAGTACCTGACATTCAGAAGTATCTAATAAGTGTTAGCCATATTATCATTATTATTATTAGGTAATACCTCTCTAAATACTAAAAACTGACTTTTAAGAAGAAATTTGGAAACGCAAATGCTTTTATTAATATATTCTAGTTACACCAGAATTAAAACAGTATTATTAAAAGCCTCAGAAACTAATATCCAAGAAACAACAGTAATCCAGTTGGATGGAACACAATTCATCAGAGGAACAGCAACCACTGTAGGTGGAAAGATACTAAAAACTACTGTGGATGAATTTGCATTAATTTGGGCAAAGGTCACATAGTCCAGAGGTCAGCAAACTACGGCCCACAGACCAAACCTGTTCACTGTTTTGGGGTCACGACGTAAGAATGATTTTTACAGATGAATATTCTCAATTGATCCAATGATAGGGGATACTAACTTTGAACCCTACTGAAGGTAAATATTATCCTATAAAAAAGAATTATATTCTTCTCATTATTAGACTAAATACAACAAAATATATTCAATTACTGTATTTTGATTTCACCAATAAAACTCTGAAACTTATAAAAAATAAAACTCTCAAATTAAATGTCTATATGTTAGATATACAGGGAAGCAACATGACTATATCAACAAATAAAAGAAGGTAAAAGCTCCTGCCCTTATGAAGCTTCTTTCTAATGAGGAAAGAAAAAAGTTACAAAGTAGAAAGCAGAGAATGTTGGAGCAGAGAGCAATTTTAGATGCAGTACTCAGGGGAGGCATGACTGAGAAGGTCATTTTTGGCAGACTTGAAAGGGAGTGCAAGAGTGAGTCATATGGATACTCTGCCTGGAGCACGTGCCTTGAAATGTGTTCCAGGCAGAAGGAAGAACAGCACGAAGACCTGATGTAGAAGCACACACGTAGAAGCCTGTCCCCGGAAAAGCAAAGAGGCCAGTGCACGCTGCGAAAAGTAGACAAGGAGAGTAGTCAGAGAGCAAGCAGGAGCTACAGGCAACGTAGGGCTTTGGTGGCCGTGGTAAAAAACCTCAGCTTTTTTACTTCTGAGTAAGACAGGACATTGGGCAAAAGAACACAGTCACCCTCTTAAACGACAAGTTCATGAATTTTCACCTTGCTTCTTTTCCTACTGATGTGTTGGATACAAAAAGCTTAGACTATGTCAAAAGCATGCTACTGCACTAACAGAAAAAGCAGTTAACGTCTGTAATATTACAAATTGGCAAGAAAAAAAAATTAAGACCCTATCAGAAAAATGAACAAAAAACTTAATGTTTCCAATAAGAAATGAAATCAGTAATTTTTTTTAAAAGCCTAGCTACACTATCACTAAAAGAGATATTCTAATTAAAGATATCTTAATTAGGTAAAGTGTAAATAGTTAGAAAATTATTTTAAATACTTAGTTAAATATTGTTTATTAAAACAAAATAAAACAAACTGTCATTTATCACTGTCCTCTAGGGAAACTAGTAGTAATAAAAATTGCTTCAGGTCTACAATCCTGTATCTGAAACCTCTGGTTTCAAAACACTTTCAGAATTGTTTTGAATTTCAGAATAGTTAAATTATAAGAGGTGATATTGCACAGCTACCTTAGATTAAGTAACATTCTTGGTTGTGTCTGTCTGTATTAGCCACACTGCTATTAAAATTTCTTTGGAAAACCTTAAGAATGTTCACTCTAAGGACTTCCTTAGTGTCCAGTGATTAGGAACTTGCCTTCCAATGCAGGTTCAATCCCTGGTCAAGGAACTAATATCCCACATGCCACGGGGTGGGCATCTGGGCCCATGCGCCACAACTAGAGAGAAGCCTGCATGCTGCAACTAAAGAGGCTGACACACCACAATGAGAGCTCATGAGCCACAACTAAGACCCGTCACAGTGAAATAAATATTTTTTTAAAAGAGAATGTTCACTCTATGGGGAATAATGTATAACAACCTAACATGAGTACAGGTCAAGTATGACTGCCAAATTAATTACAAAAACTTCTGTAGTTCAAAAACCATAAAAATAACCAGATGCAAGGTGGGTCACAATATCAGATCACTTGGGGGAACTTTTCCAAATCACAAAACCCTTTCCACTGAAGATTCCCCATTTCCCTATTAGATTGTGTAGTAAGTCACTGGGACTGACACAAGTATGGATTGGGCATAGTACACAATTTGGAAATTCTTGAAGTTTGTGAAATATTTTATAATACTTCCATTCAATAAGAAGTATCTTAAAAAGAAAACTGGGGGAAAAAAAAAAAAGAATACCAACTTAAAGACTGAAATTTCCCAAATATTAATCTCCTTGGAAAGTTCTATTCATTGGAAGAGTGAAAACTGAAAGTGAAAATGTTAGCCGCTCACTTGTGTCTGACTCTTTGCAACCCCATGGACTATGTAGCCCACCAGGACTATGTAGCTCCTTTGTCCATGGAATTCTCCAGGCAAGAATACTAGAGAGGATGGACACTCCCTTCTCCAGGGGATCTTCCCGACCCAGGGATCAAACTTCAGTCTCCACACTGCAGGCAGGTTCTTTACCGTCTGAGCCACCAGTAGTCCATATTAATGAGCACATATCACATTCAAGGCATTATAAGTACCAGGTAATACCAGTAGAGAGGCTTAAATAGGTGGACAAGGGGCTGACTATGGGTTTAGATTTTACTTTACAAGCAGATGGAAAGGAAATAACAAAATTATGAGCAGAAGTATCAAGTGGTCAGATGTGCATGTCAGATCACTCTGGTAGTAATAAAGAGGATGGATTAAAAGGGCAACACCAATGGCGGAATGCACCTTAAGTAGACTATTATAAAAGTCCAGATAGGATACAATGCTCTTTCCAAAAAAATCACCCATAAGTTGTGCCCAAGCATCATCCTGCCAAGTGGTGATAGGGCTACAAGACAGCACCATGAGGGCAGAAAGGGAAACTGAAGAGTGATGATGAGAGGCAATCCAGACAGGCGATAAGAAAATGATATCCATTTTAGAGTGCCAGGCAATAGGCAGTGACCCAGGGAAGCGGAGCCCGAGCTGTAGAGAGCAGATAAGCAGGTGGTACCCCAGCTGTCAGAAACACACATTAGGGAAACATGTCTTATTTCATGGTTCTTAAGAAAAGGCTTACAGCATAGTACAGAGCTCCAGTTATAATACTGGAGTTCACGAATTCAAAAACAGGAGACAGAAAATAGGACAGCAGCAGAAAAGACACAGGTTCAGTACTCAAATTAACCTACTTTCAAAACCTAAATCCATTATTTTCTAGCTGTGAAGGTCTAGACAACTCAGCTTTTTGAGCCTCAGCTTCTCTATCTATAAAAAGCAGATAACACTACCTATTGCACAGGGTTGGCAGGAGAACGAAATGTGACCTCATACATTAAAACATCTGGTAGAGTTCAAGGAATATTAGTTTTATCCTTTTCTTCTTATAAAAAGATAAGTTACAGAGTTTTTTCATCTAAGCTACAGAAATAAGAAAGTCTTTTGCTTGGCCACAAGGTCCGAAAGCTTACCCAAAGGGGCACTGTGCTGTGCTTAGCCGTTCAGTCGTGTCCAACTCTGCAATCCCACGGACTGGCGCCCTCCAGGCTCCTCTGTCCCTGGGGATTCTCCAGGCAAGAACGCTGGAGTGAGTTGCCATGTCCTCCTCCAGAGGATCTTCCCAACTCAGCGCCTGAACCCAGGTCTCCCAAAATGCAGATTGATTCTTTACCATCTGAGCCACCAGGGAAGACCAAGAATACTGGATTGGGTAGTCAATCCCTTCTCCCGGGGATCTTCCAAAGCCAGGAATCGAGCTGTGGTCTCCTATACTGCAGGCTGATTCATTACCAGCTGAGCTACCAAGGAAGCCCAAGGAGGCATTAGAGGACTTCAGGTAAAGAAAGTAAGGCTGGTCACTGATGCAAAATGCCTCACAGGAGCTCCAGTCCATACTGAGGTGAAAGTAAATGAGTTACACAAGTAAAAGAATCTAAAAAACTAGAGTAAAAGTTTAAATAATTAGGATCAGCTAGCCTAAGAGTATACCCACACAATAGAACATGTCACTGTATTTAAATAAGGAAAGAAAAACGTGGGAAGCTCTCTGAATACTGAGTCAAAGGGTCTCCAAGGTATGTTTTAAATGAAAGAATTAGTATATAAAACATTAATATAGTGGGCTACCATCTACATACAAAGATAGGGGAAAACAATAATTTACATTTTTTTTATTTCTCTTTGCATAAATACTGGTAAAATATACAAAAACAAAAGCGGTTACCTATAGAGAGCAGGGATGGGACAGACAGAGATAAGAGGAGTATTGAGACTTCTAATTATATGCTTTTTAATATTATTTTGAAATTTGAATGAAGTAGCCATACTTAACAATTATCTAACAAAAGGGCAATACACATATTTAATTAATGGCAAAACTAACAATGACCCCGGAATAACTCCAGAACTTACTGTAAGATGGCAATCATTTGAAATGGGTGTAGGGAGTTGGCTCAGTTGTCTACCAAAGTTCATTCAGGACATTTTTTTGATAGCAGCTGTTGCTATGTAGTTTCTCTTACCTATTTTCCAATAATTACTACAGTTTCCTTCTCTTAATCCCCCCAAAATATTAAGGTGCATGTAATCTTAAAAAAAAAAGATATTTTTTCAGGAATTCCATGGCATCCAGTGGTTAGGATTTGGCGCTTTCACTGGCAGGACCTGGGTTTGATCCCTGACTGGAGAACTAAGATCCTGCAAGACAAGTGGCACAGCCAAAAAATAAGATATTTTTCTTGATTCTGTTCCCTATTCCTCTCTGACCTAAGAGATCTTCCTTCTTCCCCTTATGACCAAATTTCTTAGTGTCATCTAGTCCACATTTACTGCTATGTCTAGTTTCCTCTATTTACTCTCATCACATCCTTCTATTGTAACTCTTCTGCTACAATGAATCTCAAACTTTACTATACCTTAGAATAACTGTAGCAGCAGCAGCAGCACAGCATTTAAGCAGGTTTCCTGGTGGTAACCTCCACATTCTTCACCTACCCTTTAAAAACTCTATGCAGTCTGAAAAGAAACCTGCAGAATTGATATTTTTATTCAGTAGCTCACTTGATTCTGGTACAGGTGGTCTGCCTAAACACCTGAAAACCAATTAGCTAAGGTCATAATATGCTGTTGTTTAGTCACTAAGTCATGTACAATTATTTTGCAACCCCATGGATTGTAGCACAACAAGCTCTTGTGTCCATGGGATTTCCCAGGCAAGAATACTAGAGTAGATTGCCATTTCCTTCTTTCCTCCATTTCCTTCTTTCCAACCCAGGGATTAAACTTGCATCTCCTGCACTGGGAGGTGGGTTCTTTACCACTGAGTCACCAGGGAAGTCCAGGATCATAACAACCTTCCCTCAAATTCAAAGCACTTTGGATCTCATCTCTCTCTCTGTAGAATCTGACACCTTACACTAACTTCTTCCATCACCTTCCCCCACACAACTGGACTCTCCTCTCATTGCTGAGAGCCCTTATCCTTTACACGATGCTGGAGGGGCCCTCACAGTGGCCTTCGTCCTAACTTTACACACACTTCATAAGCAGTACAAGTCACATCCACTGCTTCAACTACCATCTGTATAACACTGAATTCTGACACTTTGATTTCCCAAGAATTTTCAGGAAGTTGGAGGTTATGCAGTCAGTACAGGAGGAAGAAGATGCTTCAACATCATGCACATCTGAATCCAAAATATCTGTTATTTACATGGGAATACATCCAAAGTCACACATCTTTCTGAATTTCATCATTGTTATCCTAGGGGTTAACACCTTTAAAACTAGGGATAACACCTTTCTGACAATTTTTGTTTGGATTAAATAAGGAAAATAAAAAGATTAAATGAGACTTCTCCTTCCCTTCCTAGCTCAGACTTGACAGCATGCCCTGTGGACCCCATGCCATGGGCCTGAGGTGGCGGGCAGGAAACAACTAACCTGGGGCAGAGGGACTGGCACCTACAAGGGGGCTGAGCAAATAAGTAAATGTACTAAGGATAATGGAGCCCATCTCTCACTGCTGAAGACGAGACTTAAAAATACAGAAAAGGGACAACTGGAAAGAACTCTCGAGTGTTGGACTGGAAATGGATTATCAGTGTGAACTTCTGAGTATCAGTTCAGTTCAGTTGCTCAGCTGTGTCCAACTCTTGGTGACCCCATGGACTGCAGCATGCCAGGCCTCCCTGTCCATCACCAACTCCTGGAGCTTGCTCAAACTCATGCCCATTGAGTCAGTGATGCCATCCAACCATCTCATCCTCTGTCATCCCCTTCTCCAGACTTCAGTCTGTCCCAGCATCAGGGTTTTTTCAAATGAGTCAGTTCTTCTTTTAAATATATATACATAGTTAGATGAAGAAAGAGATTCAAATGTGTATACAAATACGTATATGTATATTCAAATGCATATATATATATATGTATTTCCTAGCTCTGTCTGCTCAAAATTCTCCAAGCCAGGCTTCAACAGTATGTGGACCAAGAACTTCCTGATATTCAAGCTGGACTTAGAAAAGGCAGAGGAACCAGAGATCAAACTTCCAACATCCGTTGGATCATAGAAAAAGCAAGAGAATGCCAGAAAAACATGTATTTTTGCCTCACTGACTATTCTAAAGCCTTTGTGTGGATCATAACAAACTGTAGAAAATTCTTAAAGAGGCGGGAATAACAGACCACCTTACCTGCCTCCTGAGAAATCTGTATGCAGGTCAGGAAGCAACAGTTAGAACTGGACATGAAACAATGGACTGGTTCCAAATTGGGAAAGGAGTACATCAAGGGTGTATACTGTCACCCTGCTTATTTAACTTATACGCAGAGTACATCATGCAAAATGTCAGGCTGGATGAAGCATAAGGTGGAATCAAGACTGCCAGGAGAAATATCAATAACCTCAGATATGCAGCAGAGAAGGCAATGGCACCCCACTCCAGTTCTCTTGCCTGGAAAATCCCATGGATGGAGGAGCCTGGTGGGCTGCAGTCCATGGGGTCGCTAAGAGTCGGACACAACTGAGCGACTTCACTTTCACTTTTCACTTTGATGCACTGGAGAAGGAAATGGCAACCCACTCCAGTGTTCTTGCCTGGAGAATCCCAGGGATGGGGGAGCCTGGTGGGCTGCCGTCTATGGGGTAACACAGAGTCGGACACGACTGAAGCACCTTAGCAGCAGCAGCAGATATGCAGATGACATCACCCTTATGGCAGAAAGCAAAGAGAAACTAAAGAGCCTCTTGATGAAAGTGAAAGAGGAGAGTGAAAAAGCTGGCTTAAAACTCAACATTCAAAAAACGATGATCATGGCATCCAGTTCCATCACTTCATGGAAAATAGATGGGGAAACAGTGGAAACAGTGACAGCCTTTATTTTCTTGGAATCCAAAATCACTGCAGATGGTGACTGCAGCCATGAAATTAAAAGATGCTTGCTTCTTGCAAGAAAAGCTATTAACAAACCTAGACAGCATATTAAAAAGCAGAGACATTACTTTGCCAACTCAGGGCCATATAGTCAAGGCTATGGTTTTTCCATTAGTATGTACGGATGGTGAGAGTTGGACCATAAAGAAAGCTAAGCACCGAAGAATTGATGCTTTTGAGCTGTGGTGTTGGAGAAGACCCTTAAGAGTCCCTCGAACTGCAGGAGATCAAACCAGTCAATCCTAAAGGAAATCAGTCCTGAATATTCACTGAAAGAACCACCGCTAAAGCTGAAGCTCCAATACTTTGGCCACCTGATGAGAACTGATTCACCAGAAAGACCCTGATGCTGGGACAGACTGAAGTCTGGAGAAGGGGACGACAGAGGATGAGATGGATGGACGGCATCACCAACTCAAGGGACATAAGTATGAGCAAGCTCCAGGAGTTGATGATGGACAGGGAAGCCTGGCATGCTGCAGTCAATCGGGTCACAAACAGACACAACTGAGCAACAGAACTGATAACTGATTTACAGTGTAGTGTAAGTTTCAAGTGTACAGTACAGTGATTCAGTTTTATATATGTGTGTGTGTGTGTTAGTCACTCAGTTGTGTCTAACTCTTTGTGACCCCATGAACTGTAGTTTGCTAAGCGCCTCTGTCCATAGAATTCTCCAGGCAAGAATACTGAAGTGGGTAACCATTTCCTTCTCCAGGGGATCTTCCCGACCCAGGGATCAAACCCAGGTCTCCTGCATTGCAGGACGATTCTTTACTCTGTGAGCCACCAGGAAAGTCCCTTTATTCTTTTTCAGATTCCTTTCGCTTACAGGTTATTACATATTATTGAGTATAGTTCCCTGTGCTATACAGTAGGTCCATGTTAGTTACCTACTTTATACATAGTAGTTTATACAAAGGGGTTTTTCTAGTGGCTCAGTCGGTAAAGAACCGACTGCAACGCAGGAGACCCAAGTTCAATCCCTGGGTGCGGAAGATCCCCTGGAGAAGGGAATGGCAACCCACTCCACCAGAGTTTCAGAGAACAGCAAGGAGAGATAGGACCTTCTTAAATGAATAATGCAAAGTTATAGAGGAAAACAAGAGAATGGGAAAGACTATAGAGATTTCTTCAAGAAAACTGGAGATATCAAATGAACATTTCATGCAAACACAGACACAATAAATGACAGAAATGGTAAGGACCTAACTGAAGTAGAAGAAACTAAGAAGAGGTGACAAGAATACACAGAAGAACTATACAAAAAGGTGTTAACAACCTGGATAACCACAATGGTGTGGTCACTCATCTAGGGCCAGACATCCTTGAGTGTGAAGTCAAGTAGGCCTTAGGAAACATGACTATGAACAAAGATAATGGAGGTGATGGAATTCCAGCTGAGCCATTTAAAATCCTAAAAGATGATGCTGCTGAAGTGCTGCACTCAATATATCAACAAATTTGGAAAATGCAACAGCGGCCACAAAACTGAAAAAGGTCAGTTTTCATTTCAATCCCAAAGAAGGGCAATGCCAAAGAATGTTCAAACTACTGTACAATTGCACTCATTCCACATGGTAGCAAGGTTGTGCTCAAAATCCTTCAAGCTGGCATCGGCAATATGTGAACTGAGAACTTCCAGATATACAAGTTGGGTATACAAGCTGAATTTCGAACAGGCAGAGGAACCAGAGATCAAATTGCCAACATCCATTGGATTATGAAGAAAGAAAGGTAATTTGAGAAAAACATCTGCTTCATTGACTGCTAAAGCCTTTGACTGTGTGGATTATAACAAACTGTGGAAAATTTTTAAGGAGATGGGAATACAAGACCACCTTACCTGTCTCCTAAGAAATCTGTATGTGGATAAAGAAGCAACAGACACAGAACAACTGACTGGTTCAAAATTGGGAAAGGAGTATGACGAGGCTATATATTGTCACTCTGCTAATGTAACTTCTATGCAGAGTCTATCATGCGAAACGCCAGGCAAGATGAATGACAAGTGGGAATCAAGATTATCAGAAGAAATATTAATAATCTCAGATATGCATATTATACCACTAAATAGCCTCTTGATGAAGGCAAAAAAGGAGAGATGAAAAAGATGGCATGAAACTCAGCATTAAAAAAACTAAGATCATGTCATCCAGTCCCACTGCTTCATGGCCTATAGAATGGGAAAAAGTGGAAGCAGTGATAGATTTTATTTTCGTGGCCTCCAAAATCACTGCTGACAGTGACTCTAGCCATGAAATTCAAAGACACTTGCTCCTTGAAAAGAAACCTATTACAAACCTTGCTGTTGTTCAGTCTCTAAGTCATGTCCAACACTTTGTGACCCCATGGATTGCAGAACGCCAGGCCTCCCTGTCCTTCACTAACTCCTTGAGTTTGCTCAAACTCATGCCCATTGAGTCAGTGATGCCATCCAACCATCTCATCCTCTGTCGCCCCCCCTTTCTCCTCCTGCCCTCAATCTTTCCCAGCTCAGAGTCTTTTCCAATGAGTCAGCTCTTCACATCAGATGACCTAGATGCAAAACCTAGACAGTGTATTAAAAAGCAAAGACATCACTTTCCCAACAAAGGTCCATATAGTCAAAGCTATAGTTTTTCCAGTAGTCATGTATGGATGTGAGAATTGGACCGTAAAGAAGACTGAGCACAGAAGAGTTGATGCTTTAGAACTGTGGTGCTGGAGAAGACTCCTGAGAATCCCTTGGACTGCAAGGAGATCAAACTAGTCAATCCTAAAGGAAATCAACTCTGAATATTCACTGGAAGGACTGATGCTAAAGCTGAGGCTCCAATACTTTTGGCCACCTGATGCGATGAGCTGCTAACTCATTGGAAAAGACCCTGATGCTGGGAAAGATTGAAGGCAAGTGAGAAGAGGGAGGCAGAGGATGAAATGGTTAGACAGCATCACCGTCTCAATAGACATGAATTTAAGCAAAATCCAGGAAACAGTGAGGAGAAGGCAATGGCACCCCATTCCAGTACTCTTGCCCGGAAAATCCCATGGATGGAGGAGCCTGGTAGGCTGCAGTCCATGGGGTGGCCAAAAGTCAGACACGACTGAGCGACTTCATTTTCACTTTTTACTTTCATGCACTGGAGAAGGAAATGGCAACCCACTCCAGTGTTCTTGCCTGGAGAATCCCAGGGACGGGGGAGCCTGGTGGGCTGTCGTCTATGGGGTCGCACAGAGTCGGACACGACTGAAGCAACTTAGCAGCAGCAGCAGGAGACAGTGAAGGACAGAGGAGCTTGGTGTGCTACAGTCCATGAGGTCACAAAGTAGGACACAACTTAAGACTGAACAACAAGTGTTACAAGTGTGTAACTTCTAATTTATCCCTGTCCCTGCTTCCTTTCCCCTTTTGATAACCACACCTAAGTGATACTGAATGATATTTGTCTTTCTGTCTGGCTTACTTTACTTAGTATGACCATCTCTAGGTCCATCCATGTTGCCACCAATGGCATTAATCTCTTTCTTTGCTATGGCTGAGTAATATCCTATCATATATATGTACCACACCTTCTTTTTCCGTTCATCAGTCAATGGACATTTAGGCTGCTTCCATGGCCAGGTAAACAGTGCTGCAATGAACACTGAAGTGCATATATCTTTTCAAATCACGGTTTTCTCCACAATATATGCCCAGGAGTTGGACTGCTGGATCATATGGTAGCTCTACTTTCAGTCCTTTAAGGAACCTCCATAGCCGCTGCACCAATTTACATTTTCACAATGTAGCAGGGATCCTTTTTGTCCACATTCTCTCTAGCATTTATTATTTGTAGACCTTTGGATGATGGCCATTCTGACTGGTGAAAGGTAATATCTCATTGTATTCAGTTGTTTTGATTCACATTTCCCCAATAATTGGTAATGCTGAGCTTCTTTTCAGGTGCTTGTCAGTCATCTGTATGTCTTCTTTGAAGAAGAAGGTCTATGTAGGTATTTTGCCCAATTTTTGATTGGGTTTTTTTAAAATATTGAGTTGTAGGCATCTGGAATTTTGAAGGTACTGCTGTGTCAATGCTGATCTCCTGATTTGGGAGTTTTGTAAGAGACTGCCCATGTTCTGGTAAAAACACACTAGATTATTTAGGAATGATAGGCATCATGTCTGCATCTTGCTCTGAGATGGTTCAGGAAAGTCTATTTAGATGAGAAATGGTACATTCCTCTGAAATGGTTTTAAGTAGAGATGAAAATGAGAGACCAAAAATAAGATGATTAGGTAGTTTCACTGACATTTGAGAATTCAGTAACAGAGAAGGAAAGGGTTGACGACAATGTCAAGGTTCCTTCTCTGGGCACCTGAAAGAGAAGGCTTCACTGCAACCCCTAGAGTGAGCCAAGTACAAGATGTGCAGGTTTATATTCTGTTTACACACAATATATATGTAGTACTGCATCCAAAACTGGTTGAGGTTCATGTGTAGAGATGAGAGAGCTTATGGGTCATCTCTGTACCTTCCCCTCAATCTTGCTGTGAAACTAAAAGTGCTATAAAGAGTCAAATCTTACAAAAAGTTTTTTTTTTAAGAGGCAAGAATAGTTCAAGGAAAAGGAAGTTGAAGGGGATTCTGAAGCTCTTTGTGCTATTTTTGCAATGTTTCTGTATGTCTGAAATTATTTCAAAATAAATTAATTTTAAAAATTCAGTGAGAACTCATGACAAACCTTGGTGCCTAGCAAAACACCTGGTTCACTATAGGTACTCAATAAAAATTATTTGGTCTTCCCTTTCCAGTTGCCCAAAGAGAAGTCTTAGCAGCAGCATCAACTCTTCCTCTTCCACTACAACCAAATGGACTCTCAGTTCTCAGGAAACTGCCTCATCAGTTTTCAGTTCCAGCCTGACACCCTCATCTTTATTTCCTCATTTCTGGCTCTTATCACCTCTCACCTGGACTACTGCAAGAGCATCCTAACCGGTTTCTCTGCTCCTTCTAACCTCATCTTTGCACCATCCTTGTATCTTTGCATCATTATTTAGAAGTCAAGGTTTATCTTTCCTTATTTAAATACCTGTAATTGCTCCCAATGTAAATGTTGATTTCCCAATAGGCAGACAAAAGACTCCTGTAGGGCACTAGCAATGCAGAAGCACCAAAAAGATATTTCAGATACACACATAAAATAATCAACTAGTAATCCCTGGGGGGAGGAGGAGAAGAGAGGAGAGAAAAGATGAGGACTTTGACAGGACTTCCTTCATTTTTATATTAAGGTTTGGTAGTGGTTTTATTTTTGACTGCATACACGAGAATGCCAGGAGAAGTGTGGGTACCATAAACTTTCCAATACTAACAGTGCTTTTCCCAATGCTTTTCCCAACTTGCACCAAAGAAAATAATTTTTAGCTCACTGGGACAAGCCAAGGAGATTATTCTAGGTCAAAAAAAACCACCCTGGTGGGTCCAATGTGCTTTGGTCACATACACTGACAGCTATCTTATTCTCTGGCACAAGGATAAGCCATCAAGGCAGCCCAGTTGGGAAGCTCCATTCTAAAGGTCTTAATATGATTGCACTCACAGCCCAAACAAGGACCCCCACAAGGTTTTATCTCCTACCACAGTCAATAAACATATAGAAGCACACGGATTCACACATAAAATCAGACACCAACACCCATCCAACAGACCACTTCTCTAAAGCATGGATCCTCTCATGCTTGCCTTTTTGTACATGCTGTTCTCTCTACCCAGAGATCAATCCCTACTCATCCTTCAAGACGCTGCTCATATGCCACTCTCCTTTCCACAGATCTTACTACACTTGTCACTCTGAATTTTAATTGCTGACATACGTTACCACCCTAGAATTTGAGCTCAAGGCCAAGAATCATGTCTTATTTACTGGTATACCAGTGATGTCTATATCAGCCATTCAAATGTCTGTTTAATTACACACAAATAAATGTTCACTATATCATTTCCCAATAAGCCAAAATTTTCAAAATACATTAACTAAAACAACAAAGTATAATTTTATAATAAAATTTGTATTTTTCCCCAAACAAGAACACCCACTGTTTGTTCTACAAGAGATTTGGCAGAGAGAGATATTCAAACCATTATCCTAGTCCTAGAGTTTTAAGTTTTAGACTGAGGAAACAAACCTACAAACAAGCTATAAGCACAAAAATCTTCACTGCAGACTGTAACAGTGGGAACTTTAGGAACAACCAAAATATTCAACGAAAGGTAAAAGACTAAACCACCTGATTGATAAATCACCTGACTGTCTAAGCAATTGTTTATATTCATGAAGATGGGAATGGGAAAACAGGAAATAATACGTTACCATTTACTGATCATCTCTTCTATTTAAAGAATAATGCTGGATGCTTTATATATATTATCCTAATCCTCCCAACAATTGAAAGGCAAATACCATTATCCTAAATTCAGACAAGAAGGTAAGCACAGAGGTTACATAGTTTTTCCAAGGTTTATGAGACCAGATTCCTACCCATATCTCCCTCACTCCAAAGTCTGTCACCTTTTCCCTATATTGTTCTTCCTCTACAATGCAACATTTCCAATATATTAAACTCCAAAATTGTTATCTCTACAACTGTATAAAAAACTACAATAAGACAATGGCCTGGAAGGAAACAAAAATATCTTTTAGAGTAGTGATTATGGGTGAATGTTGTTATAGTATTTATAATTTTTTTATTAGCAACTTTTTAAAAGCAGAATTGCTGAGAAATGGTCTAAACTCATCAAGAATACAGAAGAAACAACCCCTATTTTTTATTTTTTAACACGTTTATTAAGGACACACAGTAGGTAACATATAAAAACTTAAGAAGAAAGAACTCTAGGGGCCTCCTTGGTGGCTCAGTGGTAAAGAATCTGCCTGCCAACGCAGGAAACTCATGTTTGATCCCTGATCCGGGAAGATCCCACATACCACAGAGCAACTAAGCCCATGTACCACAACTATTGAGCCTGTGCTCTAAAGCCTGGGAGCCACAACTACTGAGCCCATGTGCCACAGCTACTGAAGGCTTTGCACTCCAGAGTCAAGCTCCACAACAAGAAACCACAGTAAGAAGCCCGAGCACCGCAACTAGAGAAAAGGCCCCACAGCAACCAAAGACCCGGCACAGCAAAAAGATAAATAAAACTATTTTTTTTTTTAAGGAGAAGGAAGAACTCAAGAAACTATATATAAATAATCATATAGTAACACCAGGGTACTCATTACTAGGATTCAAAAGCTGATCATGACTGGATTAAGCATCATTCTTCCAAAAAACGGTGAATTCTGTGGAAGACTTGTGGACTGGAGATGTGCGTGCATGCTAATAAGTCACTTCAGTAGTGTCCAACTCTGTGCGACCCTATGGACTGTAGCTTGCCAGGCTCCTCTGTCCATGGGGATTCTCCAAGCAAGAATACTGGAGTGGGCTGCCATGCCCCCCTCGAGGGGATCTTCCCAACCCAGGGATCAAACCTGCATCTCTAGCAGGCAGGTTCTTTACCACAAATGCCACCTGGGAAGATCCGTGGACTGGAGACAGGAATGTTTAAACTGAAGAAACGAGGGCAGGGGGACGAAAAAAGAATGTTAAAGAATGCTTTCTTTTTAAGCACAAATGAGAAACAGGGGTAGTGAGATGAAGCTGGCAGGAAACCTATAAGGTCAAGCAAATTAATTCCAAAGTTTGGAATTAACCTGATAAGCAACAAGAACTGTAATATATTTTCAAATGATAAGTGGCATTGGGCTTCCCTTGTAGCTCAGTTGGTAAAGAATCTGCCTGTAATGCAGGAAACCTGGGTTCGATCCCTGGGTTGAGAAGAACCCCTGGAGAAGGAAATGGCAACCCACTCCAGTATTCTTGTCTTAAGAATCCCATGGACAGAGAAGCCTGGCAGGCTACAGTCCATGGGGTCCCAAGAGTCCATGCTGCTGCTAAGTCACTTCAGTCATGTCCGACTCTGTGCGACCCCACAGACGGCAGCACACCAGGCTCTGCCGTCCCTGGGATTCTCCAGGCAAGAACACTGGAGTGGGTTGCCATTTCCTTCTCCAGTGCATGAAAGTGAAAAGTGAAAGTGAAGTTGCTCAGTCGTGTCCAACCCTCAGTGACCCCCTAAGTCAGACACAACTTAGCAACTAAACCACCACCAAGTGGCATGCTGAAAATAAGATCTTTAAAGATTCAAAACTTGTTTCAAAGTAAAGTACTGTCTTTGGTTACACAGTGTTTTCGCCAAACAACTGAGGGTAAAATAATCCATTAGCCTTTATGTGCTTTAAACATAACTTTTTTCCCAAAGAGAAACTGACTAAACAAACAAAAGTTTTTATATAAGGAGTGAGTATATGGGGAAGGGGTTCGTTCAGATATAATGCTTGCAAATATGAAATGCTACAGTACATTTTAATAAGAATCAAAGAACTTTAGAGCAAGAAGAGACACTAGAGATCATCTTTTAGTGATAACATCTTCATTTTCACAAGGGATTAAATTGAGGCTCATGAACTAAGTAACTTAACTAACATCATATATAAGCTAGTGGCAGATACAATATCAAAACTCAGATTTTCGGGTATTCCCTGGTGGTCCAATGGCTAGGAGCTTCCCTGATAGCTGCAATGCATGAGACCCTGGTTCAATTCCTGGGTCAGGAAGATCCCCTGAAGAAAGGATAGGCTACCCACTCCAGTATTCTTGGGCTTCCCTTGTGACTCAGCCAGTAAAGAATCCATCTGCAATGCAGCAGATCTGGGTTCAATCCCTGGGCTGGGAAGATCCCCTGGAGAAAGGAATGGGCTACCCACTCCAGTGGGTATTCTCTATTCTGGCCTAGAGAATTCCAGGGAATGTATAGTCCACGGGGTCCCAATAAGTCAGACACGACTGAGCGACTTTCACTTTCACTTTCCAGTGGTTAGGACTCTGGGTTTTCACTGCAGGAGGCAAGGGTTCAATCCCTGGTAGGGGAACTAATATCCTGCAAGACAAATAGTGAGTGAGGCTTGGCAAAAAAAAAAAAAAAGGAAAAAACACCCAAATCAAAAACAAACAAAACTTCAGGTTTTCTAGGTAGCAAGATCTAAAGTTGTCCCTCCCGATAATATAGTTACTAGCGAAATCTGATTATTTGTATTTAAGCTGATTAAAATTAAATACAATTTAAAATTTAGGTCCTTGGGCACAACAATCACATTGTGTTCGATCTGTGCCACACACTGTTAATGGCTACCACATCTGACAGTGCAGAATAAGAATTCTGCCATCACTGCAAAAAGTTTAACTGGACAACATGATCTAAAGAATAAGCCTCAGAATCAGACAAACCTAGTCAATTTCTACTTACTAGCAGTATGATCCCTGACAAGTTATTCATGCTCCCATTTGGAAGAGGGGAGGAGAAGTAGAGGATTAATAATTCCTACCTCCCAAAGTATACTTGATGCTTATGTGGGATAACATGAAAAGCCCCTTTACATAGTCTGGCATGTAACAGACAATAAACACGTCCGTTCTGGATCCTTTTTCCTTTATACTCCTCTATAAAAACCTCCTTGTTAAGAGATACAATAACTCACAATAATGCAATAACTCACCCAAATTAATATCTTTCCCACAAGATAATCCACAGTGCCTAATTTTCATTCTGTTCCCCTCAATTCCTTCAAATACTTGCACCTCTCTTCCAGTGTTTCTGCTTAGGAATAATGAAGAATGAATGTGGGGGAAATAACCTCTAATGAAACGGAGGAGAATGTAATAAATTTCCCCTCTAGTTTCCCATTCCATTTTAAATATGACTGTACTGACTGATCACGCAAAGAAAAAGAAATAAATTATATTCCTCCTAGGTACCATACTTCCACATTAAGAGAAGATTCTACAATCCTTCTTCACTATACTCCTTCTCACCATCTGTGCTAATCGAATATTAAATGAAGAAATAAAACCTTCCTCCTACAGTACTTTTCTGGCAAACAATAAAAAGATTTCCAGAATACTAAGCCAATCTTCAAGGCTTCACAGCTTAACGTAGTAAACTAATTTGACAAATCTAGACTACTGAATATAAAAAACTTCATAACATGCATGTTATTACCCAGAAAAACAACAAAATTCAACTCAGCTTGGAACCAGTGAATTTCTGCCAATACTAAATTTTATTTAGAAGCAACAAATCATACTTAGCCACATTAAGTCACACAGACTTGCCATTTCTAGTGAGGTCTCCAACTTTACATTTCTAATAACTAACAGTTAAAGGACAGCTTTAAAACATGTCTTTAAGCATCCACAAACAAGGTTTCTACATATTTTTAAAGCTTCCTTGTTGTTTAAAACTGACCATATTAATCCAGGGGTGGCGGGGAGGAAAGGCGGGAGTCCTCTCAGTAACGGTAAGAATGTCTCCTTGAAATTATCTGTCATTCTTACTTTGTTCCTTGAAGATAATTTACTTAAAAACATGACCACTGACGCACCCACCCTTAAAGAGCTCAGAATAAATCATAAGTAAATACGAAATAGATAACACTGCACACTATACTATCACACAATTTAAATTATGTTTAGTAGACGAAATTAAAATATTAGTATCTCAAATACACAAATCAGAGTTTAATAAGTCTACGGAAGTCACATAAGTTTAAAAAAAAAAAAGGCACTGTAAAAAGTTTTCATTACTATTCCACATGAAGTACTTTATATTAATACATTAAAGTTAGGCTTCTATGCCTGAACTGATGAAATCTAATCGTGAGAGTCTATAATGTTTTAAGTCCTTCTGTAATAACGAAGTATACATTGGTCACAGTAGAACAGTTCAAATGAATTTTCCTGAGGCTGCATTCTAAGTACATCTGACCCAGAAAGTATTTTTAGCAAGTGTGTTCAATCAATGCTGGTTATGCCTAGTCTAAATTAGAAATTAAGTGTCACAAATTTAAAGTAACGAAGTTACTAGGGATATTTTAAAAGATATTCAATTAGAAAATCAGGGGAAAACCACAAAGTTTAAACAATTCAATACCCACAGCCTATAATCTAAGCAGGTTCTAGGAAAACAGGCAATAAGAAAGCCACACCTTCATCCATAACTACTTTTGAGGCACCTATGATTTTCTAATTTTAACCTACTCAATTAATAAAACTGCAAAACAGTGATGGCTCCCTGTTTTCAAAATCTCTTGCCAAATGTTTAAAATAGGCTAGCTAAGTCACAAACACTTCCATATACAAAAATAAGATCATAAGTCTCTTCTTAAAAACCGCTCAAGATCATATTGTGGGACCATGCACATGTTTCAAAGAAAAGAGGTGACAAAGATATGTGTGGCATTAAAAAAAGAGACAGAGAGAGAGAGATAAAAATAGCTTCTGTGGTAATTGGAGCATAAATTTATTCTGACAAAAAATGGTGGGATCCACAAAATGATTGTGTTCTACTATGAGTTAGTAAAGAAGCTCTGTAGAGAAAAACTTTTGCTTACAAAAAGCCTTTAAAAATATATATATAGGTTGAATTTCTCAAATTCAAGATTTAACTGATGTACTATCTAGCTCTATTCCATTAAGCACATTTTGGGCTCTGAACAATCATTTATTTTAAGGTCATCTCCTTCCCCTTTAAAAAAATATATATTTTTTCCCTCTGGCAACAAAGATTAAGGTTCAAAAATCAGGATAAAAAAATACCCTGGCCTAACTGTCCCACAGTCTTCTTTTTACTCAAACCATACTTTAGAAGTCGGATACTTAAGCGTTTTGATTTTTTATCTCCATAAACATGGTTTAAATTGTAATGTTGCAACTGGGCCCAAGATTTGGTTACATAAACCGAATATTACTCCAATCTCTGATTCTAACAGCATTTGGTATATTGCAGATACACAGACTGTCCTAGAAAAAGCGCCTGAAAAACCCTACCCATACACATTGTCCTCCGCTGTGGTTCACTGTACAATGCCTCCCAGGCATAAAGTCTCCCATTCTAAGTTTCCCAGAACCATCCGTGCGTATATATGTGCCACTGTAAACTATTCCATGTTAAGGAAACCCTGGGAAGCGCTTCCGTACGTCTATTTTGCTACACCTCAACTTTTTCTTTTGGCTCAACTACAGGTTCCTAAACACAAGCATGCAAAGGCAGAATCATAAAAGGCTTAAAACTTCAAGCGTAGGACAGTATGCCCAAGCAGCAAGAAGGAAGCTTTCAAAGGAGCCAATTTTTTTTTTTTAAAAGGAATCCTATCACCAATGGAAAACTCTGAAGATTCTAAAACCTCACCTAGAGTTTAGGGGCCGTGGAACACTCCATGTCCGCACCTATTCCATCCCTTCTCCCCCGACTCCCCCAGAACAGAGATTCCAACTAAAACACCAGGAGGCTGAGAGCAGGGGTCCCACGAAGAAAGGCAGTAGGCAAAAAGCATCCTTCCCCCCTGACTTGAAATCAGCCTCACGCCTTCGGCCGGCCCCACCTGGCGGGCCGCAGGTAGCAGCCTCGCGCGCCACGCCGGGCCGAGAGGCGGCCGGGACCCGGAGCCTCTTACCTTCGTGTCCCAGCCGCGTCCTCCGGGCTGGAGAAGAAAAGCCTGGAGGCCCGGCCGCGCCGCCCCCGGGGCTCCGTCAGCGTCCGCCCAGCAGCCGGCGCCGCAGCGGCCGCGCCACGGCCCCGAGCCGCCGGCACCACCTCATACTGCGGGGCTGCCGCGCGCTCCCGCACCTCCCTGCGGGGATGAGCTAATCCAGCCCCGCAGCGGTGTCGCGGGGGTGGGGGCCCCGGAGCGGGGCCCAGAATCCAGCCCCGGGGACCCCGGAGTCCTGAGGGAACAATGTAGGACCGCGAGGAGGAGGAGCGGAACGGCAGGGCGAGAGCGAACGGACGGCAATCCTAAGCAGCGTTTGTGTGTGAGAGTGCAATGGGCGCTCAGTCCCTCCCGCCGCCGCCGCCTCCTCCTCCTCTTCCTCCTCCTCCTCCTACTCCGTCTCCTCCTCCTCCCTCAAGCACACCCCGTCTCCCGGGCCACAGCATAGCAACCGAACATGGCGGCTGCGCAGACGCCGCCAGTCAGCCGCCCGGAGCTGCGGCCGCGGCCACGGGAGGCGATCTCGCGAGAGGTGAGGCCAAGCCCCCTCCCCGCCGGCGCGGACTGGAAGCGGTCCCACCAGCCGGAGCGCGGGGGACGCGCAGGTGCGAGGGAGGAGGGACCTGAGCGGGTGGGAGGGGCTACGAGGGACCGGGCGCTGTGGCTCCGCGGCGATTGGTTATTGAAACTGGGACCCTCCCCCACTGGACCTAGAGACTCGAGGGACCCCCACAGAGAGGGGGGAAAAAACCTCAGTTTAAAGTGGAAAACCGGACCTTTTGGCCCCAGGTTGTCCCAACTTCAGTGCTGAAAAAGGATACAGGTTTTAGGGTGCAGATTTGAATGATTTCCTCTCCTAAATATAGACCCTGAAACAAAGAACAAACAACGTTCATTTATAGCGTTGGAGTGCCTCTGTGTGCCAGGAACGGTGTGCTGTTAAATATGAGATTAATTCATGCTAACCAAGTGTATGAATCAGTTATCACCAGGTCAGGGTTTTTAGCCAAGTGATTCTAAAATCTTTTTGATGATACAAACTTACTGGGGGTGAGACAAATGCCTGTGGTCTGGATGATAGTGGAAATGACGGCGGGAGGAATTTTTGCGTTCATTTTTGTCAGAGTCCCCTTCTGTCATCAGACACCTTCTTGCTCTTCCTCGCTCTTAGCTTCAGCACCCCACCAGGACTGTCCTTCATGAAACATTCTTTCAAAAATCACTTTCCCTCCAACCCGACAAAAGGCCTATTTACTAATCAGGGATGGTTTTTGCAAGCTAAAACCTTGCAGATCTGTACAGATCTGTGAAATTTGCAGTTTCTAGGGACTCTCTTCTCCCTCTCACCTGGCTCAGTTTTTCTGTTTTAAAAAGACAACCCATCAGTCCATGTTGTTCTGACTTTCCTTCCCACAGCTTGGTTCCAGCCAGGTTCCTTCCTCCTTCCCAGACAGGTTCTCCGGCCTCTGTGTCTCTGTTTGCTGTGCCTTTATTCATACGGTTCCTTCCGCTGAAATGCTCTTCCCTTCACCTCCATCTTGTCTACACTCAGTCATCCTCCAACAATGGATCTTACTTCTACCAAAAGGAAGAATTTCTTCCTCTTTGACATACTTTTAGGTTTATACCTCCTTTTTCTTACAGTGCTCTTTTTATTATAGGATATTTATCCCTGTGCAGGTTTTATCCCCACTATCCATGGGGAGCTACTGGAGTCAAGGATCTTGTCTTGGTCATCTTTGTATCCCTTCTGATGCCGGGTGACAGTGACATTGCCCAGTGTCAAAGAAGTTTGTTGAGAGAACGAAATGCTTAAATCTTTAATTGGTGGGATTTGGAGAAGGTACTTGAGACAGACTGGTCTCTTTCTCAGCTCCAAATCTGGTAAATTGCTGTGACTCTGAGTGACACTCACCTGATCTGAATTTGTCTTTGTTGATGTCCTGTAGAGCTTTGTAACTAGTCCTCCAAGTAACCTTCATATCTCCAGACCTTCTCCCTCAGCCCATTCTGCCCACCCTCATCCATAAAGCACAGTGACCTTCTATACAAATAGAAACCTTGATTGTAATATAAGTATAACTGGAGCCTCAAGATTGGAAAGGCAAGAGGGGGATGCCCTTTGTTTTGGAAAACTCCACAGGATGAGTCCTTTAGGTAAATGGACTATCTATCTATCTACTATTCTTTAGGAAAACTGTGAAGTCACTTTTTAAAAATTGAGTTATAATTCATATACTACAGTGCTTTTTGGTATATTTGCAAAGTTGTACAGCCATCACCTCTACCTAATTCTGGAATATTTTCATCACCCCCAAATGGAATCCCATACCCATTAGCAGTCACTCCTCATTCCCTCCTCCCCTAGCCCCTGACCACTAATCTACTTTCTGCCTCTAGGTATTCACCTACTCTGGGCATTTCATATACACTGAATCATACTATCTGCAAATTATCTATCAAAATGGATAAATGTTTGTTTTTATTTAAATTATAATCTTTAAAAAAAGTAATCAATGCCTATTCTGGATAATTTTGATGACCACCTTGTCATCAAATGCTGGCATTTGATTTTGTATTTGGCACCAAGAATTATAACTTGCATTTCTTGAGCTAATCAGAAAAAAATAGAATACTCTTTGTAGACACGACAGCCTTCTAACTAGGAGATGGTCAAATGTCCTCATGGTTCAGTTCAGTTCAGTTCAGTTCAGTCGTTCAGTCATGTCCGACTCTTTGCGACCCCATGGCCTGCAGCACGCCAAGCCTCTCTGTCCATCATCAATGCAAGGAGTTTACTCAGACTCATGTCCATCAAGTCGGTGATGCTATCCAACCATCTCAATCCTCTGTCGTCCCCTTCTCCTCCCGTCTTCAATCTTTCCCAACAATAGGGTCTTTTCAAATGAGTCAGTTCTTTGCATCAGGTGGCCAAAGTATTGGGAGTTTCAGCTTCAGCATCAGCCCTTTCAATGAATATTCAGGACTGATTTCCTTTAGGATGGACTGGTTGGATCTCCATGCAGTCCAAGGGACTCTCAAGAGTCTTCTCCAACACCACAGTTCAAAAGCATCAATTCTTCGGCACTCAGCTTTCTTTATAGCCCAACTCTCACATCCATACATGACTACTGGAAAAACCATAGCTTTGACTAGACGGACCTTTGTTGGCAAACTAATGTCTCTGCTATTCAGTATGCTGTTTAGGTGGTCATAACTTCTCTTCCAAGGAGCAAGTATCTTTTAATTTCATGGCTGCCATCACCATCTGCAGTGATTTTGGAGCCCAAAAAAGTAAAGTCTCTCACTGTTTCTATTGCTTCCCTGTCTGTTTGCCATGAAGTGATGGGACCAGACGCCATGATCTTAGTTTTCTGAATGTTGAGTTTTAAGCCAGCTTTTTCACTCTCATCAAGAGGCTCTTTAGTTTATCTTCACTTTCTGCCATAAGGGTGGTGTCATCTGCATATCTGAGGTTATTGATATTCCTCATGGTACACTGTGCAAAAGTTTCACAGAAATTCATGTCTAGAAAAGACAACACCATCGGGGCAGAAGGATAAATTAGGAGGTGGGGATTAACACATATACACCACTATACATATAACAGATAAACAAGGTCCTACTGTTGTTCCTAAGGCACAAGGAACTATACTCAATACTCTGTAATAACCTATATGGGAAAAGAACCTGAAAAGGCTATGCAAATATACCTAACTAAACCAGTTTGCTGTACGCCTGAAACTAATACAACATTGTAAATCAACTATACTTCAGTATAAAAAAAAAAATTTTTAAAAAATAGACCCTACCACAGCAGTGAATTTCATAGTCTCATTACAAAAAAAAATTAATTTCAGCTAAACATCATTTACATTACATACTTAACATTAATTGAATTTTTAACTTTGTTAATCAAATGTTCAAAATTGTCATTTTATAGATGTAGAAGGGCTATGAGAATGAGTACTTTATACCTAATCGTATGTTTACACAAAACAAAGAAACATAATCTAAATAATTTAATATTACATTGAGAGTTAGCAAGATTTTTTTTTCAGTTCAAAGTGGCAGCAAACATTCCTAGATATTGGCAGACAGTGCTGCTGACTGTGACTTTTCCCCTTTGTCTGTGCCTGCTCTTGGCTGTGCTTTGGGAGTGAGGAGCAAGGGTTGTGTCCACACTTGGAGGGTGTTGGCAGAAAGGACTGGCCTCGCACTGTGTGACTGACTCCCAACCCCGGGTAGCTATAGCCAGAATGGAAAAGGCATCCGTTCTAGCTTGTGCAGCCAAGCCAGGCTGCCTGTGCTGTGGCAGTGACCTCTGGCAGCTGCAAGGCAGCAGAGAAGGAGCTTTGATCAGGCCTTGTGGCCAATTCACCAGCCACTGTCTCCCCCCACCCCAGCCTCCCTATCAACAACTTAGGAGGACCCCTTTGGAAGAATGATAAACTCTTGGGTCACTGGGGATTTCTGAAGAGGACAACCCCACGGGAAGCTGGACTTGGCTTGCTGGGTGGAACTCAGAGTGGTATGAATTTTAACATTAAAAACACGTGACTTAAAGTGACCCGGTTTTGTCACCTAAGCTGGTAAGGTGGGTCATACAAGGAAAACAGGGTTTCAAACACCTGGTCTCTGACATGTGACCTTAACTGGATATCTGTCTGCCTTAGCTGGATTAATTTCATTCTTCCATCTGTCTGGAATCTTCAGACATAACTTGAAGCAAAGCAAAACAAGACAAACAAATTCAGACTTAAACCTTTGAAGTGTCATACATTTTCCCAAGAAGTTTAGAATTCTATGGCTTGGGCTTGCTTTAATCGTAGAGCTCCTTTGCAGCTCTGTGTTCTGTGATAACTAAGATGGGTGGTATGAGGGGTAGGGGTGGGGGCAGTGGGAGGAAAGTTCAACAAAGAGGGGATATAAGTATACACATAGCTGATTCACTTTGTTGTACAGCAGAAACTAACACAACATTATAAAACAATTATACTCCAGTAAAAAAAAATAAAAAACCCCTAGAGCTCCTTTGAATGTACTTTTTAAAAATAGGTATTTATTTTTAAAAATTACATAACATGTATCTCTAAGGCAGGTGACCCAGATTGGTCACTCTTTAGATATAACCTGCTTCCTCTTCACTTGCCAGCAATTCTTTCTTATTCTTTCTTTTCTTCTTCCTTCCCTCCTTTCCTTCCTTCTTTTCCCCTGCTTTCTCTCTCAATCTCTCTTTTCCCTCCTTCCTTCCTTCTCCCCCTTCTCTTTCTTTCTTCTTTCTCCCTCCCTTCCTTCCTTTCTATAGCAGGAAAAGATCCACGTTAGCAATCCCTGGGATCAAGAACTATACAGAAAAATGTAAAATTTTAAAAATCAAAGACTTCCTCCTACTCCCAGCACCAGCGTCCAAAGGTAAGCAGTATTCACAGCTTCTTGAGTGTGCTTCCAGAATTTTCTCTGCATTCGTAAGCTTAATATCTTTTCCCCCTAACTACAATCAATGTCTTTTTTCCATACTTACTATATTTTACTTACAAGTGTTTTTAATAGAACATATGGATATATGTCATTCTTTCAAAGGGCTGTATCATAGTGTATTTAATCTTCTCTACTGGGCATTTAGGGACTTCCCTGGTGGTCTAGTGGTTAAGACTACGAGCTCCCAGTGCAGGGGGGCACAGGTTCGAGGAACTAGGGTCCAGCATAGTCAAAAGTGCAGGTGGGGAACATTTAGGCCATTTCTGGTTCTTTGCTATGACATACAATGCTGTAAAGTACATTTTCATGACAAAGCTTTGTACATAAATAAAAGCATTTCTTCCAAATTTCTGGAAATACAACTGCTGGCTTGAAGTATCTGATATGTTTAATTTTGACAAGTATTGCCAACTTGATTACCAGTTGCACCCATAAACTATGTGTGAGTTATTACTAATTTCTTCTTTATCATTTCTAGGTTTTGTGTTCTCCTCAGTCCAAAATAAACAACAACAACAACAACAAAAACATTTTCTTCTAGTACTTTTAGGGTTTTTTAATACTTAAGTCTTGACCCATCTGGAAATAATTCTGGCATAAGGAAATAGGGATCCTGCTTAATTTTGGGGGGTGAGGTGGGGGATCCTGCTTAATTTTTTAATGGTTTTCTAGTTGTCTCACTATTACCTTGTTGAATAATCCACACAAACAGTAAATTTCTTTTTTCAAATACTAAATTCAAAATTTTGAATTGAGGATTTTTTAGTTTACTGCACAGAGCTACCTATCTATCCTCTGTATAAGTTTCCTCTTGATGCTATAACAAATTACTGCAACTTTAGTGGCCTAAAACACAAATTTATTAAACTGCAGTTCTGGACATAAGAATTATCTAAAATGGATCGGGGTGGGGATAAAAAAAATAAATAAAATGGATCAACATGCTGTGTGCCTCTGGAGGGTCCAGGGGAGAATCTCTTTTCCTGTCTTTTCCAGCTTCTAGAAGTCACATGGCTCCTTCATCCATCTTCACAAGCAGCAGCCTAGCATCTTCAGATCTCTGTGTCTCGTTACCTTCTCTGTCTTCTAAAGCCCTCTATAAAGTCTCTTATAGAGACCTCTGTGATTACATTGGATCCACCCACACAACACAATACCATCTCCCCATCTCAAGACCCTTCATTTAATCACATTGGCAAAGTCTCTTTCACCATGTCAGCTATGTATTCACACAGTGACCCTGTGCATGAGGTTGTGATCATCTTTGAAAACTATTACTCTATGAGTCACCATGTCTAATATCAAACTTTTAAGCTATTAGAGTTTCTAATAAGTTATAATATCTGAAAGCATGAATTTCTTCTAACTGTTTTCCAAAATGAACATACTTTTACTTGTATGATTTTAAAATATTTGAGCCCCCTAGAAGACCTAAATAGACATTTCTTCAAAGAAGACATACAGGTGACCAAGAGGCACATGGAAAGATGCTCAATGTCACTAATTATTAGAGAAATGCAAATCAAAATTACAATGAAGGTACTGCCTCACACCAGTCAGAACAGCCATCATTAAAAAGTCTACAGACAATAAATGCCGGAAAGGATGTGGAAGAAAGGGAAACCTCCTACACTGTTGGTGGAAATGTAAACTGGTGCAGCCACTACGAAGTACAGTATGGAGGTTTCTAAATGCAAAATAAAAATAGAGTTACCATATGATCTGGCAATCCCACTACGGGCATCTTGCACCTCCATGTTCATAGCAGGACTATTCACAGAAGCTAAGACATGGAAGAAACTTGAGTGTCCATTGACAGGTGAATGGATAAAGATGTGGTACATATATACCACGGAATACTACTTAGTCATAAAAAAGAATGAAATAATGCCCTTTGCAACAACATGGATGGACCCAGAGATCATCATACTAAGTGAAATAAGTCAGACAGAGAAAGACAAATATCATATGACATCACTTACATGTGGAATCTCAAATATGACACGAATGAACTTATCTATGAAACAGACTCATAGCAATAAAGAACAAACTTGTGGTTGCTGAGGGGGAGAGGATGTGGGGAAGGGAAAGATGGGGAGTTTGAGACCAGCAGGTGCAAACCAGTATGTATACAATGGATAAACAGCAAAGTCCCTGCTGTATAGCCCAGGGAACTTTATTCAATATCCTGTGACAAACCATAGTGGAAAAGAATATAAAAAAGAATGTATATGTGTATAACTGAATCACTTTGCTGTACAGCAGAAATGAGCACATTATAAATCAACTATACTTCAATAAAATAAATTTTTTAAAAAGAAAAATAATAAAATATACAAGCCCCAGGTCATGACTAAAATATTAAATTGGGGTGTGTCAAATTTAGGATCTATATATTATCTGAAAAAAAATTATTTGTAGATGTATAGTAGATGTAGGTGAATATAATCTTTATAAGTACATTCATAGGAGTACATATAAGTATATCCATAAATTGCTTAACCTATAAGTCTTTTTAATGTAAATATTAATGCAAATTAGTTCTGATAATTTTCATTTATTTAAAAACACATGCATTGCTCACATACTATCTGAGAGCCACTGGTAAGAGGTGGCCCTTGCCCTCAAGGCAAGAATTTTTCATTCTTAGATTGTGACTTATCCGAGGGTTTTGAAATCAATTTAGTGGATTTTGAAAAGAGAAATGAACTAGAGTAGACAAGAAAACAGAATGTATCACACAAAGTGAAGGTAAACAAAGGACTGTGAAACTTTAGGTTTATGCTTGTGTGTATGTGAATTTTGCTGTGAAATCTCTTTCCTATTTTGGATGTGGTGGTCAAAAAGGTGTGAGAGCCTCTAGTTGAGGGAGAATGAATAAGCACACAAACAATACTAATTAGTCTGAGATGTGCTTTCACAGATTAAACCCCTTGAGGGCGGGCACCCTGGCTGTGTCACCATTATTTCATCATAGCCTGACCTAATGTCTGAGATATAATCAGCCCTTGGTTATTCTTCTTGAGTCAATGAATGAACGAGGTGGGCCTGGGGTGCCAGGGACAGCAGGAAAGCAGGTCAGAGGATGAGAACATTTTGTCCTTACCTGTCCATGGCTCACTCTGAGAGCTGTGGGCTACAAGCACAGGGGGGAGAGGAAAATGATCCAGTGAGGAATTGAAGGCTGGGCAGAGGGAAGCCTGAGGGACCTTGAGTGACATCTAGTGGCATCTTGGACCAAATGGCAGCCCCAGCCTCAGTGATCTCCCATTAGGTGGAGTATTATTGCATAAACTGCTTTAAGGGGGGGAAAGGGACTCCATTCCTTCGTGGAGTGTAAGTGTAGATGAATTTGTAGATGAATCCTGTGGGGTTTCTGTTTTTTTTTTTTTTTTAATATATGTTGCTTTGTCCAAAGAGGCTTTCATATCACATTAGAAAATCTGGGTTAATATTTGTGCCTTTGTAGTCTGTTACTCAGCACCTGGGACAGCACTTTCAGGTGTGATTCAGGTGTGTAATAAATGCCTGCTGGTGGCTGGCTGACACATTTAAACATTCATTCAACCCATGCTCCTTGATCAGCTATGGCCCGCATTAAGGATTCTCATCCCTGGTCACACATTAGAAACATCAAGGGCATTTTTTAATAAATATAGGAGTCTTGCCTTACCCTGACCCCACTTCCATGCTTAATTGATTGGGGTGGATCCCAGACTTCTCTTTAGATATGGATGTAGGTATTTTTTTCAGCTCCCAGGGTGATCCTGCTGTGCAACAGGGTTGAGACCCACAGTTCCCATTTGGACAGGCACTGGAAGTAACAGAACATCAGTGGAAAATGGGACTCTCTGAATCCTACATCAGCACTTCTCAAACTGCCTGGGGTGGAAGGACCAGTCTTCATGGACCCACGTTTTTATAAAATACAAATAAAAAGAAATTCTGAGAAAATTAAATGAGGAGACAAAGACATATTATAAAATCCAAGCCCCATTGTTCAACAGAAATGATTTTCTCTGTTTTATTTCTCTTAAAGGTTTTAACTGCTTAATCTGAATTTCTGTACTTGTGAGCTGGTGACACACCCTCTGCAGGGCAGCACTTTGTCATGCTCTGGATGAAGGTTGGGGCACAAAGAAGACAGGAGACCCAAAAACACACCAGTGCGTAGTGACAGGACACACAGGTTGTTCTTGTGCTTTTGAGCAGGAGGCCTGTGGACCCCTCTGCCCCCTCAGTCACAGCCCTGTGGGGCCATCAGGGCCAGGATCCCAGGCCTCAGCTCCCCAGAGGCAAACTCTAATCTTATCAGAACATCCACATGATCAGGCAGTTGGTACTACCTATGAGATAAATGAGGTTTTTTTTTTTGCAAACTGGTTTATAAAGCAAATATCACTCTCCTTTTAAAACAAATTTAAAAGCAAACCACTCCCCTTTCCAGGGACCAGACACTGATGTTTATTACAAGGATATCCTCCTTCTAGGATGAAGGCTTCAGGCCCGAGACAATTATTTAGGGAACAGGGGGTGAAGCCCTGCCCTGTGATGGAGCATTCCGTCCAGCAATGTGATGCTCACACCCACTCCATGCAGGTGTCTCTCTCTTAAACAGTAATAAATAACCACCATCAGACTGACAGCTGTCACACTTCTAGCTGTACCTCTGTCCTTCCCCACCTCCAGCAGGCAGGCTCAACACCCTAGATTGTTACCACTTCTTCTACACCTGGGTCTTTGTCTTAAGCTTTTTTTTTTTTTTTTTTTTTTAGTGCTTTAAGATATCCCAATTTAATCACAGTAGTAAATTGAGAATTTTTCCAAGGCTGTGCCTTGTTTCTGTTTTGGGCATGTGACATTTGGAGTGATCATATGTATCAGAATCTTTTCATATATGAATGTTTATGTTTAGGGGATGCAGAAGGGAAGGAAGGATTTTACAGGAACACTGATCTGATCACTGGGGGTAAAAGAGGAGAAACAAACCCAACAGGAGACAATTGCAATTGTATCTTCATTTGGTGTATAGGGAAGAGGGAGCAGGTGTTACTATAAAGCATAACTGTAAGGTGATCTTTCTTTTACAAGGATATATCAGAATCTACACATTTAAATTGGTACCGCCCTCCAACTCAGTCATTTGGGGAAGCTATATGTTTTCCAACAACTTGACTATTTCTCAAATACAATCAACCCTCATCTAAGTTCATCTCTACCACCCAACTTCCTTTACGAGAGGATGATTTGACCGGTCCTTTGGGGCTATTCTGCCACCCCACCCCTATTCTAAATCCTGGTTGAAGCAGAAGGGATCCAAGGACCTCTAACCCCACCAGCAGGACTGAGCACTTGACTTAGTTCAGTGCCTTCTGGTGCCTGTGTACTGGGCATCATGCCAGGATCGGGGTTTGCAGAGATAAAGACAACACAGCACCTGCCCCAAAAAACTGCTCAGACCAGTGGAGAAAGGGTTGACCTAAAAGCCTGTACACTCATTCTCCCTCTCTTTATGAGGAGTAAATCTCTAGGTATTCATACAGTTGAGACCAAGTATGGGAGACTTGTGAGTGTTGACGTAAGGTACACACTCCAGTTCTTGGGATATACCTTTAAAGCTGCCCCCTGATTGTTGAAAGTTTGGCTAAAATCCAACCCAATGGGGGTGTGGGGTGGAAACTAGATAAATCCTGTGAGTGTGGAGCACATTGCTCCAGATAAAAGCCAAGTTTAACCAAATGGGCAGCCACAGGTGGTCCTGTTTTAAAGCTCCTATGAAGTGAAGACAACATAAAATGGCAGTTTTGAAAAGAGCAAAAAATGTCAAAGTGTCTTTGAAGCTCTTTCCAAACTCCTTCATGTACAAGGTGAGAGCTTTAATTTTGCTCTGAATTATTTGAGTATCAATGATGTCAAACCAATTAGTTACTGGATCAATTCAGTGGAGAAAGAGAGCCTTTTTTAAAAAAGAAGAAGAAGAAGAAGAAGTGGAGGTATTTCGATATGGTTGAGGACATGTTATTGATCTTATACTAACATTCTAGAAATTAGTTCTTAGATTTTTGTGTCTGCCTCAAAGTAATTTTTAACATGCTTATTAGAAACTCTGGTGCATATAGTTAGAGCAAATGGATTAATGTGAATGACCTGAAGTCAGGAGGAGGTAGGTTTGCACCATGGTTAAGGGCAGGGTGTCCTGTGCTGCCCTGCCAGGATTCTAGTCCCGTCCTTGAAAACAATCAGGGTGTTATTAGATAAGGTACTTGTTCTGAGCTGAATTACGTCCTCCCCCAAATTCGTATGTTGAAATCCTAACCCATAATACCTCGGAATGTGACTGTATTTGGAGGTGGAGATCTCTAAACAGTAAGTTAAAATGAGATTATTAAGGAGGGGCTCTCATCCAGTGTGACTAGTATTCTTTTTCTTTAATTTTTATTTTTGGCTGTACTGCATGGCACATGTGATCTTAATTCCTCAACCAAGGATCCAGTCTACACCCCTTGCATTGGAAGAGTGGGGTCTTAACCACTGGACCACCAGGGAAGTCCCTGGCTCTTTCTTGAAGTTCTTCCTTGAGGTCCCTTGAAGTTCTTTCAAGATGAAGAAATGTAGACACATACACACACAGGGAGAGGACCACATGAACACACTGCAGGAGGTGGCCATCTGCAAACCATGGAAGGAGACCTCAAGGGAAAACAGACTGCTTGCACTTTAATCTTGCTCATGCAGCCTCCAGACTGGTGGGAAAATAAACTTACGTTGTTTAGGCCACTGAGTCTGTGGTCCTAGCTTACCAACATGCTACTCAAACCCCCTGTGCTTTCTGCTGCATCCACAAAATGGGACTGATAATAGGTACTTACTGCAAAGGATTATTATGAAGATGAAGAGAACTAGCAAATATGAAGCACTTAGAATTATTACCACTGACTGGACACTTAACATGTCATGTCCATTAATGTACTCCTCCCATCTCCCTTCTGAATAAATCGTATGTCTCCATTTTGCAGATATGGAAATTTGAATTTGGAGGTTTCAGTAAGCCCAGCCACATTTAATATTGGCCTCCCACCATGGAGCTATAAAGATGGAAAGTGTTATACATAAATGCAAGCCACCCACATCATCAAAGCTATAGCAGTGTCTTGTTCGCAACCAGCATAGGGAGAGTATAATATAGAGGAAAGAACAGGAATTAGAATGGAGAGGTGGATCGCCTTTGCATTTGTGTGCCATAGATGGTATTGACAGCAGAGGAGAACCATGGAAGGAGATTCGATTGTCTTCATGTTTTATAAAGTCCATGGTGATGATAGGGGAGCATAGACTGGGGGTGGAATGAGGGATCAGTTTCAGACCATTGTAATAACCCAGAAGTTTACGATAAGTGCTTGAGCCAGGGTGGAAATTGTGGATATAAAAGAGAACAGAGATCCTTGAGATATTAAGGAACATAACTCAATCATTTATTATGTGATCCAGGTGAGACCCAGGTTTCTCAATTGCCAAGGTAGCTGGACAGGTGGCACAATCAGTCACCAGGATCAGCAGCACAAGATAAAAGAGGGTGGGTTTGAAAATGATGAGGATGAACCCAGTTTAGAAGAAATTGAACTAGAGGTACCTGTGAGATTCCAGGTAGAACTACCCAGAATTCAATTAAAGATATGGATCTGCAGCCCAGGTCTCCAACCTGCTCTGGAGTTATCGGTTTATGATGGTAGCACAGGTCATAAGGACAGTGTCTGGAGGAGGAAGTGAAGGAGGAAAGGAAAGAATCCTGGGGAGTGAGCACCATCATTTGGGAATAGGCTTCCATGGTGGCCCAGTTGGGGTGGGGAGAGAGGAGGGTCCCAGGCTCCAAGGGAAGAGAACCCCTCCAGACTGCCATAGAGGTTGATGGCGCCAAGTACCCTGGAGCTGATTGAGTAAGCGGTGGGTAGGAAAGGATGCCCGGGATTGAGAATTCAGTATTCAGTCATGACCTTTGCCAGACAATTTCAAGGAAGAGGTGGGGGTGGAAGGCAGACGTCAGTGAAGAAGGAGTGGGAAGGAGAGAGAGAAGACAGGTTGCAAGGAGCTTCGCTGAATAAGGGAAGTGACAGGAATAAAGGGCGGGGGATAGGACTGAGGGGAAACTTTGATTAGAACATTGTGCCAACAACGTTAAGTCATGAGGTTCAAGTTTTCATGAGAGTCAATGAATATGCTCTTTTTAAAAAATCACAGTTAATAAACCCTAACCTAAGGTAACCTTTTGGTAAATGAATAATCCGTGCTTCACCAGCTCCCCAGTGAGTCTGGAGCAGCCTGTAGGGTTGTTGGCCTGCCTTTCTGACTACATTCCCCCAACTGTCCTGGGCTGCTGGCCCACTGAGCTCACAGACACAGTGCTCAGACCTTGTACCCCCTCCAGCACTGGGCAAGCCAGTCTCCCCAGCCCGGTTTCCCATGCACTGGGCCTGCCCACTGCACAGTCAGCCAGGTTTTCCCAGGCCTCCTCCTATGTTACAGCAGGTGCCAGGGAACTAGCCCCTATCCGACCAAAAACCACAGAAGAAACCATGTGGCCAGAAGGTAACATCAACCAAATCCACACCCTTAGCTACTGTGACACTCCTTGGGGGAAGGTGTCTCTGTCTGTCTTTCACCCTCAGCTTAGGAAGACGGTGCTGAGTCATGAAGAGAATGGATACTTTGGATCAAGGCAATGATGCAAATCCCAGCTTCAACTCTTAATAGCAACTTGAATTTGAACAAACCATGTCATCTTTTTAATTATAGCAATGACAATAGTGGTAACTAGTATTTATTGATTGTTTATTTCTCTGCTAAACGCAATGTATTCCTTCTATCCCCTGCTGCTGCTGCTAAGTCACTTCAGTCGTGTCCGACTCTGTGCGACCCCAGAGATGGCAGCCCACCAGGTAGCCCGTCCCTGGGATTCTCCAGGCAGGAACTCTAGAGTGGGTTGCCATTTCCTTCTCCAGTGCATGACAGTGAAAAGTGAAAGTGAAGTCACTCAGTCGTGTCCGACTCTTAGCGACCCCATGGACTGCAGCCCACCAGGCTCCTCCGTCCATGGGATTTTCCAAACAAGGCTACTGGACTGGGGTGCCATTGCCTTCTCCTGGGGTACCCTATAATGGCGAATGTGTTGTTCTCACCATTTTACAGATGAAGAGCCCAAGACATAGATTGTTAAGTAACTTCCCAAAATCACAACCAGTGGGTGGAGGAGCTGGATTGGCTTGATTCTGGAGTCCAGACTCTTTGAGACTCAACTTCCTTATGTGTGGAATGTGCACAATGATAACAACCTCATGGAACTGATCTAGAATGAGACATAACTTCTATGAGGCCCCTAATAGATGCCTGGCAAAGCGGGTTCCCTCCTACTGTCTTCCCTTCTAAAGGAATCTACACAGACTGTTAGGACAATGGCTCCCGGTGAGGATTTATCCCCCAGGCCATTTCCTGGTGAACTGATTTGCAACGGGGACTCACTATTGTCATCTTGCAGGTCCTTCGTCAGTCCTTATGAAAGAGTTATTGCAAGTTTCAGTCCTCAGTTCAGTACACTGGCTACGCAGAAACAGTAAAGACTGTCTTCACGTTCCATTACTCAGACACCAGCAAAATGCTGTTCTCTGCTTTCCTGGACACCAACTGAGTGTCCCACCATTTAAATCAGTTCTGACACTAATTACCAAGAGTTAGTGTCTGACCCCACAGGTTAAGGACTCAGTCACACAAAGTGAAAGTGAAGTTGCTCAGCTGTGTCTGACTCTCTGCGACCCGAGGAACTGTACCAGGTTCCTCCGCCCATGGGATTTTCCAGGCAAGGATACTGGAATGGGTTGCCATTTCCTTCTCCAGGAGGTCTTCCCAACCCAGGGATTGAACCTGGGTCTCCCGCATTGTAGGCAGACACTTTACTGTCTGAGCCACCAGGGAAGTGACTAAACTCAATCGCAAATCTGAAGTCACCAGCCTCCTGTATTTACGATCCACTGGTCATAAAGAGGGGTCCCATGACTCTGTCCTTCAGCTTGATAGTTTGCTAGAATGGCTCACAGAACTTAGGAAAACAGTTTATTTACTGTTACTAGTTTAGTACAAAGGCTACATACAGCTCAGGAAAAGTCAAATAGAAGAGGTGCATAGAATAAGATACAGGGTGAGGCATGGGGCTCCCATGCCTTCTCTGGGCACACCACCCTCTGAGGACCTAGATGTGGTCACCAACCTGGAAGTTCTCCGAGCCTTGTGGTTTAGGGGCTTTTATGAAGGTTTCATTACATAGGTATGATTGATTAAATAATTGACTAGGGGTGATTATCTTAACCCTCATCCCTTTTCCCCTTCCTGGAGGTGCCAGGCTGGACTGCAAGTTCCAACCCTCTAATCCATGGCTGGTCCATCCTGAAGCTGTCTATGACACCCTCATCCAAGAGTAAACTCATTAGTTTACCCAAGGCACCCCCAGTCATTCAGGAAATTCCAAGGGTTTTAGATGCTCCTGTGCCAGGAACCAGGGACAAAGACCAGATATATATTCCTTATTATATCACAGCATCACACAGTGACACAGTTGTTGAGAAAAACATCTTCCAGAAACACACGTATTCTTAGAGGACAACCAGTATTAGCGGGGACAGGACAAAGACCATGGACAAAGACCGTCTTTGGGGAGGAGGCAAACTTGGATACCAAATGTGTGTGAAGTTCCTCCAAGTTGACTCAAGTCTGTAATTTAGAACCACACATAAAAATTACTTTTTTTGAGAAAGGCTCAAAATTACTTAAATGAAACTTCTTTCTTTCCATAATGTGAGAGCAAAGACTCCCAGACCCACCCACACACCAGTTTCCTCCACGTTCTCTTACAGCTGGTTAGTTTGCTTCCCCTGCCCATCCCCTGCCCACCTCCTTGGGTTCATGCTTTTCCTGGCTCTGTTAAGAATAGCATAATTTGGAGTGGGTTTTTTTTTCTCTTTTGGTCTATGTAAACGGTCTGTGGATGTATTTCATTCCAGATGTTTTTCCCCAACCTGTTTTTCTTAAGAAACCCAGAATTATTTTTAAACATAATTTGGGGGCTTCCAAATAAAACAAATATCTTAACTGCCTGCGGGTTCCTAAGTTACAAGTCCTTGCTTGGTGGTGGGGAGAAAAGAAGACATAGAGCAAAAGGGGCCAGCTCTGGAGACGAAGTGAGGCCTCCGAGGCTGTCCCTGGGCTGGCCTGTTTTCCTCTTTTCTCTTTTCCACTTCTTGGGTATTGTTAAGGGCTGAATTTCGTGTCCCCCAATACCTGAATTCACATGTTGGACCTCTAATCTCCCATGGGAACGTATTTGGCGATGGGTCTTCTAGGGCAGTAATTAGGGCAAAATGAGGTGCTAAGGGTGAGGCCCTGATCCCATAAGATTCGGGTCCTCATAAGAAGAGACGGCAGAGAGTTCTCTCTCTGTCCACACACACTCTGAGGAAAGGCCATGTGACAATGAAGTAGCCATCTGCCAGCCAGGAAGAGAGCTCTTAGCAGAAACCGAACCCTGTTGGATCTTGATCTGGGACTTCCAACCTCCAGAACTGTGACAGAATAAGCTTCTGTTGTTCAGGCCACAACAGTCTGTGATGGTTTGCTCTGGCAGCCCTAGCTGACTAATACAGGCCCTCTGGCTGTCCCTGAGGTACTCTTCTTGAGATACTCACTTCTGTCCCCTAAAACACATCAAGTAGGTTTTCTGTTGAATTTTGTCAGCCTCCTTGTCCCCCAGGAGCTAATCTGAAAGAGTGACATCCAACAATAACAGCAAATCACACCACTTCTCCCAGTTAATACATTGGTGGGGACCCTTAAGGCTTTAACCCGGGGATTCTCAATTCTGGTTTCATATGAGAATCATACAGAGAACTTATTTAAAAGATTTTATTTGTATGGGAATCTGAAAAAATAATAGGAATGAACTTATTCACAAAACAGAAAGAGACTCAACAGACACAGAGAGCAGACTTGTATTTAACAAAGGGGAAAGGTGAGGGGAGGGATAAATCAGGAGTTTGGGATTAACAGATCCACATCATTATGTACAAGATAGATTAAAAAAAAAGGACCTACTGTATAGTACAGGGAACCATACTCAATATTTTGTAATAACCTAAAAGGGAAAAGATTCTGGAAAAGAATATAAATATGCTCAGTTACATATATGTGTACAGTTATATACATATAACTGAATCACTTTGCCCTACATCTGAAACTAACACAACATTGTAAATCAACTATACTTCATAAAAAGTATTTTCCAAGCCACACCAATCCCAAATCTGGGGATAATACCTCAGAAACCAGACCTTAAAAAAAAATTGTTTCATTTTTTATTATAAATGTAACGTGCTCAAATGTCCAATTTGGTTTCTCATGTAATTAAACTAATACTCTATTTTCCACTTTTTATGGGGGATTACCTTCTGAATCTCAGGGTTATTTTCATCACCCTTTCCAGTATGGTGATGTGTCAAGGAGGAGAGAACCCACCCCACCCCTCTGCCCTGCCTCATAGTCCTGGTTCTGTCACTACCTTGGTGTATAAGGTGACATAAGTCTTATAACTTGACTCGGTACTAGCTTCCTTAACTATGGAATGATGTGAATAAGTTAAATGATTTTTAAGGTCTTTTCTGGCTTACAAATTCAAGGTTCCATAACAATGACCATACACAAACCATAAAGGACGTTTTTAAAAACTACAGCTGAATTCAGACAGTAGAATCCCACCACCAAGCTGGGTGGCTCCTATTTACACTGTTGCTTTCCTGACCTGAGTAGCTCTTTCCCTTTCAAAACTTGCTGTAATTGGTTTGAGCTTGCTTTTTCCCAGAGTTACCACTACCCTATCACTTATTTCATGAGAATATTGTCCAGTGTAAAGCACTGTAATAACAGTGATGTCTTATTTGTATGAGCTTTAGTAGTATATCATGAATAGTATTTTAGAAAGCACATGGGATTTTCAGGAAGAGATACCAGGGTTTGAATTCAGGATTGTAGCAGTCTTGGATTTAGATGCAAATAGAAGTCTGTATATTGTCACCCTGCTTATTTAACTTATATGCAGAGTACGTCATGAGAAGCGCAGGACTGGAAGAAACACAAGCTGGAATCAAGATTGCCAGGAGAAATATCAATAACCTCAGATATGCAGATGACACTACCCTTATGGCAGAAAGTGAAGAGGAGCTAAAAAGCCTCTTGATGAAAGTGAAAGAGGAGAGGGAAAAAGTTGGCTTAAAGCTCAACATTCAGAAAATGAAGATCATGGCATCTGGTCCCATCACTTCATGGGAAATAGATGGGGAAACAGTAGAAACAGTGTCAGACTTTATTTTTGGGGGCTCCAAAATCACAGCAGATGATGACTGCAGCCATGAAATTAAAAGACGCTTACTCCTTGGAAGGAAAGTTATGACCAACCTAGATAGTATATTCAAAAGCAGAGACATTACTTTGCTGACTAAGGTCTGCCTAGTCAAGGCTATGATTTTTCCTGTGGTCATGTATGGATGTAAGAGTTGGACTGTGAAGAAGGCTGAGCGCCGAAGAATTGATGCTTTTGAACTGCGGTGTTGGAGAAGACTCTTGAGAGTCCCTTGGACTGCAAGGAGATCCAACCAGTCTATTCTGAGGGAGATCAACCCTGGGATTTCTTTGGAAGGAATGATGCTGAAGCTGAAGCTCCAGTACTTTGGACACCTCATGCGAAGAGTTGACTCATTGGAAAAGACTCTGATGCTGGGAGGGATTGAGGGCAGGAGGAGAAGGGGACGACCCAGGATGAGATGGCTGGATGGCATCACTGACTCGATGGACGTGAGTCTGAGTGAACTCTGGGAGTTGGTGATGGACAGGGAGGCCTGGCGTGCTGCGATTCATGGGGTCGCAAAGAGTAGGACACGACTGAGCAACTGAACTGAACTGAACTGAGAAACTGTTTCTGGTTAACTTAAGCAGGAGAGGATTTACATGAGGATCAATGGGTAATTCACAGAATCACTGGGTGCTGGGAGGTGCTGGCTGGGCCAGGACCAGAGGGGGAGATGCACTTCAAGAGGTGGCCTGGGGACCAGCTACCTGGTGGGGAAGGAGGACGTGCTTGTCACAGCACTTCAAGCCACTTCATAGAATGTCTTATGGACCTTGTGTCCTGGCTTGTTTCCCTCAAGGGTCAAAGTTTTAAACAACCAAAATGATACAACTGACAAGGGCCTAATTTCTAAAATATACAAACAGCTTATATAATTCAATAGCAAAAAGCAACCCAGTTGAAAAATGAGCAGAAAACCTAAAAAGACAGTTCTCCAAAGGAGACATACAGATGGCCAACAGGCACAGGAAAAGATGCTCATCATTGCTAATCATTAGAGGAATGCAAATCAAAACTACAGTGAGGTACCACCTTACGCCGGTCAACATGGTCATCATTAAAAAGTCTACAGATAATAAATATTGGAGAGTGTGTGGAGAAAAGAGAACCCTCTTATCTCTTGATGGGAATGTAAACTAGTACAGCCACTATAGAGAACAGTATGGAGGTGCATCAAAAAAAATAAAAATAAAACTATCATATGACCTAGCAATCTCACTCTTGGGCATATATCCAGACAAAACTATAATTCAAAAAGATATAGGACTTCCTTGGTAGTACAGTGGATAGGAATCCACCTGCCAAAGCAGGGAACATGGGTTCGATCCCTGGTCTGCAAAGATTTCACAAACCACAGAGTAAGGAAGCCCTTATGCCACAACTACTGAAGCCCGCACACCTAGAGCCTGTGCTCCACAGACAATCACCAAAATGAGAAGCCTATGCATGGCAACTAGAGAAAGCCCTCTTGCAGCAACAAAGACCCAGTCCAGCCAAAAAAAACAAAAACAAAAGATACATGCACCCCTATGTTCATAGCAGCGCTATTCACAATAGACAAGACATGCATACAATCTAAATGTCCACTAACTGATGAACGAGTAAATATGTGGTACACATATACAATGGAATACCACTCAGCCATAAAAAGAATGAAATAATGTCATTTGCAGCAACATGGATGGATCTAGAGATTATCATAGTAAGTGAAATAAATCAGACAAAGAAAAAATATCATATGTTATCATTATATATGGAATCGAAAATATGACACAGGAAATCCCCTGGCAGTTCAGTGGTTAGGACTCTGAGCTTTCACTGCTAAGGACCTGGGTTCAATCCCTGGTTGGAGACTAAGATCTCACAAGCCACACAGGGCAGCCACAAAAAAGATTAAAATGAACTTATCTATAAAACAGAATAGACTCACAGAGATAGAGACCAGATCTGTGGTTGTCAAGGGGGAGAGGGTGGAGGAAGAATGGATTGGGAGTATGGGGTAAACAGATACAAACTGTTATATTTATTATGGATAAACAACAAAATCCTACAGTACAGCACAGGGGACTATATTCAATATCCTGTGATAAACCATCATGGAAAAGAATATGAAAAAGAATGTATATATGTATGTAATATATAACTGAATCACCGCTGTATAGCAGAAATGAACACAACATTGTAAACTAATATACATCAACAGTATAAATTTAAAAAGAGAACTATAAAACTTATAGAAGAAAGCATAGAATAATTATTAAATGTATCCAGGGACTTCCCCGGTCCAGTGGCTAAGACTCTGCACTTCCAATGCAGCCCAGGTTCCATCCCTGGTGAGAAAACTAGATCCCAAATGCTGCAAATAAGCATTCTGCAAGCCTCAACTAATGACCTGGCACATGCCTGGTTGCTTAGTCACTTCAGCCATGCCCGACTCTTTGTGACCCTGTGGACTGTAGCCTGCCTGCCAGGCTCCTCTGTCCATGGGATTCTCCAGGCAAGAATACTGGAGTGGGTTGCCATGCCCTCCTCCAGGGTCTCTTCCTGACCCAGGAATTGAACCTGTATCTTCTGCATTACAGGCAGATTCTTTACCACTGAGCCACCAGGGAAGCCCCCAAAGACCTGGTACAGTCAAATAAATAAATAAATATGTATATTTAAAGTATATCTAGGTAGTACAGTGGTCAAAATGACCTTTACCACATGGCCCTAGCACCTACTGCCACTAGCTGAGTGACCTTGGTAAAACGAGGATGGGGATGAAGCTCATCTTGGGGCAGCCCTGTGGATTCGGTGGGTGCATGTGTGAGAATCAGCCCAGAGCCTAGTGCTGCATCCCCACCCTTGGTGTGGCTATGTTCCCCTGGCCTGGCCTGAAGCTTGGGTTCCTGGGTTCCTGGCATATCTGCTTTCAGGTGTCATCCTGCTAGGAGGGGGAGGATGTGGGGATAGAGGGGGATCTGAGAGGGGACAGACCCTTTTTGATACCTCTTGGGTTTTGCAGCTTTGAGAACCCTGGAATTTAACCTTTCCTGGGGGCTATGGGTACATGAACGGAGAGCCTCTCAGGCACTTATGGGGTGGGTTCTCCTGAGACACTCCCAGTGTGTTAGTCACTCAGTTGTGTCTAACTCTTTTGGGACCCCATGGACTGTAGCCCAGCAGGATCCTCTGTGGAATTCTCTAGGCAAGAGTACTGCAGTGGGTAGCCATTCCCTCCTCCAGGGAATCTTCTCCATCCAGGGATTGAACCTGGGTCTCCTGCATTGCAGGCAGATTCTTTACCATCTGAGCCACCAGGAGCTCCCCAAATATCTCTGTTGAAACTTCCATGATGGGGTTGGGGGCGGGGGGTTTGCTGGAGGCATGAGCTGCCATACCTGTACCGTGATTTCGTCTGTCCTCTGGCCGCTGGGGCCTGAGAGAAGGTGGGACACGTACACTCTCTCGTCTTGGGTTGTCTTCACAGCCCTCTGAGGTCCGCAGAGCAACTATGCACAGGCTCATTTTTCTCCCTAGAGGGGGAAAGTGAGGCCAATGAACTGAGTACAAGAGATTTGCTGAGACCATTGAGCTCGGTCCAGGGGCTTGTTTTCCTTATCCTGAGCTCAGCATCCTTTCCACCATCTGATAGGCTTTCCTGTGCTGGTCCCTCCGTTATTAGAACACCTGGATATTCTTAGCTAACAATGGGTGACAGAAATAAACTCTCTGTGGTTTCCCCGAATTTCCGCACAGACCCGCTGCAGGTGGCAGAGGCCTTGCTCTGAACACACCGCATGAAAAAGCATTTCAGAGTAGCTCCGGCACTAATGGAATGAATCATCACCGGGTGGCAGGGAGTGGCCCTGCAGGGGCCAGAGGCTACTTTAGGGAAACTGGGACCCTCATGATGGGAGGTCAAAGTTGTCATCCCAGTCTAGTTGGGGGCTGACTGCTCCAGAGAGCAGTGTTTGCACTCAGTCTCCGTGGATCTCACTGTCTGCCACCCTCCCCTACAGAGCCTGGCCTGCAGCTTTATTCCGGGGCCAAGATCCGGCCTCATCCCAGGCCAAGATGGGGGAGGGATGGTGTCTGCCTGTGAGGCCAGCATGGAATTCTCCACGTATTTATTGAGCCAAGGAGGACAATCAAAAATAGATCCTGGAAGAAAGAAGAGGTCAGAGGCCAAGAGAGGCCGTTTCCTGTGTCAGGCTGGGAGGTTGTGGAACTGAGGTCCAGGGGGACGGAGTCCTAAGCCCATGGGGATGGGGTTCAAGGGGAAGAATCAGAATGCTCTGTGCCTGGCAGAGGGGAGACCGACAGTCACTGTTGGTTGAAGTAATTATTTTAGGTTAAGTCAACCTTTAGAAAACAATCTGCAGTGTGGAAGAAACAGTGTGTCCATTTAGTAACTTGTACAGATTGATGATTCTCAGAAGCTGGACTCTGAGGTGCGGGCAGCTCTGTTTATCTGGCGGGTGACCTTGGTCACATGGTCTCTTGCTGGGGAGGTGACAGAGGCCGCTGAAGCCCTGTTCCAGCCCACCCCCGCCCCCTAAGTGCCCATCCGGGCCACTGCACTCTCTGAGCCCTTGGGGGGTCCTGGGGCTCTGTGGTTTTGTTAGCCCTCAGGGATGCCCTCTTGGATGATGGCGCCGCGTCCGGTAGCTCTCAACATTCCTCGCCTTCTAATTTTCATGTCACGCCATCCCTTGGAATCCTGCCACTGGAAGAGGGATTTTTCTGGCTGTTCACTCCAGCTTCCTCCTTCTCCCCCTTCCTTCCTTTCATGTAAAATGACACGATTGGGCTGGATCAGCTCCAAATCCTTGCTGCTCTAACTGGCCCATGGGTTTAATGAAGGCGCCATCTACATACCCAGGCAGGGGTCCTCCAAAACCACTGAGGGAGATGGGTGGGTACTCCATGCGCTGCGTCCACACAGCTTTGCTCCCTACGCAGAACTGAGAGGGCTTTCTGGACAAAGCTAGAAGACACAGGAACCAGATGGGGAGCAGGACTGAAGGCCGGTTTTCAAGGACCATTGTGCCATGGAGGGAGGAGGGCCTGCCCATGGCACTCAGGGCTTTTGCAAAGTGGGTTTGTCATCCAATTCCCTTAGGCTGACAAGCAACTCATTGTTCTCAGAAAACAGCTGCATCTGGGGAGTTTCAGCATTTGGGTGTGACAGCACAGGGAAGCTCTTCCTAGCATCAGGCCAGAGGCTCTCCCCTCACCAGGAAGGGGGGAATTCTCCTGGCAGGGCCTTGGTTTTCCAGGCCGTTGCAGCAAATCTGGTGCTTCAAACAACAGAGTTTACATACAGTTCTGTAGGTCAGGAGACCGACATGGGTCGTGTTCCTTTGCGGAGGCTCCAGAGGAGCGTCTGTTTTCCTGGCCATGCCGTGAGCAGAACTCAGTTCCCTGGGGTTGTACAGCTGAATGTCCACTTCCCGGCTGGCTGTCAGCTGGGGGCTATCCTTAGCAATTTGAGGCTTCTTTCTGGTTCTTACATCTGATCCACTGCATCTCAAAGCCAGCGTCAGGGCCCCTCCTCCTGCCATCTCCCTGACCTCTCTCCCCTTGTCCACATCTGGGAATGGTTCTTCACCTTTAAGGACACATGTGATTAGATTGGGCTCAGCTGGATAACCCAGGTGACTCTCCTCACCTCAAAGCTTTAACTTAATCACACTGGCAGAGTCCCTTTTGCCATGTGAGGTAACACTCATAGGTTCTGGAGATTAGGGCATGGACATCTGTAGGTGTGTGCTAAGTCGCTTCAGTCATGTCCAACTCTTAGCGAACCCATGGGCTGTAGCCCGCCAGTCTCCTCTGTCCATGGGATTCTTCAGGCAACAATACTGAAGTGGGCTGCCATGCCCTCCTTCAGGGGATCTTCCCAACCCAGGGATCGAAACCCGGGGATCTTGCATTGCATTGGTGAGGGACACACATTCTGCCTCCCACAGTCAAGGTGAGGCAATATGATTTGCTGACCCTCTGCTAGAAGTCACATTGCTATGGTAGACCTTTTGCAGGTGACTCACATCTCCTGTGCAAGTTGAGAGGTACAGAGGTATGTGAGCTACAGTGAGCCAGGGCCAGCTGGCATTGGGCAAAGTAAGACTTGAATGCATGTGTCCCAGGCACTTTGTGGTCAAGCCATCAGATTCACTGCATAATTAATGCTCACACAGCTTTGTGAAATGCAGTTATGTAGGCTTGCTCATAAAGTGGTTTTTTACAGGATCTGACAGTTAGAACCCACTCAGCCTGCTTGTCCTGTTCTAGCCTTGCCAGGTGTAGTCAGGACCCTTCTGGACCTTCCGAGCATCCCCCTCTCACCAGTGTGGTTGGGTCCCTTTCAGCCTCTGACATGCAGGCTGGATCTACAAAGGCACGTTGACCCACCCTGAACTCCTCCTCTGTGTTCACACTTGCCATTCTGCCTGCAGTGCCAACCCTCCCCATCAGGAGCTGAGCAATCCCCTCTCTGCTCAGAGTTCATCTGAGTTGCAGGAAATGTAAAGTCTCAGGCCCAACTCCAGACCTATTCAAGTCAGATCTGCTCTTTAAATTTTTTTTTGATTTACAATACTGTGTTAGTTTCAGCTGTACAGCTTCAGGTTATTTTCTATTATAGGTTGTTACAAGATATTGAACGTAGTTCCCTGTGCTACAGTAAAACAACAGTGAATCCTGTTGTTTATTTATTTTTTGTATAGGGTGTATATCTGTTCAAATCTGCTTTTTTTTTTCAGTCCTGGGGATCACAGGCGCTTTAAAGTTTGAGCAGCACTGGATGAGGGCCTGCTGGGGGGCTCCTCTTCCAGGAAGCCCTTCCTGATTGCCCTAGACTTAGCTAAATGAGTTCTTCCCCAGCTCCCACTGTACCCCATTTGCCCATCATTCATAAGAAGGTCATATAACTGGATGTTAACAGGGACTTTTTCCCTGTGACATAGAAGTTTCAGCAGAGGCCTCAAAGTCAAAGAAGCACCATCTCCAAGTGAGGTGCCAAGACCCCACGTAGGTCAAGCTTGGAGAAGGTGAAACTTCCTCTGTCAGCTTCAGCCCTTCTCCACTTCCAGCCTCCGAAGGACAAGTCAGAGGGTTTCTCTGGAGAGAGAGGGTTGGCTGGAGGCTGGGTCCACACATCCCTGTTGCCCTTCCCTTGGGGAGGGGAAACAGCAGCCTCCCCTCACCTCCAGGTAAGCCAGAAGGACTTCAAGGGTGGCGTTCCTTGTACCTGTAAGTGTCTGGGGAAATGTAAGGATGGGTTGGAGAGGTAGGGGCCAGTGCAACCCTGTCCCCGAAGGCAGTGAGACAAAGGTGAGTGGTTTCCATGGATCTGATGAGGCTCATGAGCTGGGGAGACTTCCTGGAGCCTCCTTGAAAGGGACCCCACCCAAGAGAGCTGCCTGAGGAGGGCTGACAAAGGGACCCAGCAGAGAGAAATGCACTGCTGGAAAACCAGAGGCTAAGGGCTACTGCAACCCCTTCCCCAACACACATACCCTAACCTCACAGTGAAAACTACCAGAATTAACAAAGACATTAACAAATACAAATACAAGGTGGCCATTTAAATTTGAATTTCAGGTAAACAATGAATGGGTTCTCATATGTTTTCAGTGTGTCACATGTGATATCTCAAATAGAGATACACTTAAAAAAAGAATTAATTGTTTATCTGAGCTTCAAATTTAATTAGGCATTTTGGATTTTACCTGGCAACCCTGAGTCAGAAGCTTTGCAGCAGAAATCCTTGTGGGTTCTCAAAGAAATCCACAGAAGTGGCCCAAATGGTAGTTTGGACCCCAATGCCAGATCACTACTGAAGCAATCAAATAAGATTCTTGTTGCTCCTTCATCCTTGTTCCATACCCCTCCCCTTCCAAATTTCTCATCAATTGCCCTGGCTGATGAGTGGGAGATGGAAGAAGGGAGGGAGAGTCCCTGGAGATAACTCTCAACCTCTCCCTTCCACCACCACAGAACTAGTGGACAGAAACACTTGGAGTGAAATTGAGCATTTGGATTATTACCTGGATCAGACTTCCAAACAGTCACTGTTCGTGTGACTTAAAGGGACCTAGAGATGCTGCCTGCCTGCGACATCATGCAGGGAAGGGGAAGGAAGTGGACCCCGGAGCCAGATTGAATGACAGTGACTGAAAGACTAGCGTTGCCTTGTGGTTGTGCCCTGCTGGGGGTGCTGGCTCTAAATGGATTTCTCCTTTGCATCCATCTCTCTCACTTGTGTCCTCTTATTCATCTGCATCCCAGTGCCTGGTGTATGTAGAAGATCTTCAGTAAATGTTTGAGTGTTGAATGTAAAAAATTCAGTGAATTGACCCATTTTTTCACCCATAGAAGCTATAGAGAGTTTTCCTGGGGTTGTATACTCTTTCCCAAAGGTTCTTTGGCTGTGCTAAGCCTTCTTGTTACAAAACACACCAGGTGCGATGATAGAGGTGAGCTCTGGATCTGAAATCATTTCAGAATGTTTCCAAGCATTTATGCTCTCAGCCAGGGCTTCCCAGGTGGAGTCAGGGGTAAAAAACCTGCCTGCCAATGCAGGAGACAAAAGAGACTTGAGTTTAATCCCTGGGTGGGGAAGATCCCCTGGAGGAGGGCATGACAACCCATTCTGGTACTCTCGCCTGGAGAATCCCATGGACAGAGGAGTCTGGCAGGCTATATAATCCATGGGGTCGCAGAGTCAGACACGACTGAAATGACTTAGCACACACGCACATATACTCTCATCCGGGGCAGAACCATGGTTTAGGGAACCTGAGGCTTATATAAACTGGAACCCTTTCTGAGAAAAGAATATCAAATGCTGAAGTCAAAATTAGGCATAAACATGAACATTAATTTTGGGGAAATCAAAACAGATTACAATTTTTTTTAAAAAAATGGAAATTTTATTTATTAAATTTGAACTAATAGATACCAAAAAACCCCCACAAAATCCAGGAAAATAACACAGTATTTGTAGTGTTTAACTGAAGGACAAATTGCTATAATACACTATATATAATCTACCTTTTTTTTGCTAGATTATTTTTCTACATTGTTTGGTCAATGTCCTTTTAGGTGAAACTTGCTCAGTTGTGTCTGACTCTTTGCATAGTTCATGGGGATCTCTAGACAAGAATACTAGAGTGGGTTGCCATTTCCTTCTTCGGGGAATTTTCCCAACCCAGGGATCGAACTGGGGTCTCCCACATTGCAGGCTGATTCTCGACCCGCTGAGCAGCGTACTTTTAGTAGCAGCCTGTTATGAGTTTGTTGATGTCAATATTTTGTGGTCAAATCACAAAGACTGCAAATCTTTTAAAAATATATTCATATGATTCATTTGTCTTCATTAAATTGGGATTTATTCAAATCATTTTTTATGGTCAAAACATATCTCTTCCCCTTAATGAAGTACTGCTTCTGAACTGATCTGATTCTTATAAACTTGTCTTGTCATTTTCATGATTTATATATTCTTAGTTGTGATTTTTTATGACTCCTTCCCTTAAATTCATGCTTTTATCAAGTAGACTCTTTTAGCTTCTGTTGTGATAGAACAAGAGAATTTTTGACATTTTGAAGCTTCTTCCAGTCAGTTTTTGTCTGAAGCCTCCACTAAGATTTTTTCTAAATACATTTGAATTTTGTATAATCAAGAAATCTGAGGGAATTCCCTGGCTGTTCAGTGTTTAAGACAGCACTTTCACTGCCAAGGGCATGGGTTCAGTCCTTGGTTGGGAAACTAAGATCTCACAAGTGATTTAGTATGGCCAATCAATAAATCAATAAGAAGGATAATAAAATAAAATTTAAAATAAAATAAAAAGGATAATACAATAATAAATTAAAAGGATAGATTTAAAAAATTTTTTTACAGAATTCTAAAAAAAATATACAAAATTAATCAGAAATAAAGGCTTCCTCAAAAACAATTCAAAAGCACTTAAGATGTTTGAACTGAAAAAAAATTTTTTTAAGCACTTAAAACTTGCTGAAATTTCTGTTGAATTAATACTTCCTAATCAATTATTCTTCTATATAGACCGGTCTGTCGGTGAGTATGTGTAGGGGTTTGGTTACCATGAAATATTCTTTTTTTTTTTTCTCTGTATCCGTGGTAACTTGGTGCACAGTTTCATCGTGAACTACCAGAGCTCATCATGACAGAAGCATCACTCTCAGGGTGATCTGCTCAAAGGAAAGCTTTGGAAAGCATTATGTGTGAAGCTCAACATCCTTTCTTTACAGAGAAGAGCAGGAAAGCTATATTAAATGGAAGGCATAGACTTCTGACCAAGACTTGATGTGAATTGGGATAAAGGAGTTGGAAAGCAGTATATATTGAAAACCTTAAAAATATGTATATGCCTCTCAAACACACTTTGCTTTGACTTTGGGGTGTTGCTCTCAAGAAAATACTACTTCTGAAAATGAATTAAAAATATGCCCCAAATGTTAACAATAAATACCTAACAAAAAAACATTTGGAATAACTTGCCCTAATAATAAATGACTGATTATCTAAACCATGAAACATCAATTTGATAAGTATTATTACTATTGAAGTTTGTAGAAGCTTTGTTATATGGTGCAAAATAGTGCTTATATAATGTTAAGCCAAAAAGAAGCAAGTTATAAAATTATGTATACATTCTCATTTCAGGTGGACTTTAATAATACCTATGCTCTGAAAAACTTTAGAATATACACTATTTTATGTTTTATAAAATACATTTTAAAATGTATATTCTATAAATATATACACTATACATATTATGAACATCTCCCCATGTTAATAAATATAGATCTGTGATATCACTTTTAATAGTCCATCAACAGAAGAATGGATAAAGAAGATGTGGTACATACATACAATGGAATTACTTAGCCATAAAAAGGGATGAAATTGGGTCATTTGTAGAGACATGAATGGACCTAGAATCTGTCATTCACAGTGAAGTAAGTCAGAAAGAGAAAAACAAATATTGTATATTAACACATGCATGCGGAACCTAAAAAAATGGTACAGAGGAACTTATTTGCAGAGCAGGAATAGAAATGCCAATGTGGAGAACAGATATGCAGACACGGGGCCAGGGGAAAGGGGAGGGTGGGATTGACATACATACACTGCCACATGTGAAATAGATAACTAGTGGGAGCCTGCTATAAAGCACAGGAAGCTGAGCTCTATGCTCTGTGATGACCTAGACAGAGGGGGTGGGAGTGGGGGGACGGGAGGTCCACGAGGGAGGGGACAGGTGGATACACATAGCTGATTCACTTCCTTGTACAGCAGAAACTAACACAACGTGGTAAAGTAACTATAACCCAATTTGAAAAACTGTTTGGATTCTTTCCAAGCATTTCCTATGTTAAGTATATTTGCAGTGAATAATAACGCACATTAATCTTTAGCCAGTTCTTTGTTTCCTCAGAATAAATTCCTAGAAGCAGAGAATTGTTGGGTCAAAGGCATTTTTAGGGCTTTTGAAACTTATTGCTAAATGATCTTCCAAAGAGACTGTAAAACTCTCCCAAGCAGTGGAGGCTCCTTTCCTTGGAGCCTCTGCAACACTGACTCATTAATCTGCTTTCAAGTAGAGAAAATAGCTTAGGAAAATACGCCTGCAACAGATTTGAAACTTTTAATAGTTTTTATTACCCAATCCCAGATTGCTGTAATAATGTTGGTAGAACTAACATTTATTATGCAATTTCTATGTCCCAGACACTGTGCTACGTGGGTTAACTCATCATCCTTAAGGTCTTCTAGGAGGTACGGACCATTGTCAACCCATTGCACAGGTGAGGAAATTGAGGCACAAAGATGCTAAACAACTTGCTTGAGGTAACACAGTCCAAGGTAATGAAAGGATGAACTAAAATTTGAACCAGGCCACCATCTACATCCTGTTGCATATTTCTCTCTTGAAAATCCCTACTTGAAAATCCCTCTCTGAAAATCCCTACTGAAAATCCCAGGTGTCCTTAAGCACCTGGGATGGGGTGGGTGGATCTCTTTAGTTCAGGACTCACTGCAGCACTGGGAATTTCTCTGATCCATTTGGTAGGATGGGTTCCCATTTAGGCAGAGGTCTCCAAGGCAACCACTTAGAAAATGCCAAGGACTTACACCTTAGAGCGAGGTAGACGCACTATACAGAACCTGCTGAAAGACCATAAAGTTGGTCTGTCAGTTCTAACCCACTGGTCACCCCAGGCTGAAGAGTCACAAGGAAATGGTTCCTTTGGAGGGGGCTGAGGAGTATGGCATGTGCACCCCCCTGAGTAAGGTGACCAGTGCCTCCTGGTTTGCCTGGGGCTGTCCCAGTTCTAGTGCTGAAAGCCTGCATCCCGGAAATTCTGCAGCCCCGGGCAAATAAAGACAATCGGGTACCAGATTCTTGGGAGAGGGTTCTGGCACTTTTCTTTCCCCTCCAGAAAAGGGCAAAAGGCTTTGAGATTCCACTCTGGAGCCATAGTCCTGGGCCAGAGGGAGGTCCAGTGAATCAGACACCCAGAGGACTTGGCCAGAGCTCCCAGGCCCTTTGTCTGTGGAATCTGACCTCAGGTGGTCTGAAACCCGGTGAAGGAATCTAGGGTTGGGATAGAGCTGGAAGAGAGAAGTGGATGACACAGACCCCCTACCCTTGCCACAGCAGCTTCTAAGCCTGAAGTAGGCCTCAGCCTGCAGCAGCAGGACAGCACAGAGCTTAAATCTAATGCAGTTTTGAGTTTGATTATCACACTGGTTGGTAGATTTTAGTCACTGAAATGAGACTTGAAAAGGCCCAGACACACAATGGGAGGTTCAGGAGATGGTCCCCGGGGATGCAAAGATGATTGCAGAGGGCAGCCTGCATTATAGTTGCACACTGCTGAGTCCAGCCCTTTCAATAATGAGGTTACCTGCAGTGGCTGTGGAGGGCCCCCCTAGGGCCCTGCTCCCCTCAGTCAGGGGTGGAGCCACAGCAGCTGCCACTGCTGCTGCCTAAGGGACAGGGGTGGGGCTAACAGCCCAGGGCCCCCTCACTGCCTCCAGTTCATCAGGCTATGACTGGACTCTTCTTCAGAGTCCAGAGTCCCTCCCCCAGTGGAGTATCCCAGTTCCTCAAAGTGCTAGGGCCACCCCTGCCTCCTCTCCTGAGCTGCTACAGTGATAAACAATGGCTTGCTACAGACACAAGAGCCTTTACTAGGTCCTCCTAATGCATTGTCTTCTTTCGTGCTTGTATGTCACCTGTGAGGTATTAGAATCATCCTCACTTGTCAGAGGCTCAGAGAAGTTAAGGAACTAGCCCAGGTGTTAATTAGCAGAGGTGACTCAAAACCAGCTCCATCTTCATCCGAAGCACATGCCCAGTTCACGGGTCTGTGGGGCTTCTTAGCTCTCTGGGCCAGACCTCTTCCTGCCGGGGGCCCTGGTGAGCTTGCTGGTTCCACCTGTTGTTGTTGATTAGTCACTAAGTCATGTCTGACTCTTTGCAACACCATGGACTGCAGGCTGCCAGCCTCCTCTATTCATGGGATTTCCCAGGCAAGAATACTGGAGTGGGTAACCTTTCCCTTTTCCAGGGGATCTTCCCGAACCAGGGATCGAACCTGCGTCTACTGCATTGCAGGCGGATTTTTTACTGCTGAGCCAGCAGGGAAGCCCTGCTGGTTCCACTAGTTCCACTTGAAACTTAGAATGTGCTTCTGCTTGGAAACAATAGGATGGAGGGTTGTTTCGACTAGACTGTGGTCACTTCTTGGTTAAGTCAGCCTTTGTGACCTGGCCTGGCGTTCTCACCACATCAGATCACATGATTTCCTGGGAAGAAAACACATCCTGCGTCCTAAATAGCAAATTCCAAACACACTGTTAGAACACAGCTTATTTGTGAGTTAGGGAAAGTCTGCCTGAAACTATTTGATTCCGCATGACAAGAAAAATAAGCTGGGTTCTTAAATTTGACTGTTTGGGTTGTTGGTTTAAAATAGCCTAGAAGCCACCGGGCTGCCTCTCACGTTGTCCTTCTGCAAGGGCGGCGTCCAGTTGAATCATGATATCTTACAAGAGTCTGTGACTGTGGTCGTAAGAAATCGTCAGTGGTGCAGCGGGTAAAGTCTAGCTTAGGATCAGGTGATGTGGATCTGACTCTGCCCGTGCCCTTGCTGGTTGAATGGTGTTGGGTGAGTCACTTCACCTCACCAGACAACTGCTTCTCCATCTGTAAAGTAAGGGGTTTCACGAGAGGGTCCCCAAGCCCCCTTCCTGTTCTCAGATTCAAGGAAACAAACAGCCTCAGGTGTGGAATTACAAATGAGCGTTGGCTCAGAAATCGTGTTTTTTTCTTTTCTTTCCTTTGTAATTTTTATCTCTTGGGAGGGGCCTTTTAGCTGCAGCAGAAGAGAAAAAGGGAGAGAGAGGTTCTTTTGTGCTAAATGGAGCATTGAATGATGGATAAACAGAAAGATGTGTGATGGCTCTTTTTCTCACATTAGGTATTTGACTAATAGATCAGCAGACCCTGGCATCCAAGTGACAACCTGCATTGAAGAGGGTGGAACTTGGCTGTGCGACCCTTCCAGCTGTGAGAGCTTGAAAGGGAAGCTCTGGGGGAATGTCTCTCATTTTCCCCTGGAAGCTGGGAGACAGCTCAGCTCAGCACTGCCAACCGTGTGATGCGGGCGCTTGTAAATGAAGCCTTTTTCCTTGGATGTCTTTCAGGCTGCAGTCTCCCCTCTGGCACCTCCACCCCCTTGGAACAAAGCCTAATGTAAAGTCTGGGTGCAACTCAGACCAGCCTGGGAAAGAATTTGCTCAATAGTGGCAGGGAGGCCTTGATATGTCTTCAATGGCTTAAAAAAAAAAAAAAAGCTAGAATTTTGTTTGTCTGTTTGTTTTTACCCTATGTCTTTCAACAACAACAAAAAAAATGGCTTATATCAGGGACACAGCAAACTGCTCCTGGGAAGAACAAAAAAACATAAGTAGAAATATAGGCACAAGAAAAACAGCAATAGAAAATCAAAATAAGAGACTTCCCTGGTGGACAAGTGGTTAAGACTCCATGCTGCCAATGTAGGGGGCCTGGGTTCAATCCCTGGTCAGGGAACTAGATCCCACATGCTGCAATTAAGAGTTCATGTGCCACAACTAAAGATCCCGCCTGCCACAACGAAGCCTGAAGATCCCACATGTCACATCTAAGACCTGGGAAAGCTAAATAAATAAAGAAGAAAAAAAAAAGAAAATCAAGATTTTCTTGGGCCCACTTCAGCTAGGCCAGCAGACTGAACACAGAGCCCCAGTCGCTAGGTGGGCAAAAACAGGGGAGACTGGGCAGGTGGGTGTATGGGGTCACACATGGCTATAGCTTATGTGAGTTTGGCAACAATATAGGTTTTTATGGAAGGAACATAAACAGGGATCCTAAACTCCAGAAGCATGGGCCTTTGTTCCTTTTGCTCTAATCTCAGGTACAAATTCTGCCAATGATTCCTGCTGCCAACCTGAGCTCTCTCAGACTAGGTGGGCCCCAGCCTGTGGGTGCTGAAGCATCCTTAGCAACAACAGAAGGAAACAACTCAGCGGTGGCCAGGCAGGCAGAAGCACAGAGAGGAGCTTCTGTTAATATGAATCTATCAGGCACATCCCCCTTTCAACATCTCTGGTCAGGGGCAAAGGCCAACCATGGGAGAACTAGGAGAGATTCAGGAAGCTGTGGCTTGTGACCAGGAACACAGCTTGTCAGCAGCCAGAGGCCCAAGAAAGAGCTACTGAATAACTGGACTCCATCAGCCAGGTGAGAGTGTGGTTCCCAATAATTACAAGCAGAGCTGGCTTCGTGGGCACGTGATGTGTGCAGGCACACGGGGCCCCAGGCTCAGAACAGCCCTTCCACTCTCTCAAAATTCTTCATAACTTTGAACAGGGGCCCTGCATTTTCACTTTACTGGCACCCCACTTCAGTACTCTTGCCTGGAAAATCCCATGGACGGAGGAGCCTGGAAGGCTGCAGTCCATGGGGTCTCGAAAAGTCGGACACGACTGAGCGACTTCACTTTCACTTTTCACTTTCATGCATTGGAGAAGGAAATGGCAACCCACTCCAGTGTTCTTGCCTGGAGAGTCCCAGGGACAGGGGACCTGGTGGGCTGCGTCTCTAGGGTCGCACAGAGTTGGACACGACTGAAGCTACTTAGCAGCAGTAGCAGCCACACTCTTAGCAGCCAGTCCTGGGAATGAGAAGGGCCAGCAGGGGGAGGTGCCTTATGCCTCCTCCCTGCCCCGAGGCTCTAGTGGCCCGTAAAGAATTCGGTCCAATTGGTCCTGTGTCTTCCTGCCCCTAGAACTGCCTTTAGGTTCCCCAGCTCCCTGCTTCAGGCCTTCCCTACGTCAGAAACCCCATATGGGTCTTGCTGGGCTCCCCTGGTGCTTCAGATGGTAAAGAATCTGCCTGCAATGCAGGAGACCTGGGTTTGATCCCTGGGTTTAGATCCCCTGGAAAAGGGATAGGCTACCCACTCCAGTATTCGTGCCTGGAGAATCCCCATGGACAGAGGAGCCTGGTGGGCTACAGTCTATGGGGGTGACAAAGAGTCATGACTGATTGACTAAGCACAGCACAGCACATAGGTCTCACTGGGCTAAAATCAAAGAATCTTCTAGAGGCTCTGAGGGGAGAATTTCCATCTTTGCCTTTTCCAGCTTGAGAGATCAGCCATATACACCTGAGTTTCCAGCCCCTTCCTTCATCTTCAAAGTTGGGGTGGTGGGAGCCTTTCTCACAGGCCTCCCTCTTCCACTTTTAAGGACCACTAGGATTATGTCCAGCTCTCCTGCATAACCTCCCTACTTAAGATCAACTGATGAATGACCGTAACTCTCCTTTGTGTAGCCTAACACATTAGCACTTTTGGGGATTGGGACATAGACATCTTTGGCAGTGGTGGGGGGCTGGGGGTGTTACTGTTCTGCAACGTGACTGTATCTTTATCCTTTCTTCAACCTGGGGCCCCAGTTTATCTTGTCCCTTGGCATGTTTTTGCTCAGGGCTTTTTTTTTTCCTTCATAAATCTCCTTCATATGAACCTTAAGGAGAAACTGATGCAAACTGGAAGGAGAGAAATAGAGAGAACATATACAGAGTACCATATAAAATAGATAAACAACAAGGACCTACTGTATAGCACAGAAACTATACTCAGTGTCTTGTAATAATCTATATTGGGAAAGAATATGAAAAAGAATATATATTAATATATATACACACATATGTATACATTCAGTTTTATATATATATATAAAACTGAATCATTTAGCTCATACCAGAAACTAACACAACATTGTGAATCAACTGTGGTTAAATAACAATTAAAAAGAAAACTAGGGGAGGGAGGGGAAGGAAGAGGTAAACATTCTGATAGCCTCTCAATTTATGATTTTACATTTTCATACTCCCTTTACTACCTCCATTTCTCTTCAGCACTACTGTTTCTGACATATTCTAAGATCAACAACATTTTAAAGTTAAAAAAATTACTTATGAGAAGGCAATAGGAATTATAGCCATTGAGCCGGCCAAAGAACCAAGGCCCTAGAAAAAGCCTTTTAGAAAGAGAATATAAAAAAGATCCTTGAATAACTGCATTTCTTTTCTTCTTTAATGTGACAATTTTAAAAATTGAAGTTTAGTTGATTTACAACATTGTGTTAATTTCAGGTATATAGAAAGTGATTCAATTATGTATGTATGTGTGTGCTCAGTTGTGTCTGACTCTTTGCAAACCCATAGACTGGAGCCTGCTAGGCTCCTCTGCCTATGGGATTTTCCAGGCAAGAACACTGGAGTGGGGTGCCATTTCCTCCTCTAAGGTATCTTTCTGACCCAGGGATCGAACACGTGTTTCTTGCGTCTCCTCCACTGGTGGATTCTTTACCTCTGCACAACCTGGGACGAACCACGCTGCTGCTGCTGCTGCTAAGTCACTTCAGTCGTGTCCGGCTCTGTGCGACCCCAGAGACGGCAGCCCACCAGGCTCCCCCGTCCCTGGGATTCTCCAGGCAAGAACACCGGAGTGGGTTGCCATTTCCTTCTCCAATGCATGAAAGTGAAAAGTGAAAGTGAAGTCACTCAGTCGTGTCCGACTTTTCGAGACCCCATGGACTGCAGCCTTCCAGGCTCCTCCGTCCATGGGATTTTCCAGGCAAGAGTACTGGAGTGGGGTGCCATCGGCTTCTCCGGGGATGAACCATAAATGTATTCTTTTAAAAATTTTTTAATTTTACTGGAGTATAGTTGATTTATAACGTTGTGTTAGTTTCAGGAATATAGCACAGTGATGCAGTTATACATATACATATTTTTATTCTTTTTCAGATCCTTTTCTCATATAGGGTATCAAAGAAAATTGAGTAGAGTTCCCTGTATTATACAGTAGGTCCTGGTTGGTTGTCTATCTTATGTAAAGAACTGTGTGTATGTTCATCTCAAGCTCCTGATTTATCCCTCCGCTCCACGTTTCCTTTTTAGTAACCATAAGTTTGTTTTCAATATCTATAAGTCTGTTTGTTTGGCAAACAAGCTCATTTGTTTCATCTTTTAAAAAAATTAGATTCCACATGAGTAATACCATATGATATTTGTCATATATATTCTTTTTCAGATTCTTATCCTATATAGGTTATTACAAAATATTGAGTATAGTTTCTTGTGCTACACAGTAGGTCCTTGTGAATAACTGCATTTCTGTCTTTCACTTCTGATTGTGAAGTCTATGGTCTGGACCAAATGAATTACCCGAGACTCTTAAAGTTCCCTGGAAAGTCTCCATTCCATTCCTGCCTCCAAGGTCGGGACCTCCCTTCTTTGAGAGGGGTGAGTGTAAATTTGCCCCTGTATATTCCTCACACTGCCTTCTCCCCCCGCTGGGTTTTGAGCATTGCAAACAAGAACTTTGAGCAGATTGCTCAAAGAGGATCCTGGCTTGGAAACTGTTGCCAGCTGGTCTCGTACCCATATCTTTTCAGTAAATTTCTCTCAAGCATATGTACACACACAAATACGCCTTCTGTTGAAGGCAATGAAATCATCGTTCACCACGGAGACTGGAGGAGAGTGTGCTGAACCATGAAATTGAAGTAATGCTTTTGGGTCTGGGTACAGTTTTTCCTGGAGTAAAGGTTCTTATTAACATTGCTGTTTTGTTCATGGATGCACCCCAGCATCTAGGACCTGGATGCTCCATCCACACTGGGACAGGCCTGACTGTGGGGACCACATGTCTCAACTCTGGACTATCACTTAGAGCTCCTGCCTTTCAGGCCGCCCAGCCCCTTAGGTGCAGGACAGTGACTTCTGACCCCCATCTTCTCGTCTTGACCTAAGACCCAGGGAGAGGCTTTGCCAGTTGGAGGTCACCCTGCAAGAACCTGGGGCAAGCCAGGTCACAGGGGAGCAGAGAGGGCTGGTGCTGCCAGGGCTGGGAGTCAGCGAGGGAGAATCCCTCATCTGGTGGAAGATGACATGCAAAGAGCCGCCCCCAGATCAGCGTGGTGGGTGTTCTCGGAGAGCCAGCTCTAAGTGCTTGAGACACCCTGGAGCAGCTGGGAAGGCCTCTAGAGAAGAGGTTCTTGAGTGGAAACTTGAGGAATAAGCAGGAGATGGCCAGGAGCAAGGTGATTTGTGCCAAGGGACTTGGGTTCAAATCCCATCACTGCCACCGTGTGACACTCTCATACTCTTGGTTTCTCCGTCTATGGAAGTGTGATCATAGCCTCCATAGTTTAAGCTCCTAGAATCCCCAGCAGTGGAATCAAAGGACCTGGCTCTTGGCTTTCAGTCCTAGGTACCCCCATTCCAAGCATAGGGGGCACACCCATCCTGGCTTCCCTCTGCCCTCGTTCCCTCCCTATTGCTTCATCTGCTCCAAACCCTCTGCCTGCCAGGGGTCTGCGCATCAGATCTTGCCTGTGTTGAATCCCATGGGTCTCAACCAGGGCTCTACCTGGACCCCCGCCCAGCACGACCCCCAGCCAGCATCACAGGCTGGTCTTTATCAACAGGACCTCGATCTTAGCAGCTTGGAGTGACCCAGCCCAGTGTCCCGCATGGCCTGTCTTGTGGCTGCCCCACCCTGTGTGGCTGCAAAGCCAGGCCCCTCCCCAGGCTGGGTCTGAGGGACAGGGCGGAGAAGCAGACTGGAGGAGGGCACATTCAAGTGGCATCCCACGAGGAACCCTCCGGCTGCCGACTTCTCCTCTTTGAGGAGGTCATCCACATGTTGTCCCCACCTTCCCTCGTCCCTATATTTCACTCAGGGCTCCGGAAGGAGGATTCATGAGCTCATGTCTCAGAAATGCTTTGAAGATGAGAAGCCCTGAGCATTCCCCACAGCCCTCAATTTAACTTTCCCAGAACTCTCTCTGGGTTGTCAAGACTTTGTAGCTATTTTTATAAACAGTGATCGCTGGCTGCTTCCATTTTTACCGTGGCCACCCTCCTACAGCAGACTGGGCGATGAGCTGGACCTGCCCTCTCGCCCTCCTTCTCATACCCCTTCCTCTACTTCAGACCCACCCTTACCATCCCCCATGTGCTCCCGGGGTCAGCCGTCTCCTTGATGCCCAGCCACTGATCTACCCCGGTGACTCCCGGCTTCGCCAGTATGGTGCCCAGTGCCCTCCAGCTCTGGCAGCTGCTCACCTGCTCAGCCACACCCCTGCCTGGTGTCCAACTCTGGACTCAGAAGCCCCAGGCTCGGTCACACCTCCAGGCCAGGAGAGAAGCTGGGTCATAGGAAATGGAAACTGAGTCTGCTGGTGGGCCTGCCCAGCCTGTGACTGATCAATGGGCATTTTTTGAATAAAATATTTAAATCATACAAAAAGTGTATGGGGAGACAAATATATGATACCACTTACATGTGGAATTTAAAAAAAAAAAAGATACAAATGAGCTTTTATCCAAAATGGAAAAAGACTCACATACACAGAAAACAAACGTATGGTTACCAAAGCAGAAAAAGGGGCAGGGGGAGGGATAAATTAGGAGACTGGGATTAACATATGCATACCACTATGTGTAAAATAGATAAATAAGGACCTACTGTATAGCATAGGGAACTATATTCAATATCTTATAAACTATAAGGGAAAAGTATCTGAAAAAGAACAGATATATGTGTATATCTATATCAACTATGAAAGTGAATGTGTTAGTCACACAGTCGTGTCCCACTCTGTGACCCCATGGACCCCACCAGGCTCCTCTGTCCATGGAAATCTACGGGCAAGAATACTGGAGTGGGTTGCCATTCCCTTCTCCAGGGCATCGTCCTGACCCAGGGATCGGATCCGGGTCTCCTGCATTGCAGGCACAGTCTTTACAACCTGGCAACCGGGGAAGCCCAACCTACCTTTATGTCTATGGACCTCTTTTATGTCTCCTACGATCTCTCCCAGAGAAAACCACTGTCTTAAATTTGGTGTCTGGTATTTCTAGGAAAGTCTTTACACTTTGGTTACGTATGTATTATTAACATGGAATATTAATAATATGTAGTATTATTTTGTGTTTTGAGCTTTACATAAACACTAACTTGTGGTGAAAGAAAGAGAAATGAAAGTCGCTCAGTTGTGTCCGACTCTTTGTGACCCCATGGACTATACAGTCCATGGAATTCTCCAGGTCAGAATATTGGAGTGGTAGCCTTTCCCTTCTCCAGGGGATCTTCCCCACCCAGGAATCTAACCGGGGTCTCCTGCATTGCAGGCTGATTCATTACCAGCTGAGTTACCAGGGAAGCCCAATTTGTCGTACATATCCTCATCAGATCTACCTACGGACATTTTAGTAACTTATTCAACACACTAACTCCTACTTCCTTGGTGATCCCAGTAAAATCTTTTTGTCATAATGACAAGACTCGGAGTGGTTGATGGGAGTGCTCTAGGCTGCAAGAAGGAGCATTTTATCACTGACGTTCTTTAGAACTGCTGGTGCATGCTGGTAACAGAGTTGACTGACTTTTAGTGGTGTCTTAGCTCGGGCTACTGTACCAAAATACCACAGGTTGGGAGGCTTAAGTAAAGACATTTACTTCTCATAGTGCTGGAGGCTGGAAGTCCAAGGTCAAGGAGCCGTCAGATTGAGTTCCTTTTCTGGCTTGCAGATGACTGCAGCGGGAGGGGAGAGACAGAGACAGAGAGAGGGAAACAAGCTCTCTGCCACCTCTTCTTAGGAGGACACTCATCCCATTTGGGTTCCCCACCCTCCTGACCTCATCAAAATCTAATCACCCAAAGGCCTCATTTCCAAGTACCATCATACTGGAGATTAGAGCTTCAATTTAGGAATCTGGTGGGGAGGGACACAATTCAGTCCATAGCAAATGGTTTTACTATTTGTTTCTAAATCCTTTACAGTCAACGCACTCCTTACTGTCTGCAGCAGGTTGGCAGGGTGGGGGCAGAGTTCAAAACCTAGCTGTGGCATCCAGAGATGTCCTGGGAAAGAAAGCATCTGTGTAAGGGACTCTATGAGGGAGACAGGGTACAACTAGGGTGAGCTGGGGGCTAAGTATGGCAGTGCCCCCCACCCTGAGTGTGTATGACAGGTTTTTGGTTTTGACCGTGTTGCATGTGGGATCTTAGTTCTCCAACTAGGGATCGAAACAGGACCCTGTCAATGGAAGCACCAAGTCCTAACCACTGGACCACCAGGAAAGTCTCTGTGTGTGCATCTTGTGATGGGAGGACCGATCAGATTAAAAGACACTCAGAAAAAAAGACACTCGGGAAACACATGTACCAAATGCAATGTGTGGGCCTTGCTTAAACATTAATTCAAACAAGCCCAAGGGTAAAATAGTCAACTTCAGAACTGGGAGAATATGACTGTGGATTGGGGTGGTACATGACCACAAGGAACTTTCACTCGTTTTGTTAGGTATGTTGGACTTCCCAGGCGGATCAGTGGTAAAGAATCTGCCAGCTAATGCAGGAGACTCGGGTTTGATCTCTGGGTCTGGAAGATCCCTTGGAGAAGGAAATGGCAACTGCTCCAGTATTCTTGCCTGGGAAATCCCATGGACAGGGGAGCCTGGCAGACTACAGTCCATGGGGTTGCCAAGAGTCAGACACGACTGAGTGACTGAGCACGTTAACATGTGAATACAGGGAGGAGCCGTTTAGATATACTTGTTATGCAAGAAAACATCCTTATTCTTTAGAGATATATGCTGAACTCATTTAAGCAACATCAGCAGGGCTGGGATTTTTTTTTCCCCCACAAAACCAAAAATAGATGAAACAAGTACGGCAGAACTGCAATCTTCGTCAAACCTAAGTGATGGTTATTTGGGTGTTTACTGTACTGGTTATCTGAGTTAAGATCTAGCCAGGAGGTGAGAACCACTTGAATATTTAAAGCAGTGGGACTTTGAGGCTGAGTATTGGTCACACAGGCGATGGAAACCTGAGGAAGCCGGCTGAGAACCAAAATCAGTGTGGACAGCTGCCAGCCTGGGCTAGAGAGTGACACAAGAAGGCAGTGTCACTGGGCCCAGAGGTTGGGATCACTTAACAAAGTAGAAAATCAGCAGGCCTTTGGCCGGGTGGTGGAGATATGGTGGGGACAGGACCTGAGGTAGAAAGGGAAAAGAAAGACCCTTCCTGCTACCCGTCACCCTGCTGCCCAAGCCGCAATCACAATGAAGCCATTGGGGTCACCCTCAGGGACACAGGGCAGAGCGAGGTGGGCAAGTCTGCTCTGGGGGCAGACTGGGCCTGCATGGAATTCCCTTACATTCTGCATGTTTTTCAAAAGTGAAGGAAAAGAGACCTCCCCTCTAAGCACTGCTGACACAGAGACCTCTCCTGCCTCCAGAGAGCATGGATGGCAGGACTCCTGGGGCAGAAGAGCCATGTGCTCCATTTTATGGCAGCTGTTGTTGGGATCAAGATTGCCAAAGATCAACAACCTCAGATGTGCAGATGACACCATTTTAATGGCAGAAAGTGAAGAGGAAGTAAAGAGCCTACTGATGAAGATGAAAGAAGAGAGTGAAAAAGCTGGCTTAAAACTCAACATTCAAAAAAAAGAGGATCATGGCACCGGTCCTATCACTTCATGGCAAATAGATGGGAAAAATGTGGAAACAGTGTCAAATTTCATTTTCTTGGTCTCTAAAATCAATGTGGCTGCTGACTGCAGCCATGAAATTAAAAGACACTTGCTCCTTGGAAGAAGAACTATGATAAGTCTAGACAGTGTATTAAAAAGCAGAGACACCATTTTGCCAACAAAGGTCCATATAGTTAAAGATATGGTTTTTCCAGTGGTCATCTATGGATGTGAGAGTTGGGCCATAAAGAAGGCTGAGGGCCAAAGAATTGATGCTTTTCAACTGCGGTGTTGGAGAAGATTCTTCAGAGTCCCTTGGACAGCAAGGAGATCAAACCAATCAATCCTAAAGGAAATTAACCCTGAATATCCATTGGAAGGACTGATGCTGAAGCTGAAGCTCCAATACTTTGGCCACCTGATGTGAAGAGCCTACTCATTGGAAAAGACCCTGATGCTGGGAAAGATTGAGGGCAGGAGGAGAAGGAAGCAACAGAGGATGAGAGAGTCAGATGGCATCACTGACTCAATGGACATGAGTCTGAGAAAACTCAGGGAGACAGTGAAGGACAGAGAAGACTGGCATGCTGCAGTTCATGGGGTTGCAGAGTCAGACATGACTTAGCGACAGAATAACAACTGTTGCTCAGATAATGCTCTCCTGGCAAATAAAGCAGGAACCCTTGGGTCAGCATGGGCTGTTGATGAAGACCCAGGAGGAACTGGCCTCTGTCATTGCAGGAAACTGTAGATGTGTTTCCTGAGCTTTGAGAGGCCATGGAGATTTGGTCTGGGGCCCCAAGTGGTTCTGCAGATGACCAACCTCCAATCCATTTCCCATCTTTCTACTAGTGGAACTTTAATTTTGTTCCTGATGACAATGTGCCCAGCTAAAATATTTCACCTCCCTCAGATCTCTCAGAGTTAGTGGTGACCACATGGGCAAATTCTGGGCAACGTGGTGGAAGTGGAAATGCTGAGGACGGGTGGTCCTTCCAGAATAAAAAGGCATGTCTCCTCCTCTCACCTGCTTCTTCCTGTGTGAAATATGGTGCTATGGCTGGTGCTGTGGCAGCAGTCTTGTGACCATGAGGACTGAAGTTAAATGCTGGAGCAAGGAGTTGCTTTGCACAATTGCATTAACCTTAGACTTTCTAGCCCTGGGCTTTTTGTTGGGTGATTAAAATATACCCCTTACATATTTAAGTCACTGTTTTTTGGGTTTTCTGTGGTCTGCGGTTAAAGAGATATCTTGACTGAAAATGAAGAAATTGGCTTTTACTCAACAGAAGGAAAAGAAGGAAGTAAAGAAATTGGCTCCCTAGATAGAGACTAGCATTATCTTTATGAACAATGCTAAGCACACAGCAAGTGCTCAAGAAATACAAGCCAATAAATGGGTGAATTGATATGGCAAGTGCATGACCACCTGAGCAGTGAATCTGAAGAGTTTAAAGGCTTCTGGTAGTGAGTCCATCTCTTCCACTGCCTGAAAGGAAACCAGCTGCAAACATTGCCATAATATTATGGAATTCTCTGGTGATAAGCGAATACTTCCTGAGCGTCCAGGAGAAAAGGCAAATAGCATGCATAAGAGGAAAAGATATAAATTTGCTTATCACCCAACAGATAATAGAACTGTGAGGGGACAGATGTGGCACAGACACCCTAAGGTGACCCCCAGTGAGTCACAGACTGTATAATCCCACCCACCCACTCACCCACTCATTCACTGGGTGTGGACAGAACCTGGGGCTTGCCTCTAACCAATAGGCTATGGCAATGGTGACAGGCTGTCACTCCTTTGATAAATTACATTCTATGGCATGGTGATTAATGCCGACTCTGAGAAAGGAAGCTGCCATATGGTGAGGGGGTCATTGGCAAGGAAGTGGGGTCAACCTTGAGGAGCCTAGAGGAATGCTTTCAGCCAGCCAGCATGAAAACAAGGACCTTAGTCCTACAACTAAGGAGCTGAGCTCTGCCAGCAACCAGAGTGAGTCTGTGAGACCCTGAGGCCAGTTGACACCATGGGCCAAGGCTCTGAGGCTAGCCTCAGTAAGGCTCCAGATAAGAACACACCCCTGCCTGCTCCTTGAACACAGCCTGCGAGTCCCTGAGTAGCAGACCCAGTGAGACTGTCCCCAGAAACCTCAGATAATAAAGGTGTGCTGTTTCAAGCCACTGTTTGTGGAAATGCCTTGGGCTTTCCAAGTGGCATTAGTGGTAAGGAACCTGCCTGCACACACAGTAATTAAAACAAACAAAGTAGGATAGAGAATGACCTTCTGTGAAAGAGCGGAGGGGGACTTTCCTGGTGGGCCAGTGGTTATGAATCTGTCTTCTAATGCAGGGGGATGGAGGTTCAAACCGTGGTTAGGGAACTAAGCCGGCTCGCTGCAACTAGAGAAGCCTGAGTGCCTCAACAAAGGGTCTGCATAGCCAAAAAAAAAAAAAAAAAAAGGAAAGAAAAATAGGAGGCCGCAGTGTTCTCAGGAGTCAGCCTGGGGAGGGCAGATCTGGGCAGAGCATCCATTTGTTCATTCACGGACTTGTCAGCTGCTTATTAAGGGCCAGTGCCACATGCCAGGCGTAGCTCACAGCTCGAAGTTTTTGCCTCCGATACCCCGTTTCTTCATCACCACGCGGCTGCAGCAGTACGTCCACTCTAGACCAGGTGGTCAAGTACCCACAGTGATTTGGCCTAGGGCCAGACGCTTCACATCACTGACTCATCAGCCATCACGATGACCCTGGAGGTAGGTATTAATCACCGTACACATTCACACAGTGGAAGAGCTGGGATTCTAAGAAATTAAGTCAGCTCCTCCTGTTCCAAGCTGGCTTAGAATTTGGCGTCAGGAAAAATAAGGTCATCGGAGCTCGCATGGCCTCTTCCTCCTCCTCCTTTCAGAAGCACATTCTTAAACGAGGTAAGTATTAAGCAGGAAAAATTACAATCTAGAAGACACTTATGTCAATTTTAAAATGAAATAAATACCCAGCGTGCCTTTTTCACTTTTTCCTTGTCAGCATCTTCTTCCTTTCCATAAAGCCATGATTAGAATGTTCCTTCCAATGCTTTCTAAATTTGAATCTGGTATCAACACTCCTTTTGACTGCATTCTGCTGTGCCGCTGTGAGGGTTCAATGGCATGACGCAGACAGAGCATTGGACCCCTTTTTCTGCACAAAGCTTCGTATTTGTCTCCACTTCACATGTGTGTCACCCAGAGACCTGACAGGAAAAGCATTCACTCTGATGGTTCAAAGGAAGAGCCGCTGAGTGAATGACAACACAGAGATGTGGACAAGTGTAAGGGGGCCAGTGAAGGCTGCCCAGGCACCCAGGGGCTGCCCAGAGCAGGAAGCTCTTACTACTTTCAGGGCCAAAAGGGCAAGGGGAGAAAATGGTGGTAACAGAGCCCAGAGAGGGTGCAGATGTCGAGGGGGGCTGCCCACTGGGAGATCGCTTGTCTAGAGGCACCAAGGCAAGAGAGGGTAGAGAAGACGCACCCTAGCTTTTCTCCTACCCATCTTCCACCTCCTGCTGCCATCTCCCACCGGCATCTCCAACTTGCGGCCAGAAGCAGAGGGACTTGGGATGAAGTCTTGCCCTGGGGTTGATATCCTGGGGTGCAGAGCAGCGCAGAGAGTGATTCTTGAAGGACAAAGGGAGAATTAGTGCATTATATTATGAGAATTATCCCATGTTATCAAAGAGTTCTTGAAGACAGTGTTCTTAAAGTACAGCTGATTTACAATGACATGTTAGTTTCAGGTGTAAAGCTAAGTTATTCAGTTATATATATATATTCTTTTTCATACTCTTTTCCCATTATGGTTTATCACAGGATATTGAATATAGTTCCCTGTGCTATACAGTAGGAACCTATTGTTTATTTTATAGATAGTAGTTTGCATCAGCTAATCCCAAACTCCTGATTTATCCATCCTCCATTCCCTCTCCCCTTTGGTAATCATAAGCTTGTTTTCTGTCTGTGAGTCTGTTGAAAGTGAAAGTGAAGTCGCTCAGTTGTGTTCAACTCTTTGCGACCCCATGGACTGTAGCCTACCAGGCTCCTCCGTCCATGGGATTTTCCAGGCAAGAATACTGGAGTGGGTTGCCATTTCCTTCTGTGAGTCTGTTGTTGTTTTGTAAATATGTTTTAGTCATATTTAAGATTCCACATATAAGTGATATCATATTATTTGTCTTTGACTTATTTCACTTAGTGTGATAATCTCTAGGTCCATTCATATTGCTACAAATGGCACTATTTCACTTTTGTTCACAACTGACTAGTATTCTATTGTGTGTATGTACCACTTCTTTATGCATTTCTCTGTTGGACTTTTAGGTTGCTTCCATGGAAGACAGTGTTCTCAATGGCTAAGAGTTATTTCATCATTTGGCAGGTGTACTATTTGTTATTATTATTTAGTAGTAGCAGCATTGGTAGCAGCAGCAGCAGTAGTATTAACCAATACTTAGACTGGTCTCTGTTCAATTACTACAATGGACATCTTTGCCCATAATTATTTTTCTACACTTGCCATGTTAAGGAACTTAGCTCATGGAGGTCTCTCCACAGTCCTCAGGCTTGAGGAGTCCAGGTGGGAGCACCACTGGCTCGGCCCACTCTCCAGCCATCCTAGGATCCCTGGAAATCATGCTGGGCCATCACCTCCTACCTTTCTTAGCGCGGTTATGAGTCAGGATGAGGCCTGGGTGGCACTTGGAAGAACTGTTCATAAAATAAGGGCTGGATTCAGGGCTGGGGGAGGGCGGGTGGAAGCCTGGGGTTGGGGTGGGGCGGGGCGGGAGAGGCTGACGCTCCCCAAAGTGCTCACTCCCTCGAACACTATTAAACACCGCCGCAGGGAGACTCAGCATCCTGGCTTCCACCCAGGGGTTTCCTCCCTGGGGCTTCCGGGCCCCAGGATGCGGCAAGCTTGCGTCCCCTGCCGGTCAGCGAAGCACCTGCAAGAAACAGTGTCAGCATCAGCCATCCTGAGCACAGTCACCAGCTCTGGAACTAGCCCCCTGAAGATTTCTCTCAGGGCTCTGAGCATCTGAGGGATGCTTGGATTCACCTCCCTGGGGTAGACAACTGAATTGGTTGGAATAGGATCTCCTGGACACTGGTGGAAATGTAAATATGCATATGTATCAAGAACCTTCAAATTTTTGATTAAGCCTCACCTCCTCCAGGAAGACTTCTATGACCACACCTCTCAACATCCCAGTGTAATCTGTATTTCTCTTTTCCATGTAGCATTTTTGCTTGTCTCTGACTCAGCTGAATAAGAAAAGTAACTTTATTTTGCTCTAATTGTTTACATTTTCATTTCGAATTCCAACTTCACCAACTATTTGTAATAACTTGATTTTAATTATTTCAGGGTTTCTCTGTGCCCTGTCTTTGGGATTACGTCCTGGAGGCAGGTGGAGGGAAGAAGGAATGTTTATGAAGCCAAGACAGGCAATGCACAGCTACCAGGCTGCCTCGATTAAGATCTTGACCTTGATCTCAGGGATCTGCCTTGATTAAGACCTTGATCTCAGGGGGGCCTCAGCTTGAAGTGGGGCTTCGGCTCCCAGCCAGAAATTGAGGTGGGGTCATGGCAGTGAGAGCACCCAATCTAGCCTTTAGACCAGGGGACAGTGACAAGGCCCTGACCCCTTGGCTTTGCAGAAAAAGAATTCTCATGAAGATGGAAAGTAGTGAAACAAGTAAATTATTTATTAGGAGAAAAAGAGTACAGCAGGTGTGGATAGACACATGGGTAGAATCAGAGGGAGAAACCCTGAGTCACGCCCTGGTGGTAGCTTGAATTACTTTTATGGGCCATTTCTTCTGGATTTCCTTTGGCCAACCATTTTTATTTGCCTAGTTAAGAGTCTGTATTTGGTATAGCTCAGGATCTTCCCATGTGTGCACAAGCATCTCTTAGCCACGATGAATTCTACTGAAGAGGCCTGTGGGTAGCTTGGCATCACTTAGCATCATTCCTCTTTGACTGCTAAGGAGTCTTTCTGAGCATGTGTAGTTGTGGAGGTCTCCAGACTTTGAGAAGAAGGAATATGTAGTCTCATCTTGTATCTGGGCAGGGCCAAGCCTCCTCTCTCAATTGTCCTGCTATTCTTGCTTTTAAGTATTGGTAGAGAATCTCCAATAGCTTCTACCTCCTGCCTCAGTCTGTCCTTGCAGACAGTACCCAGGGAGTCCTCACCAAGAGGCCCCACGTTCCCACTGGCTGACTTCTTCCCTGGTTAATTTGGATTCTGTCGGTGGCCCCAACACTTTCCAGGGGCACCAGGTTTTCTGCAAGGACAGCTAAGGAAAGAGAAAGCTCAGCTCCTTCCCACTCCTTCCTCCCCACATTCAGTCCCTCCCAGGTTATGAGGGCCCACCTGGTCCTGCCATACCCCAGGCTCAGCTTGGAAGCCAGGCCCAGGGTCCACCTTGCACCTCCCCCTCCCCCTCCTACCTGGGCCTGGCCTGGCCCAGGGAATCATCTCCCATTCCCCGGCGGTTTCCTCCCAGATCTTTTGTCCACAGCCAGTGACTCTCTTCCCCTACCGGTCAGGGAGAACGCCTGCTTTTATTCTGCTTTCTGCTCTGTGCATCTTCCTGTCTTCCCAGAGCCTGGGGGTGGAGGGGTGGGTGCACAGCGGCTAAATGAGGAGAAGAAAGGAAGGAGAGAAAAGGAGGGGGTGGAAGAGAAAGCCTTTCTGTTTCCAAAACAGCACCCACATTCCTGCCCTCCTTACCCATCCTCACCCCTCCTGTCAGGCCCTGGGATGGAGGGGGCAGTCGGAACTTTCCCTCCCAGAGGGGAGATGAGACACTGAGGGGTGGGAGCAATGCATGCCACCAGGAATGATCAGACAGCCAGAAAAAGCAAGGAATGAGAGTGAAGGGCAGAGAGAAAAAGCTGCCAGGAGCTGGGGACCTGCGTTCAGTGAGACCTTGAACATAGTGCTTCAGCCATACTCGGGGCCAGGTCTGACGACTGAGTCCAGGAGGCCGGAGACAGAAGAAGTTCTTGTCTTTGCAGCTGACCTTGTCCCATGAGACTTGGCTCAGTGGTAGTGTGATGTAAGCAAGCACTGAACCTTGCTAGAAGTCTCATTTCTTCGTCTGCAAAGCAAAGATCAGAATCTCCGCAGTGCGTGTGGTTGAGAGGTTTAAGTAGGACAGATGATCAGGGACCACAGGCTACCTGCTGGCAGATGGAGATGTGCACCCTGCCAGGTGGACAAGCTATGGTTTAGATGTCTGGGGAAGCCCAGGCCAGTGCAGGGAAACACTGGACCCTGGGATGTGTCACTTTGGAAGCCTGCAGACTCCCACACGGCCAGGCCCCTCCTGACCCCTCCTGTCCCCTCCCTCTTTTTCATCTCAGGTGGCCTCAGCCTGCAGTGGCTTGAAAGCAGAGCTTTGGTTCTCAGCCAGAGATTGAGGTCAGGTCATGGCATGAGTACCAGTGGTCAGTGACAAGGGCCTGGCCCTTTGACTTTGCAGGAAAGAATTCCCACAAGGACAGAAAGTAGTGAAGCAAGTAAAGTGTTTATTAGGAGGAAAAAGAGGACAGTACTTGTTGAGAGACACATATATGATCGAGCTCAGAGAGAGTTGCGCCCTCATGGTAGTTTGAATCACTTATGTGCAGCATTTCTTCTGGGTTTCCTTTGGCCAATCATTTTGATTTTCCTGGTTCTGAATCAGTATTTGGTTTATCTCAGGATCCTCCCATGTGTGTGTGCACATCTCGTCAAGACGGATCTCACTGAAGAGGCCTATGGGTAGTTGATATCACTTACTATGGGGTGGTGCCCCCTCCCTTTTTGACTTCCAAGAAACTTTCTGGTTGGGATGGTTTCCTTGACTTTGAAAATGAGAAATATGTGGTTTCTTATCTTTTACCTAGACTGGGCCCAGGTAAAAAAATCTAGAGAAAATCCTCTCTTGATTTTCCTGGCTATTGATATTTTGGAGTTTCTGTCCACAGGGAAGGAACGGAAATAGCTTTCCCTGGGGTGGGAGTGGGTGTCCACCTCCCTCCTGCATCCCTTCCATGGCCTGTGTCCCCATCTCCTGTCAGGTCAGCAGAACACGGAGCCACCAGCAGCTTCTTTTCCCCACTGCTGCTCATTCAGAATTTCCAGATTCTCTCCTGCAGTGTAGCGATGCTGGGTGCCTGCATATGGGGAATGAAACAGACACACCAGGAGGAGAGAACCAGGAGGTTGCCTTTAAAGGAGCCCCCGAGGATGGCAGGGTAGAGAAGGGAACCGCGGCGTGTGGCAGGGGACAGAGAGCAGGCCCAAAGAAGTGGATGCTGGGTTGTGGGGCTCCAGGCAGAGCAAAAACCCCTGGAGATGAAGACCAGGCTGGGGTTCCGTAGAGCTGGCAGGCCAAAGCCAGGTCAGGGGATGCAGCCAGGGCAGAGCCCCTGTGACCTCAGTCCCTTCAAGGCTGTGGTTCCCTGTTTTAACCTCAACCACTGTCCACCCAGCCACACGTTCCCAGGACACTGTCCCCATCCAGGCTGTCCTGCTCCTGCATTTCTCCACTGCCTGACTCTGGCTAGGACCTGTATGATGCTCTATGGACCTGGGGATGAGGTGGTCGAGGCCTAAGCCTGCCCTCAGACTCAAGGCACCTGCACACACATCTTGTTTGCCAAAACAACAATGCCGCAGTCAGAGGTTTCAGGCCAGGCTGGGGTATTGTAAGAAGGTGTGGTTGCAGAGCCTGCTCCCCATTATAAACCAGGAGATGAAGCTCCCCGAGGTCCCGGGCTGGTTGAGGAGTCAAAACACATTGTATGTGTGACCGAGGCCACTGTCCCTCTGTTATATCTCATGCGTTGAGTGTGTACAAGTTATTTATCACAGTGTGTGAAATTAAAAACCAATGGACGTTAGAGAGAAAATAATGCATATGAAAGTGCATCTTACAAATCTGGTCTTCTCCCCAGGGCCGTGCATGCAACTGTGCCCAGGAGGTGCTCAGTAAACGCTTCTGGGTCGCGTGGCCCTCAGCCCTCCCCTTGGGGGCTTCTCCCAGCCTCTCCACTTTTGCCCTGCCCCACCCCCTCACCTAGAGGCTGCCAGGTGCTCAGCCAGGTGGCCAGGAGGCAAGAAGGCCCACCCCATCCGCCCGGCGTTCACAGCCCAGTTGGGAGAGGCTGACGAGAGACCAGACGAGATGTGGTGTGAACAGCGCAGGGAGTGCGCCAGGCTGCCATGGGAACAGGGGGGTCGAGCTGCAAGCAGGAAAGCAGCCCCTTACATCTGCGTGTTGCTTTCAGCTTTTCAGAGGTGGTGTGAAGGGCGGGGGTGGGGTGGGGGACAGAAAATCAAGGAATGGTGTTTTCCATGCCCGTTTTGTTGGCGTTCCAGGGCTGTCAGCTTAGTTGAGCTTAATCTCTCTCAGCGGGGTGGGGGAAAGACACAAAGACATTCTTACACACCCATACAAGAGGCATTTCTAGCAGCGGTGTCTTGCACAATCACTTCTTGATGTTTGTTTTCAGAATGGCTTTGCGGGGTCAGCTGACACCACGCTGCGCTGCGGAGGGCTGAGCAGTAAGAATTTGCAGGGCTGCCTCGGGGAGCAGAAGCTTCACTCCTGGTAATGTGTGTATCACCATGTGTATCACAGATGGCTAATGGGAAGTTGCCGTATAGCTCAGGGAGCTCAGCCTGGTGCTCTGTGACAACCTAGAGGGGTGGGATGGGGTGGGAGGTGGGAGGGAGGTTCAAGAGGAAGGGCACGTGTGTCTACCTATGGCAGATTCATGTTGATGTATGGCAGAAACCAACACAATTCTGTACAGCAATTGTCCTCCAATGAGAAATAAGTTTTTTTAAAAGTGAAAACAAAGTTTACTAGATAATTTTACATACAAGCTTGTTATTAATCCAACATAAGGAGTGTCCATGAACTCGCCATATGAAACATTAAACTTGTAATTATACACACACACACACACACACACACACGTATATATATATTTATGAAGTCTCACTCCTTTGAATGAGTCCCTCACACCCGAATGACATGAACTGTCTAAGCTGAGGGAGTCTGACTCTTGTGGTTTGGCTCCGGCATGTGGTCCAGTGGCAGGAAGGAGCTAATTCGATGGTAACAAGGAAGCCCCAAACCTGTGTTATAAAACCACATGGTTTATTTTTCACTCTTGTATGTGTCCCCTTAGAGGAAGGGGGGATGGAGACCCCGGGCTGTCAGATGCTTTCACGGGGAAGTGAGCAGGTCCGAGTGCACACCTGCCCTCCAAGCGGGAGGGAGCAGGCAGGGGCAGAGCCTCGGCCACAGTGTTACATGGCACGCTGCGCGAGTGCGCGGAGCACAAGCCACCCCAGCAGGGACGGGTGTGTGAGCTCACCTGGAGAAACCACCTGTGTGTACATCAGGCATGAATGCCATCTACACCAGGGACACTGAGGAGAAGGCAATGGCATCCCGAAGTGGGAGGGAGCAGGCAGGGGCAGAGCCTCGGCCACAGCGTTACATGGCATGCTACACGAGGGCACGGAGCACAAGCCACCCCAGCAGGGACGGGTGTGTGAGCTCACCTGGAGAAACCACCTGTGTGTACATCAGGCATGAATGACATCTACACCAGGGACATGAGTTCACTACATTTATTACCACACTACAGACAACAGCAACTGACACCAGCTGACTCCGGTTGATTAGTGTTCAGTGAGCACAGGATTGAGGTCAGAGGGGACGAGAAAGGTTCTGGACAGAGATTACTCATAAACTCGGCAGAGGAACTCACTTTTGGGGGGACTTGGTCTCAAAGTGAGACCTCAGGCCATCGTCTCATCCTCAGAGGACAAAACAGTAACTTGGTGACTGAGATGCTCCAGCTGGGGCTGCTGGGTGCTCCCCATGCTATTGCTTCAAGTCTGTTCACCAAGGATATGCCAGAAGTGGTTGGGGCTTCCTGGGGTCTGCAGGAGGCTTTGCCGCTGTCCCAGCAGTGGAAACCCAGGGTGCTCCCTGCTTCCCAGGGAGGCTGCAGCCTCGCCAGAGGAAAGAGCACAGGTCTTACCTTGGGGCTTTCAGGGCCCCATCTGTAACAGTTGTGTGTCCGCGGGCAGTTACTTAACCTTTCTGAGCTGCTGCTTCCTATCTGGACCAAGGGCATAATCCTGCTTCTCTTTAAGGGGTGTCAGCTACAAACTGGCACTTGCCATGGGCACTGGCTCTCTGCCTCTACAAGAATTAAATCACGTGCTGCTGCAGTTGCTGACTTTCAATACCCCCTGAAAGGAGCTCAGGATGGAGAGCAGAAATGAGGTGCTCTGTGTTGGGGGAGAAGGGGACTGGCAAAATAAATATTTTCAGGAACCAGTTATATGAGCTCAATTCTGGTATTTCTTCACATTTAGAAAAGCATTAAAATTCTTCATGGTGACGTCTGCTCCCCATGACCAACAGAAGCCTTCTAGAAAAATATATGTGCTTCTCAGATAGTAGTAGTTACTTAACAAATATTGGGGCAAATGAAAAATTAAATGTGCTTGATTGCATGTATTCCCCCTCCACCAAAATCACATATATAGGAACCCCTTCCCCTACTTCTTTGGAGCCATTTCTCAGAGCTATGTGAGGTGCTGTATCCGGGGCTGCAGTTCTGGAGTGCCTGCATGCTCAGTTGCTTCCGTCGTGTCCGACTCTTTGTGACCCCATGGACCGCAGCCCACCAGGCTCCTCTGTCCATGGGATTCTCCAGGCAAGAATACTGGAGTGGGTAGTCATGCCCTCTCCAGGGGATCTTTCTGACCCAAGGATTAAACTGGTGTCTCCTGCCTTGCAGGCAGATTCTTTACTGCAGAGCCACCGGGGAAGCCTGGGCTACAGCCCTTATTTTCCCCCAAATAAAATTTAATTTGCAACTCTCTCACTTTTTTAATTGACAAGGGCTTGCTGTAATTTAAGAAAATAATATAAGGAAATTGCCTGCACTGCTCCCTACTGTTGAGTGGAGGGAGGTCTACCTGGGACCAAGCAAGGAAGGCCAAGGGGCTGACTCCCCACCAGGGCCTGAGGGAGTGTGAGGGCTCTGCCTGGCCCAGCCCATGAGCATAACAGCCATCCCTACCAGCTCTGTGGAGGGACAGCCCAAGGTCAGTCAGGCAGAGGGCCACGGGCCTCGCAAGCCTCCTGCCTGGGGCCACAACCCCCCTGAAGGATCCTCCCTGGCTCATAGGGCCTCCCTCCGGCTTTGTTGTTCAGTCACTCAGCTGTGTCTGTGTCCGACTCTTTGTGATCCCATGGACTATAGCACGGCAGGCTTCCCTGTCCTTCACCATCTCCTGGAGTTTGCTCAAACTCACATCCATTGAGTTGGTGATGCCGTCCAACCATCTCACCCTCTGTCGCCCCCTTCTCCTCCTGCCCTCAATCTTTCCCAGCATCAGAGTCTTTTCCTGCCTGCTGGGCCTCCTCAGCTGTCTCTGGGCATCTCACCCCTGACCTTCGCATGGGCTGTCAGTTCTGCCTTCCCTAGGTTAATGTAACCTCTGAATAATTTGGCAAATTCCCCCTTGTTCAACTGAAGATCTCATCACGAGGCACAACAAAATCAATTCATATGTATGCAAGCATTTTCTCAGCAGCTGCCGCTGGCTTAGGCAGCAGATGGCTCCTGACACTCACTTGGCTGGCAGGGAGAGCCTCAGGGCCTGGATCCAAAGCGGGTCGAACAGGAGATAGAGGCAGGAAGCTCTGGATCTGCAGTCAGCATGACTGGGAGAAGGTGGCACCAGCAGGCCAGAGGGGTGGGGTGGGGTGGGGTGGGGTGGGGGGCAGCCATGGCCTGATTACCACTGGGGCTCTGAGATGCTGTGCCCCTCTGCTGCCTGGGGCGTCTGTGCATGCTTCCTCCTCCACAGGGGCCAAGTCCAGGTCTCAAGGCTGGGACGCCTTTCCTCCCCAGGGACAGCCAGTGTGCCAGTAGACTGGTCCAGACCTGTGGACTGATGCCCAGGTGGTCTCCAGCTGCTGCTGGGAGCAATATCAGAGGTGCTGGGGGCCCCTTTTGAGGTGTTTTATCCAGAGGAGACAAGACTGGGGTTCAGAGGCCTTGCTACAGCAGCCTCTCCCCCGTGCAAATCCCTGAAAAACATGAGATGAGCAGACCTTCACAGGCCAGCACCTCTGGGGTCTGCCCGCATGTCACAGGCCGCTCACATCACGGCTTCATCATGGATTCAGTCAACACTTCCTGAACCCCAATGGCGTCATGTCCTGGGAATAAGAGGATAGGGCTGGCCTTGTGGCTGCCCCAGGAGGCCCCAGGCTGGAGGAGGAGTCCGATGCATGAATGGGGCAGGGGCAGGGGCTTAAGGAGTCTGCACAGAGCAATGCCGCGGTCCTGCTTCTCATCGTGGCTGCCCGAGAGGTGTCTGCACAGCATCACCGCCCCACAACCACGCTTTGGTGAAAACAGGTTATGACTTCCACAGGCTTTAACACTGTTCTAAGTGCTTTATAAATATCAACTTATTAACCCTTTAAATTACCTCCAGGAGATGGGCACTGTCATTTACAGACAGGAAGCTGAAGTATAGACAAGGTGAGTCCTCTGCCTGGGGTGGTAAGCTGCACAACCAGGATCCTGTCTGGTTCTGAGGCCAAAGCTCACCTGCAGTCAGCTCCTGGCTGAGGGCCCCCAGTGGACTCTGAATCCCATTTTTTTCTTCCCTTAGCACATCCACAAAGACAAAAATACTTCAGGCTGCAGGGCTGCACACAAGCAGTGGGAACCAGAAGGGACTCTGATCAGCGTGTTTAGTTCTGAAGGGGGCCAGCTCAAGGCACAGAATCTCAGCGACCCAGGAAAGTGGGGGAGACCCTCTATCAAGGAAAAGTCTCAGGATCTGGGTCTTTTCATGTGTGGATAATGTTAGGGAAAATTCACTGCTGATACTGATTTTAGCTCTTGGAAAACCGAGCCAGAGAGCACCAGTGTCCACAGAATTGTGCTGAGAGCAAGCATGACTTCCCTGGTGGTTCAGTGGTAAAGAATCCACCTGCAACACAGGAGACCTGGGTCTGATCCCTGGGTCAAGAAGATCCCCTGGAGAGGGAAATGGCAACCCACTCTAGTATTCCTGCCTGGAGAATCCTATGGACAGAGGAGCCTGGCGAGCTGCAGTCCTTGGGGTTGCAGAGTTGGACACAACTGAGCGACTAACACACACACACACACACACACACACACACAGAGAGAGAGAGAGAGAGAGAGAAAGCATAGTTATGGCCATTGAACCAAGTGGGCTCAGTGCTAAGGTATCAGACTTGGCAGGTCTTGTTTGGGGACAGCAGTAAAGTCTATCAATACAGAGGGTCTGACTATAAAGTAACAACATCGCTTCTGTGTACGGATGCCCGGCCCTAGCCCTCCCTCAATGTGGGTTCTGGCATCAGCTGAGCGCCTTACACCGCTGCAGCAGGTGGACAGGTACATGGAGGAGGGTGATGGCATGAGTCTAGCCCACTGATGCAGTTTACCTCTGACTTGCAGCAGGGAGCAAGGCCTTCTGGAGAATAAAGGCTCTAGGAGGCTGGGACTGGAAGAAGCCCAGAACCAGGACAGCCTGGAGTCCAGGCAGGCTCCAGGCACTGCAAAAGATAAAGTTGTGTTCCCTAGCCTGTTGGGAGTTCAGTGTGGCTGAGTCAGGGATGTGAGGAGCAGGGGGCAGAGGGAGGGGCATAGCTGAGGAAGGAGTTGGCAAGACCAAGCCTGTGGGCAGAGCTACTCACCCCATTGGCCTTTGCTCTGAACAATCTGTGGGTGCTTAAGGATCATGTTTCAGTTCTTCCTATTCATTCTGCCCCAGTCTGGGAACTCTCAAGTCCCAGTGCATTGATAGGCTTCAATCACCACCACTGCCAATATCATCACCATCAATATCACCATCATACCACCACCACCACGACCACCATCAGTAATAACAACAAATCTGCCTTTCCAAGGTGGCACAATCAGACACTGTTCTGAGAGAACAGACATCACCCTGGCAACACTTCTCTGCAGCCATCACAGTGTTGAATCTCATTGGCTGAGGCCCTGGAAGGACGCTGGAGGAGAGGTTCTTGCAGGGCAGGTTCTCTGAGACGGGCTCCTCCAGGGTGACCCCCTGGTGTCGGGCTTCTGCAGCCCACCTTCCCTCTGGTTATTTTGTCACAGAGGCTGCCAGGGAGGCCCCCTGCTCACAGACCACTTTCTCAGCATCTCAGGTGGGTGTGCATCAAATTTTGACGTGGGGAACCTAACGTGCATGGCTTCCCTGTTACCCCAGGGGGTACATTTCCAGGCAGTTCTGCCATGTGGCACCTAACGGAGCCACTTCTCTGCACCAGGTAGCCATGCTGACACCTTCTGTAGTGAGACCAGGTCTCACTTGGACAGGGGTGTTGGCTGCTCCTCATAGCTCCCTTCAACTATTATCAGAGTTCTCCTGATACAAGCAATTCCTTCATCACGCCAAACCCATTATGACTGTAATAATTCCTTATAGAATAAGCTTTCCCTTTTAAATCACTATGTGGTTTCAGACTCCTAGTTGGGCCATGACTGACACGAAAACCACACAAATTGTCCCGTTTCTGGCTTTTGTATAAGCCAGTCCCACAGCCTGTCTCATCTGGCTAACAGGGTTCAGTGGCTAAGAGCACAAACTCTAGGGCCAGACTGCCTGTGTTCAGACACCAGGTCTAGCATTGGCTGGTGGAAACCACTTCATCTCTCTATGCCTGGATCTAACCATCTGTAAAATTCGGACAACAGGACTGAGGGTGGAATTATGTGAATTAACATATGTAAAGGGTTTGGCACATCAGTGTTATGTAAGTATTTTATATTATCAGGATTAGGTTCTTTTGACTCACACTGAGGGTTTCAGCACCAGGAGCCCCTCTTTGAGACGGTCTGTCTGGCCACTTCCCAGCCCAGGCTGAGTTAGGCTCCCTCCCCTGTGCTTCCACACTGATCCAGCCCTCACACCCTCACTGCACTGATGTCACCCTGTTGTCACTGCAGGTTTATTTCTGCAGATCTTGATGAGGGCAGGGCGTGTCCCCAGGGCCTCACACAGCACCTTAGTGAGGGAGGGGTAAGTGAGTTAAGATGCTCTGGAAATAGACAGGATTACTTGAGTAAGAGGTGTGCTAAGGGACATGCCTGTGAGGTCAAAGTGGGCAGGAACAGAAGAATGTAGGGAGAGCCTTCAAATTACAAGGTAGGTCTGACATGTATGAAGGAGGTGGGTAAGGAAGGAGGTCTGGGTAGAAGGATCTCAGACCTCAGTTCAGTTCAGCCGCTCAGTCGTGTCTGACTTTTCTGACCCCCATGAACCACAGCACATCAGGCCTCCCTGTCCATCACCAACTCCTGGAGTTTACTCAAACTCATGTTCATTGAATCAGTGATGCCATCCAACCATCTCATCGTCTGTCATCTCCCACCTTCAATCTTTCTCAGTATCAGGGGCTTTTCAAGTGAGTCAGCTCTTTGCATTGGGTGGCCAAAGTACTGGAGTTTCAGCTCCAGCATCAGTCCTTCCAATGAATATTCAGGACTGATTCCCTTTAGGATTGACTGGTTGGATCTCCACGCAGTCCAATGGACTCTCAAGAGTCTTCTCCAACACCACAGTTCAAAAGCATCAATTCTTCAGTGCTCAGCTTTCTTTATTGTCCAACTCTCACATCCATACATGACTAATGGAAAAAACATAGCTTTGACTAAATGGACATTTATTGGCAAAGTAATGTCTCTGCTTTGTAATATGCTGTCTAGGTTGGTCATAGGTTTTCTTCTAAGGAGCAGGCGTCTTTTAATCTCATGGCTGCACTCCCTCACCATCTGCAGTGATTTTGGAGCCCCCCCTAAATAAAGTCTGTCACTGTTTACACTGTTTCCCCATCTATTTCCCATGAAGTGATGGGACCAGATGCCATGATCTTCATTTTCTGAATACTGAGCTCTAAGCCAACTTTGTCATGCTCCTCTTTCACTTTCATCAAGAGGCACTTTAATTCTTCTTCACTTTCTGCTGTAAGGGTGGTATCATCTGCATATCTGAGGTTATTGAAATTTCTCCCGGCAATCTTGATTCCAGCTTGTGCTTCATCCAGCTCAGCGTTTCTCATGATGTACTCTGCAAATAAGTTAAATAAGGAGGGTGACAATATACAGCCTTGCCGAACTCCTTTCCCTATTTGAAACCAGTCTGTTGTTCCATGTCCAGTTCTAACTGTTGCTTCCTGACCTGCATACAGATTTCTCAAGAGGCAGGTCAAGTGGTTGGTACTCCCATCTCTTGTGATCCACACAGTAAAAGGCTTTGGCATAGTCAATAAAGCAGATGTTTTTCTGGAACTTTCTTGCTTTTTGGATGATCCAACGAATGTTGGCAATTTGATCTCTGGTTCCTCTACCTTTTCTAAATCCAGCTTGAACATCTGGAAGTTCATGGTTCATGTACTGAAGCCTGGCTTGGAGAATTTACTAGTGTGTGAAATGAGTGCAACGGTGCAGTAGTTTGAGCATTCTTTGGCATCTCAGGCCTCAGAGCTGTCCTAAGATAGATCTGCCCAGGCTGCTGGGGCATCCTTGAGCCAGTCCTTGACTGGAGGAGTCCCACAGTTCACCAGAATGGGCCTGCGTGACTACTGCACGATGATCAATCCCTTCCTGAAGGGAGCCTACGAGAGGCCTGGCTTCAGTGAAAGCATGGTGGTGGATCTAGACAAACAACAGCTGGGACTGTCAGTCAGTTGCTTCCAAAGCAGATCTGAGCATCATGGTTGCCACAGTAACTGACAGGCAGGAGGCAGGCCACACCCCGAGCATATAGGCCAAAAGCAGGGATGCCAGGATCTGTCACCTTGATGCAGGGAGAGGGGGGTGGGCCCATGGACCCCTGTGAGTGAGCCTGCATACACATCCATATTAATATATATAAATATAGTGGTAAGTCCTTATATATACTGAATGAATAAAGTCATTCAAAATTTCACCATTATAGGATTATTTTCTGTTATGAAATTTTGAATTTCAGAAAATTTGCAAATTTTCTTCCAGGTCTTATCATAACTACATTATTGCAATTCTCATGCATGTTATACTTCATGTTTTAAAATATTCGATATTTAGAATATTTCCTCGTTTCTACCTCAGCTTTCATAATTATGCTTTTCAGTAACTTAATAATATTCATAATGGATGAACCAAAATTTCCTAACTCACTGTTTTCCAGTATTTCCATTATCCTTATTTTCTTCTGTATTATAGGTAACACTTGCATGTGTATCTTTGGACATACATGATTTAATTTCTGCTGGATTATAGCTCTAGGATAAACTTCTAGGTTTGAAGTTACTGGATCAAAAGATATAGTTTTGTAATTATGTCAAATTTTGCTCCATTGCTTTCTAAAAATATTATGTCAGTTACATTATGTGTATGTTATCAATTGCTGCATAAAAATTATCATAAAATGAAGTGGCTTAAAATAACCTACAATTACTGTCTCTCTGTGTCTGTGGGTTGGTGATCCAGGCATGGTTTAGCTGTGTCCTCTACTTCAGGGTGTCACAGGCTGCAGCGAAAGTGTCGGCTGAGGCTGGGGTCTCATCTGAGACCTGACTGGGGAGGGATTTTCTTCCAAGTTCGCATGTGCTGTCAAGACTCAGTTCCCTGCGGGCTGTGGGGCTAGGGGCCTTGGTGCTCAGCTGGCTGTGAGTCAGAGGCTGCACTCAGTTCCCTGCCTTGTCGGCCTCTCCAACAAGGTAGGATGCTTCATCGAAGCATGCAGCTGAGAAGATAGCAGTCTGCTGGTAAGAAAAAGTCAGTCTTTTGTAACAATCACAATTGACTTATTCTGTCGTGTTGAACCAAGAGAAGTAAGGGGAGAAGATGACACAGGCCAAAGGAGCAGGAGCAGGGATTACTGGGGGCCATCCTGGAGGCTGCCCCAGAATGTCACCAAGAGGACACATTGCTCCAACTTCACCACAACCTCAACCACCCAGAATGTTCTAGGATTTAGAAATTACCTGTACAGCAGGGGTAAAAGACCATCTCCTATTTTAATGACTTCTCTAGTGTGGTGTTTCCCCCAGGGCCACCTGGGTCCTTTGCTTTCAGCCGCTGCCAATTAATTTCCCAAAAGGTATCAACTGAGAGCCATGTAAGGACATGCCCCCATCGGGGCTCTGAGAGCTGTGAGTGAAGCCCTGTGTGAGGCAGCGTCCCTGAAGGGGTTCCAGCCTCAAGAAACTTCTGGTATTTGAACAGCAACCCCAAGACCTGAACACCCTACTATCTGTACCCCTAACATTTAGGAACCAATCTTCTCTTAAAGCTTACTACAAACCGATTCACATTTTGCAAATTTTACTTTCACTGTCAGGACAATCCTGTAGGATTCATATTAATGTCCCCATTTTACAGATAGGAAGGATCACAAATGTGAAGTCACTTGTTCAAGGTCACTCTGATAAAGTGGCAGGAAAGAAAGTGAAAGTGTTACTCAGTCATGTCCAATTCTTCGCAACCCGATGGGCTGTGGCCCTCCAGGCTCCTCTGTCCATGGGATTCTCCAGACAAGAACACTGGAGTGGGTTGCCATTGCCTTCTCTAGCGGATCTCCCCGACCCAGGGATCGAACCCTGGCCTCCTGCTTTGCAAGGGGACTCTTTATCGTCTGAGCCACCAAGGAATAGCTGCCCCATCTTTGTTCTCTACCTCCTAAGGTACCCTGGTCCTCAGCTGGGGCCTCCATAACACCCCTCCCCTCCTCCCCATCCCCACCGCAGCACTAAACATTACAGATAGGGTGGGCCCTTTCCCTTCAGTTAGCTGGAAGGTCTCTCCTAGAAGTTCCCAAAGCCTCGGCCAGTGACCTTTTATTTCCTGATAAAAGAGGTGAGGCTGGAAAGTTACCTCTAAGTGGCAGGGGAGAAAGGCTATAGAGACCACAGAACATGGTTTTAATCTTTGGGGGATCAACCCCTGAACTGCTTTTAGGGGCACAAAATATCACAGAATTTGGGGTCAGCCTCCCCTAAAGCCTCTGAGAAGGGGGTCCCTGGAGCCCTGAGAAGTAATCTGTGCCCTATAGGAAGGGAAGTGACGCACAGCGTCCTGGTTTCCCCCATGAAGTCAGCAATCATGGCCAGGCCATGCCCTTGCAAAGTCCCAAGTTGGGAAGGAAGGACAGGGCACATATGTTTCACAATGGCTGTGCCCAGGGCACCCAGTAAGCCGTACTGTAACTGCTCAGAGACCTTAAGGAGCCAAACCTCTGTCTGTGGGAGCTTCAAAGTCTTGTTCATTTATTCCCAAATGGGGAGAATCTCAGTCAAGAGTTGTAAATGGGACACACAACCCTGCCTGTGCAGAAAGTACATTTCAGTAGAGGAGATGTTCGGCCATGGTCACTTAATTACTTAATCACAGTTGGCAGTAAAGGCTAGGAAGAGCACTAAGGTGCAAAGGGTCTTCCCAGATGGCGCTAATGGTAAAGAATCCACCTGCCAATGCAGGAGATCCAAGAGACACAGGTTCCATCCCTGGGTCGCGAAGATCCCCTGGAGAAGGCAATGGCAACCTACTCCAGCATTCTTGCCTGAAGAAAAGCCCACGGACAGAGGAGCCTGGAGGGCTACAGTCCATGGGGTCTCAGAGTTGGACACAACTGAGCAACTGACCACCACACAGGAATGCCTACAAAGGGTTTTACGCAGAAGAGAACCCTGTCAGACCTGCGCTCTGAGAGCTGGGAGAGGTGGGGAGAATGGCCAGGAAGCCCATATGAGGAACCACCTGGGGAGGCCAGGGCTGGAGCCACTGTGGGGTGGGCGGGGTGGGGGGTTGGATGGAGCTGGAGTTTCTGGGCAGGGAGATCACCAGGCTGGGCCCTGGTGGGAAGAAGGGGTGATGGGGAGGACAGCTCAGTCCAGACACATCCTCAGTCAGAGCTGCCGCGTGCCTGCCAGTGGTGCAGCAGGAGAGCTCTGGATGGTAGCAAACGGCAAGGGTATGCAGGATGCGGGCATCAGGGGATCAGAGTCAGCCCAGGGAATCAGGGGATCAGAGTCAGCCCAGGGAATCAGGGGATCAGAGTCAGCCCAGGCTTGAAGCGGGCCATGGGGAGGGCGTATGGGGCCTGAGAACAGCCCTTGAGTGGAGACAAAGTCTGCGATTTGGACTAGAAGGAGTCAAGGAAGTGGCATCTCAGGAGGTCACCTCCCCGTCCCCAGTGGTGCCAGGGCTCTCCTCCCCTCCCATCCAGATGGAGCAGCAGGAACGCCTGGCCTCCTCTCAGCTCTTGCAGCACTGAAGCGACTGACGGGGGCATGGGACCATCTGTCCGCCTGGTCAAGCCTGTGTCCAATGCTGCCCAGGGACCTGGGAGAGGCAGTGCTGTGCCCTCAGAACCATCTGCTGGGCCCCAGGGCAGACACCGCCAGGATTGCCCAGAATGGGGACAGAGCACTGAGCCCAGCTCACCATCAAGGACCCAGCAGGAAGACAGGCCAGCCCTGCCTGCTCACTCTATCCATGGTCTTCTGGCAGGGCCCACCAGCCACTCCTGAGTGGGCCTCCTGGGCTGGTTTTGTGTCCCTTCTGCGTGGGGCCTAATTATACCCTCTGCTCTGAGTTACACTGATACCAGGCCTGAATTCTTCACCTCTTCCACGGAAAACATAATCACCAACAAAAGGAATATATGGGGACTTCTCTGGTGGTCCAGTGGCTAAGACTCCACACTCCCAATGCAGGGGGTCTGGGCTCAATTCCTGGTCAGGTAACTAGATCCTGCATGTACAACTAAGACCTGGTGCAGTCAAATTAAAAAAAAAAAAAAAAAAGATACATGAATGGCCTGAAAAGATGCTCAACATCACTAATTATTAGACAAATGCGAATCAACACTACAATGAGATATTACATCAGTCAGAATGGCCATCATTAAAAAGTACAAGTAACAAATGCTGGAGAGGATGTGGAGCAAAGGGAACCCTTTGTAGGGAACCCTTCTACACTGTAGGTGCAGCTACCATGAAAAACTATATGGGACGTTCAGTGGTTGGACTTCACCTTCGGTGTGGGAACAGTGAGGGTCTGATCCCTGGTTGGGGAGTTGGGATCTCACATGCCTTGTGGCTGGGAAATCAAAACAGAGTTAATGTTATAATGAACTGAATAAAGACTTTAAACAACCCAAATGTTCATCGACAGATGAATGGATAAAAGATGTGGTACATATATATAGTAGAATATTTCTCAGCCATAAAAAAGAATGAAATAATGCTATTTGCAGCAACATGGATGCAACTAGAGATTATCACAGTAAGTGAAGTAAGTCAGAAAGAGAAAGACAAACACCAAATGATATCATCACTTATATGTGGAATCTAAGATATGATGCAAATTAACTTACCTACAAAACAGAAACAGACATAGAGTACAGACTTGCAGTTGTCAAGGGGGAGTGCGTGGGACATGGATGGAGTGGGAATTTGAGATTAGCAGATACAAACTAGTACATAGAGAATAGACAAACGAGGTCCTACTGTGTAACACAGAACACTATATTCAATATTCTATAATAAACCGTAATGGAAAAAGAATACAAAATAGATACATATTTGTATAACTGAGTCACTTTGCTGTACAGCAGAAAATAATATAACATTGTAAATCAACTATACTTCAATAAAATAAATTAAAACTAAAAGAATACGGGAATGACCAAGAGAACCTGGCTTACTCATCACAGTTCTTCTCATCTTCCCTGCTGGGGTCTCCTGTCCAAGCATCAAAAGTGGGGGGGAGGGGTCTGTCTATCCAGCTGAGGTCTGGAGAGAAACAAGCCTGGCAAGGCTGCAGCTCCCAATGGTCCCGAGTGGGACACCAGGCCTGGCCCATTGCCCAGCAGCACCCCTCTGCTCTCCTCACCACCCTCCCTTTCCTCCCCAAGCACTCACCTGCTCTGTCCTGACTGCAGGGCCTCAGCTTTGCAGGCCTGCTCCTTCCTCTCCCTCGGCCAGAATGCCTAGCAGGAGGTCCCGCCAGGTTCCAGCAACACCTTCTCTCTCCTTCAGGCCCAGGGGCTCTCCTGGGGCCCTGCAAGGCTGTTGGGCACCCAGCCCTCTCTGAGCTGCCATCTGCACTGGATACACCTCTCTTAAAGCCCCACGGGGAGCTCTGTCTTCCAGCTCTTGGGCCCATATGGGCTTCTCATCTCGGCCTCTCAGAACCTTTAATTTCTACCACAGGAGGAGGAGATTGGGATTTGACCACCAAGCAAACTATGCGGTGATTCCTCACTGTAAGAAAGTGGCTGCATCCCACAAACACCTCTGGTGGTGAGATGCAGTCTGACCCCTTTAGCCCCCTGTAATCAAACAGCAAGGAAGACAGACTTCTGTTTATTTATGTGCTGGCACCCAGGCCCTCCTGTAATGACCTCACACAACCCCACAGGCCTGCCAGGGAGTTTACATCAGCCCCAATTTACAGTAGAGGAACCAAGGCTCAGATTCATAAAGGGATGTGTCCGAGGTGACTTAGGTCATGAGTGGTGGGCTGGGATAGGAACTGGGCTGTTAAACCTCAAAGCCTGCAAGTCTGCTGACACTGGGCTGAGGGCTTGCCTGAGTCCGCGGCGAGTGGCACCTGCCTGAGCTGGAACCATCCAGGCCACGAGGCCCTCAGGAGCCGCCAGGGCCAAGCGCTGCCCGCCACATCTGCAGCACTGAGTCCCGGCGGGCCGTGTAGGGCAGGTGTTTAATGCGGAACCAGTGTCTGGGAATGACATTCCCGCTGGGGGTGTAGAGTTTCTTCCCCCGCTGGCCCAGCAGACTGCGAAGGGCCAGGTTGCCTGACAGAACCTTCTCGTAGAATTCCACCCCGCCCCGGGCATAGGCTGCAGACAGGGAGGCCGTGCGGCGGTCCAGCCAGGCTTCCAGGGCGTGAGTGAGAGAGTCCGTGGAGAAGGCATAGGCCACGAAGCCCGCCACTGCTGCCACCAAGTTGAAGGCGGCCCGCAAGCTCATGGGGCCTCCGTAGAGCCCCAAGGCGTGCTTGGCCCCCACACCCAGTGCCCAGGTGCCCGCCAGGCAGGCTGGGGCAGGCAGGGCCTGCAAGGCGGCTGCCCCACTCTCCAGGTACACCACCTCCTTGGCCAAGGCGAACTTCTGGGCATCGTGAGACAGAGTCAGGGCATCTCTCAGCCGGGCGCCTGCTGGGCTCCGCCAGTCCACTCGCTGCCCGTGGACAACCACAGGCCGGTCAGTGTTGGTTACTGGGCCACGGAGGAAGCTGGCAGGGATGCCTACGACAGCCCCACCAGGGAGTCTCGGGAAGCCAGCACTCACAGGCTGGAAGGTGAAGGTGGTAAAGGCCTCGAAGTGGTGGCCCGAGGGGATGCCAATGTCCTGCTGCACCTCCTGGAAGAGCCTCTCCAGTTCTGGGGACAGAGGCGCCGGCTGGCCCTGAGGCCAGTACTGGTACAGCCACTGGACCACAGGATCCGGGAAGAGGTGGTACGAGATCTGGGCCCCAAACACGCCTGCACAGGAGCCCACCAACAGGCCTGTCCTATGTCTCTGCACAAACACTGTGGCCCGCCACAGGGGACCTGCCATGAGGGCTGCCACTGCTGTAACCTGGGCCAAGAGAAAGAGAAGTAAGCCAACAACTGCAGACCAAACACCCCGGGGCCACATCCTCTTAAACTGACGCAATACGCACAGTAGCCAAGAACTGGCCCCAGCTCTGTCTCTGCGTCACCACTTACCAAACGCGCACATGACAGGGGCCCACCAGGAGGGAGTCTGTGCGGAGTAAGGAAACGCACGCGAAACAATCAGTGTCTGGCAAAGAGCAGACACCCCTTGGCCAAGGCGAACCTCTGGGCATCGTGAGACAGGGGTCAGGGCATCTCTCAGCTGGGAGCCTGCTGAGCTCTGCCAGTCCACTCACTGCCCATAGACAACCACGGGGCTGTCAGTGTTGGTCATTGGGCAACCCAGGAAGCTGGGGGGGATGATCACAATGGCCCCACCAGGGAGTCTTGGGAAGCCGTGGAATGGCTGTAATTACAACTTTGATTCCCACGGCTAGGCACGGCCCCAAGTAGCCCACCTCTCACTCCACTGCCATACTGAACATGAGCACTGATTTATACCTGAAACACATGCTCGGCTTATTCCGTCCTTCCTATATGCCTGACACAGTTCCGAGAGCTGTACCCATATTATTTAACAACTGAATCCTTACAACTCTGTGACCTTATCATTATGATGTCCCTATTTTAAAGCGGTGAACACTGAGGCACAGATAGGCCTCAACTAGTAACGTGGAAGAGCTATGGGCAGAACTGCTGCTGCTGCTAAGTCGCTTCAGTCGTGTCCGACTCTGCGACCCCATAGATGGCAGCCCACCAGGCTCCCCCGTCCCTGGGATTCTCCAGGCAAGAACACTGGAGTGGGTTGCCGTTTCCTTCTCCAATGCATGAAAGTGAAAAGTGAAAGTGAAGTCGCTCAGTTGTGTCCGACCCTCAGCGACCCCATGGACTGCAGCCTTCCAGGCTCCTCCGTCCATGGGATTTTCCAGGCAAGAGTACTGGAGTGGGGTGCCATTGCCTTCTCCAATGGGCAGAACTACGTCCCTCCAAATTCCTGTGGTGAAGTCCTAACTTCCAGGAGGAGGAACATGACTGTACTTAGAAATAGCATCTTTAAAGAGGTAATTAAGTTAAAGTGAGGTCATTAGGATAGTCCCTAATCCAATCCAGAGTGGGACATTAGGACCCAGACACAGAAGGACTGCGAGGACGCAAGCCAGAAAGAAGGTGGCCATCTACAAGCCAGTGGGAGAGGCCTCAGAAGAGAAACCAGCCCTGCCAACACCTTGCTCTTGGACCTCGGGCCTCCAGAATTCCAAGAAAACACATTTCTGCCACCCAGTTCTTGTCCCTACAGCTCTAGCAGACAAATACAGGCCCAGTATTTGAACACAAGTGTCCACAGCAAATTTTTCACTATAGATTATTTTTTATGATAAATTATAAACATGCATGAAAGTGGAAAAATAGTAAATTATAAACTAACTTCAATCTGTCAAGTCATGGCTAACGTTGTTTCATCTCTACTCAAACGCATAATCTCCAGCTAGTTTATTTCCAAACACAGTAGGGCCATACTATTATTTCATCCGAAAATATTTCAGTAAAATTCACAACTATTTAACTTCAGGTGAAGCTTACTGTCTTCCTGTCTCTAAAGTGTTAAATTAGCAAACAAACTGCTGCAAAAAAGAAGGCAGCATATTCCTTAAGAGTCACGTCACTGTGCCTTTTCGCTAAGGAGGCAACCAAAGCCAGGACAGGACCCTTAGCACCAAGGCCACGCGCCCCAGGGAGGCGTGGGAGGGGGTGCCGCGCATCTCGCAGGCCGCTGGGCGAAGAAGGACCCTCGCTCCACGCGGCATCCTCTGCCTACGCCCACGGCTGGAACACACCGTGAAAGGAGCCCGCTGGGGTCCGCTTGTCTACCCGCCCCATTCCGCACGCTCACCTCCTCCTCCGCCGCAGCCAGGTACGCCGAGCACGTAGGCCAGGCGCAAAGCACGCCGGCCGGCTCTGGGGGCGGAGACAAAGGGGCGGGACCCTAGGGGGCGGGGCTGAAGTAGCAATGCACGCCCCCCGGCTTCGGGGGCGGGGCTCCGGGGGCGGAGACAAAAGGGGCGGGAAACTCGGGGGCGGAGCGCAGGGCGGGACCCTGGCTGCTTAGCTCAAGCTGAGACTCAGCTAGTGAATGCCCTTGGGGGCATCTGTCCGCGGGCTGTTTCTTTCTACCAAGGCTGTCTGGGCGGTCCCTGTGTAGCCCTGGAGAGATCAGCGTCAGGGTGTGGGTCAGGAGGCTTCTGGCGGACCTTCTGTCGGAGCCCACGCCCCGTCCTACCGCCAGGTCCCATCGTTTCCCGTAGGGAAGCGCTCTGTGCTGGCGGGGCCTCTGCCCCAGCTCCTCCCAAGTGGTCCACACTGTACAGTCCGCGGAGCTGCGTCACACCTGTCAGCTCACTTTCCCAGCTGCTGTGCGAGGGTCAGGGGTCAGCCTGCCTGGGCCCAGGCCATTCCTTTACGCGCTGTCTGTGGCTGCTTTCCCTTAGAAGGGCAGAGGGGAGTAGCCAGGACAGAAACAGTCTGTCCAGAGCCTAAAACACTATCTGGCCACTTGCAGAAGAGGTCTGTAAGACTCTGAAGTACAGGTGAAGTTGTGGGGAATCTGCTGGTGATGGACCAAGCTTTGTAAAGTCACAGTGAAGTCTGAGAGGCCTGCAAGGGGTGGGTGGTTGGGACTAGATTAGAGGATGAACAGGATATGAATATAGGGATAAACATCCATGATGGATAAAAGGGCATCTGATGGTTGCTTTTTTTTTTTTTTTTCCCATTGTGGTGAGGTACACATGATATTTACCATCTTGACCATTTTATAGCATATAGTACAGTGGTAGTACAGCCGTCACCACTGTCCACCTCCATGGCTGTTCATCTTGTAAAGCTGAAGCTCTGTATCCATCAGATGATAACTTCCATTCCTCTTCCCTCTGCTCTCTGGCATCCACCATTCTACATTCTGTCTCTATATTTCAACCACTAAGTATCTCCTGTAAGTGGAATCAGAACTTCCTTCTTTGTAAGGCTAAACAATGTTGCTCCATATGAAAATGGCAGGTTTTGCTTATCCATTCACCTGTTGATGGGCACTTGGATTGCTTCTGCATTTTTGCTATTATGATCTTGCTACTGTGAACATGAGTGTACAAGTATCTCTTCAAGACCCTGCTTTCAATTCTTTTGGGTATACACAGAAGTAGAACTGTCACATAATATGTTCATTTCATTTTTAAAGTCTTTGAGGATCTGGCATCCTGTTTTCCACAGAGGCTGTACCGTTTTACACTCCTGCCAACAGTGCTCAAGCGTTCCAATTTCTTTACATCTTTATCAATGTGTGTTATTTTGTTTTTTTTTTTAATAGTAGTCATTCTAGTATATGTATGTGGTGGTATCTTGTAGTTTTGATATGCTTTTCCCTAGTGATTAGCGATTTTGAGCACCTTTGCCTACGCTCCTTGGACATCTGTATGTTTTCTTTGGAGAAATGTCTATTCAAAACCTTTGTCCATTTCTTAATTGGGTTGGGTTTTGTGTGTGTGGTTGAGTTTTAGGAGTTGTCAGTATACTCTAGATGTTAATCCCTTATCAGATATGTGATGCAAATATTTTCACCCATTCTGTGGGTTGCCTTTTAAATCTGAGGATATTGTCTTGATGCACAACATTTTAAATTTTCATAAATTCCATATCTCCTATTTCTATTTTGTTGCCCATGCCTTTTGTGGTATATCCAAAAAATTATTGCCAGAGCTAGTGTCATGACGTTTTTGCCCTATGTTTCCTTCTAAGAGTTGTATAATTTTGGTCTTTGATCCATTTTGAGTTAATTTTTGAATATGCTGTTAGGTAAGGATCCATGTGGATAGACAGTTTTCTCAGCAACACTTGCTGAAAAGACTTTTTTCCCCATTGAATAGTCTTCACACCGTTATCAAAAATCATTTGATCAAAAATGATTTGATCATATATGCCAGGGTTTATTTCTGGACTCTTTATTCTGTTCCATTATTATATGTGCTAAGTCACTTCAGTCATGTCTGACTCTTTGCAACCCCATGGACTGTAGCCTGCCAGGCTCCTCTGTCCTTGGAACTCTCCAGGCAAAAATAATGGAGTGGGTAGCCATTCCTTTCCCCAGGCGATCTTCCCAACCCAGATATCGAAGCCAGGTCTCCTGCATCACAGGCAGATTCTTTACCGTCTTAGCCACCAGGAAAGCCCTCCATTGATTTTTGTGTATGTCTTTATGCCTGCACTCACACCGTTTTGACACTATCTTTTTAGTAAGTTTTGAAATCAGGGAGTACGAATCCTTCAGCTTAGTTCTTTTTTCAAGATCATTTTGTGGGTCCATATTCAGGGTCCCTTGAAATTTCATATGAATTTTGGGATGGATTTTTCTATTTCCACAAAAAATATAATTGGGACTTTGATAGGGACTGCTTTGAATCTTTAGATTGCTTTGGGTAGTACCGCCATCTTAATAATATTAAGTCTTACACTTCATGAACATGGGATGTATTTCCATTTATTTATGTCTTCTTTGATTTCTTTCAGCAATGTTTTGTAGTTTTCAGTGTATAAGTCTTTCACCTCTTTGGTTAAGGTCATTCCTAAGCATTTTATCCTTGTTGTTGCCATTGTAAATGGAACTGCTATCATCATTTCCTTTTCAGATTGTTTATTGTTAGTGTATAGCAACTGACTTGTGTGTGTGGACTTTGTATCCTGCTACTTTGCTGAATTCATTTATTAGCTCTAATAAGTTTTTGTGCAATTTTTTAAACGTAATTTTTTTAAAACGTAATTTTGTATCATCTATGACAGAGATAATTTTACTTCTTCCTTTCCAATTTGGATGCCTTTTATTTCTTTTTCTTGCCTAATCTGGCTAGATCTTCTAGGACTATGTTGAATATAACTGGTGAAAGTAGGCGTTCTTGTCTTGTTCCTGATCTTAGAGAAAAAGCTTTCAGTCTTTCACCATTGACTAGGATGTTTGCTGTGGATTTTTCATATATAGCTTTTATTATGTTGAGGCAGTTTCCTTCCATTCCTAGTTTGTTGAGTGTTTATTCTTGAAAAGGTGTTGAACTTTTCAAGTGCTTTCCCTGCATCTGTTGAGTTGATCATGTGGTTTCTGTTCTTTATTCTGTTGATGTGGTATATTATATTGATTGATTTTCATATGTTGAACCATCCTTGTATTGTAGGAATGAATCCCACTTCGTCATGATGTATAATCTCTTCAATTTGCTGCTGAATTCCTATTTTGTTGAGAATGTTTGCATTAATTTCATAAAGGCTATTGGCCTGAAGTTTTCTTTTCTTGTAGTGTCTTTATCCAGAGAAGGCAATGGCACCCCACTCCAGTACTCCTGCCTGGAAAATCCCATGGATGGAGGAGCCTGGTAGGCTGCAGCCCATGGGGTCGCGAAGAGTTCACTTTTCACTTTCATGCATGGGAGAAGGAAATGGCAACCCACTCCAGTGTTCTTGCCTGGAGAATCCCAGGGATGGGGGAGCCTGGTAGGCTGCCGTCTTTGGGGTTTAGAGTCGGACACTACTGAAGCGACTTAGCAGCAGTCTTTATCTGACTTTGGTATCAGAGTCACGCTGGCTATAGAATGAATCAGGAGGAATTCCTTCCTCTTCAATTTTTTTGGAAAAGTTTGAGAAGGATTGGCATTAGTTCTTATTTAAATATTTAGTAATCTTCACCAGTAAAGCCATTGGCTTTAGGACTTCTCCTTGTTGGGAGACTTTTGATTACTGATTCTATCTCACTTGTCATAGGGCTTTCAAATTTTCTATTTCTTCCAAAAATGTTTTCTGAGGAGGCTTTTGGGCATGAAAGGAATACTTAAGAGTTACTTATGTTTTAATTACTACCAATTACTATTTAATTACTATTGATTAAAGATCAAGTTTAAATATCTCGTGTCTCTTAAGCCTAAAACCTTAATTTACAAATATTGTTATTATTATTATTTTTTACTTTATTTTACTTTACAATACTGTATTGGTTTTGCCATACATCAACATGAATCCACCACGGGTGTACATGTGTTTCCAATCCTGAACCGCCTCTCCCACCTGCCTCCCCATACCATCTCTCTGGGTCATCCCAGTGCACCAGCCCCAAGCATCCTGCATCCTGCATCGAACCTAGACTGGTGATTTGTTTCTTATATGATATTATACACGTTTCAATGCCATTCTCCCAAATCATCCCACCCTCTCCCTCTCCTACAGAGTCCAAAAGACTGTTCTGTACATCTGTGTCTCTTTTGCTGTCTCGCATACAAGGTTATCATTACCATCTTTCTAAATTCCATATATATGTGTTAGTATACTGTATTGGTGTTTTTCTTTCTGGCTTACTTCACTCTGTATAATCGGCTCCAGTTTCTCTTACTAATAAATTCAGTGATCTTTGTATAAAAATAAGATTTTGTTTCTACCTGTTCTTTGGTTAACTATCAGTTAACCATGGGCTTTATAATGAAATCTTCCTTAATCTTACCATAGCACTTCTGTACTTAAGTGGTCAAATTCTCTTGGACATCTCAAACTATACTTTCAACTTTAATTTAGTTGGTTCTCTTAAATATAACAATATCCAACCCCTGCCAAGTAGTCTCATTCCCAAATCAAATCTTATAAGCAAAATATTCTTAACCACTAAGCAACTCTTATAAATCTAATAAAACAGACACAGAAATGTAACAGATCTTCTTACCTGTTTTAAACATCTTAAATGAAGTACATATAAAACAGAGGAATAAAACTTGTTATTACAGATAACCTACCCAGCACAGAAGTATCAACTTAGGTAGATTCTTTTATTCATCTTGACATCTCAAATGTATTCCCCTGATCCTGGAGCACAGAACCACCCTCATGGGCCACTTTACCCTGAGGTGCTGTGGACTGAACCCTTGGTGGGATATTCTTGCCCAGGACAGGAGTCCAGAACAAGGGTCCAGGTTGATTTGTCAGGAGTTGGCATTCATTTACGGAGATAATTGGACTTCTCAAGCCTATGTCTTTTTTGTCATAGTAAAATCCTCGACAATTTTTCATTGCTTGAGTAGAGCTGATACGATTCTGCATCTCCTACCAGGAGTGCAATGAATATTTTAGCTATTTGATTTGTAATGATGAAATTTTGATGTTGACCAAAACTTCAGTGCAGTATACTCATTGTTTGGCTTCATCAACATACTGTAAACATCATTAAAATCTTGTGCGTGCCTTTTCCCCTTCCCTCTTTCTTTCCCCTAGCATGTCTCATATGGCTCTGCAGAGAGCTACTGCTTTCTTTCTAGTGCCAAAACTGTCGCAGCTTGCTCAGTAGGAGCTCCTTTCAACTGGCTCCTTTATCCTTTCAAATTGTCCTGGATCACTTTGAAAGCATACTTTCTTTCCGGCAACAAATGCATGCTCCAGGAACATTTTAATTATCCTTGTGCTGAGATATAGAATCAGATACTTTCCGAGGTTCCTTGTTTCCTTTTCAGGAATGGTACTTGAGACCAAACTCGAAGAGCCTTGGGCATATGTCAGACCACGCTACTTGGCCCTGGGAGTGGACAGTGGCTCAGTGGCCATTTCTGAGGCAGACCCCCAAAAGATGTATTTTAAAATGTCATTGAGTCATATCAGTTTTTTTCTTTTTGGCCCCACAGCATCTGGAATTCTCCCGAGCCAGGGATGGGAACGCTTGTCCCCTGCATTGGAAGCATGGAGTCTTAACCACTGGACCCCACCACCACCATGGAAATCCCTGGAATTATACCATTTTAAATTTAACTACAATTTGACTACTTAAACAGACCTTGTTCTAATATAAAATATTTTTTGTCTTTTCTTTTATACTAGTTTCCCTATTGCCACAAATACTAACTTTAATGAGCATGCCATCTATTGTAATACTGGTATTATAATTTGGTATAATATAATACCAAATTAGACCCTTAGTCCCTTGCCTTGGCTGCTCTGCACAGCCCCTTCTCGCTTCCCAGATCCTATATTTCCACCAATAATAATAATTTTTCTCATTCCTTGATATCTTTTTTGACATCAGAAGCTGGTGATGACTATAGTGTGAACAGTGAGTAGTAACAGCTCATTTACAAATAAATGAAAGATTTTATTTTTTCCAATAATTGCTACCAGCTGTACTCTTCAAGCCATCTGATTTCCTGCTTACTAGTAGGCCCCCCTAAGGATGCACGGTCTGAGTCTATAATTTGTCAGTCAATGTTGGTAACTTAGACAATATCACTTTGGTTAAGACTCACTTTCATTGTTTTGAAATTTCAGTCTCATCTCTCACCCAGAACTGCCCTGACCACATCAGCAGCCTCCCCCAGTAGAGACTAGCTGTGTGGCTTCACTGGCTGGGGTGGAGGGTGGGAGCCTGCAGTCTGGTTCATAGCTCTTCTCTTGGGGATTCTCCATCTGGTAGGGAGCACAGAAAGAGGAAGAACAATGTTTCCGTCTATGACAGTTCACTGGTGGCCCTCCTTCCTGTAGTTCATGATGTGAACAACTGAGGATGGTAGTAACCAGCTTCCTGCCTCCTTTCACCTTTCGGATAATCCAGCTTGACTTCTGGTGCTGGCTGAGGTAAACCGTGTGGCAGAATAGGAGATTAGTCTTGGTAAGTCCTCTAGACTTAGCATCCAGGGAAAAGGTGGGAAACCGGTTTAATTAAAGGTCCAGAGTTATTGGCTGGAAGTTACAGGAGAGGCCCTGGGTATCCTGTTTAGGCTTGCAGTTCAGATGCTTCAGCCTGACGCTGAGTGGGGAGCTTTGGAAGGCCAGCGTTTGGGGGAGCAGCAGAACCACTGGTGCCCTAAGGGTGGCCAATCGAGCTCCAGGCAGTGGGGACCTGAAAAGTAGCCTGTCCTTAGGTTCAGGTCAACTTTACCATTGGGGAGTGATTGCATGAAAAAGGGCCCACTTCTTATGGCCTCTAGTGGGTGAGATACTGCACTGGACCTGGGAAGGCCATGTGTGTGCATGCGTGTGCCTATGTGTGTATGTGTGTGTGCACAAGGGCTTGCACTGTTCATTACTGGGGGCGTAAGTATGGTCTGTCAGTCTCTAGGCTCTTTCCCATGTCTTGCTTCCTCTCAAGTCTTTTCACAACAGCTTTAACAAACTTCCTGCAAAAAGAGTATCTGAAAAGAAACTTTTGCTGAAGACCCCGCTGTTGGAGAAGATGCCTTGGCCGAATCCTGTGATCTGATTCATCTCTTTGGTGGTAAAACACAGACATCCTCAAACTTCTTTAAGGAAAGGAAGGGCTGTTGTGAGGCAGGGTCCTGGTACCGGGCTTGCTGGGAAACTTGCCGCTCAGGGACTACAGAAGGGCTGTCACAGGTGAGACACAGTGTCAACAACGCTGAGCCAGGTTTTTTTTTTTTTTTTTAAATTTTTAAAAGTTGATATGTTGTATTTCATTTTTTAAATTCAGTTCAAGAAATTTTCTTTTATTTATTTTTTGGCCACGAGGCATATGTGGTGTTAGCTCCTTGAGCAGGAATTGAACTCGCACCCCTTGCAGTGGTAGTACAGTCTTAACCACTGACTGCCAGGGAAGTCCCCAGCCAGTTTTAATTTCCTGTTTTTGATGATTGTCCCACAGTAGATGTCAACATCAGGGGAAGCTGGGTACTATATATGTGAGCTCACTGTTCTAGTTTTGCAAGTTTTCCTTAAGTCTAAGATTATTTCAAAATGAAAAAAAAAATTAAATTACTGTTGCTTCAGTCTTGCCCTGCAAGTTGCAGGAGTTCAGATTTTTCAACTACTGTTTAATAATAGGTACCCTTATTCAAGTTTCCTAAAGTCATTCTCACAGCCCTGCCGGCAGTGAGCACTGGAGCCCAGTCTTACAAGTTCAGAGATGTTAAGGGAGCCACGTGGTTAGTAAGAGGAGGACCAGCATCCACCCACAACCAGACAGCCACCCAAGCCAGCAATCCCCACCACCCTATAGAGAAAGCCGAGAGTAGGGGCAGAGGAAAGCTAGAAGCAGAACCCAGAGAAGCGAGGGCTTGGAGCCCCTGGAAGAGGAATTTAGACTTTATCTTGGAGGCCAGTGGTTCTCACTCCTGGCTGCACATTAGGTCCCCCTGGAGAGCTTTAAAGATTATTACTGCCTGGGTCCTACCCCAGACAACCTGATTCAGCTTTTTTATTGGAGTATAATTGATTAACAATGTTGTGTTAGTTTCAGGTGCACAGCAAAGTGATTCAGTTATACATGTACATGTATCTATTCTTTTTCAAATTCTTTTTCCATATAGGTTATTATAGAATATTGAGCAGAGTTCCCTGTACTGCCTAGTAGAATCTTGTTGGTTACCTATTTTAAATACAGCAGTGATTCAGCTGGTTTTTATGAAGCTCTCCATGTGATTCTGACCTGCAGCCAGCTCATGCATGAGAATGGAGTCATGTTAAGACACACAGTCAAAAGGCCTGCTTTTTACTATTAACCAGGACTCCTAACCCCAAGGCAAAGCCCTGCCACCCCGCTGCTTCTGAGAGTCCTCATAGAGGTGTTATCATTCCTCCAGGCAAGTCAGCAAGTTCTAGCTGCCCCAGAGTGTCCCCTCCATCTCTAGCCTCCGCGCCTGCGTCTGCTGCTGCATGGATGCTTAGGAGCCGGTGTTCTCACCAGCACTGCTCTTTCTGGGAGCAGTTCCCAAAGTCAGAGTCAGAGGTGGTCAGTGGCTGTGGCAGCTGGCGGGGGAGCAACCCCTCCCCAACTCTTCCGGCCTCTGGCCCCTCCAAAGGGCTCCCAGCCTCTCAGCACTCGGAAGCCTTTGTGCCCACACTAAATCTTGCAGCAAGAAGCTCCAAACACTGCCATCGTACTAATGACATTTTATTTTTAGAAAGAAAAAACTATAAGTTTAAAATACGTACATCATCTATATTTCAGTCTTTTTCTCTAAAACTTTAATTCCCCAAATGGCCGGAACATAAGCAGACACAGAGGACCATGGTGACCTGCAGAAAGGAAGTGAGAGGCACTGATCTCCTGGTGGTTTTCATTCGAGGATCAGGTAGGAGCTGAGCGCTTTGCTCCGCAGGTTCTTCATCTCCTCAAGCACCTTCTGTCCTGCCTTCTCCGTTGGCTGTGCTTGGTCTTTCACCTCTCTAAATATATATATATATAAAACACAAACCCGATGAGGACACATCAGGGCACCTCTTAAAACATTCAGTTCACCCACCACCACCCTGCTTCTGGGCCCAGTGTCACTGGTGATGCCTCATGAAGATGGGAGGAGCTGTTTATACACAAACACAATATAAACCATACTTAGTGATCATTTAGTTACCAGTGAAAACACCTGGCTGGAAGTGATTCAAATCTGATTTCCAGTCTCAGTTGCATTAGGTTCTCAGCAGAGCCAAGTGACCTAAACTCTCAGCCTCTGTTTCCAGAGGTACACATGGTGGGAATTCCCATCTCTGAGGATTACTGCAAAGGGAAATGAGAACTTATGCATGGACGTCCTGGCATGATGGCTGCTAAATGCTCAGTGGGCAGGAGCTGATTCTTTATGAGTAAAGTGGACACACAGTATCTCTGACTTTGACAATGGCTCCGGAAGGTGGGACTCAAGAAGGAGGGTTCTGCACCTGGGTTGAGGAGTGGCTGATGTGGAGCCTGGATGTTGCTGGCATGGTGAAGGGTAGAACTTTCCAAATAATCCTGGGAGGACAGGATTAGTGTATTTGGTTGAAAGCACAGATGTCTAAGGATGGTGAGCTCAGCTATATGATCTGTCCAGTTAGAAGAATTCAAGACAAAATTAAGTGCTTCTCCTCTGTGTTCACAGAAGCACTATTGACAATAGCGAAGGCATGGAAGCCACCTAAGTGTCCATGAACAGAGGAATGGATAAAGAAGATGTGGTGCATACACACACTGGAACATTACTCAGCCATAAAAAAGTATGAAATAATGCCATTTGCAGCAACATGGATGGACCTTGAGACTATTATTCTAAGTGAAGTAAGTCAGGAGATAAAGACAAATAACATGTGATATCACTCACATGTGGAACACAAAAAATTAATACAAATGAACTTATTTACAAAATAGAAACAGACTCACAGACATAGAGAACAGATCTGTGGTTGCCAAGGGGGAGGGAGTGGGGGGGGATGGACTGGGAATTTGGGGTTAGCAGATGCAAACTTTATGTAGAGAATGGACAAACAAGGTCCTACTGTAGAGCACAGGGAACTATACTCAATGTCCTGTGATAAACCATAATAGAAAAGAATATGAAAAAGAATATATGTATAACTGAATCACTTTGCTGTACAGCAGAAATTAACACAACATTGTAAATCAACTATACTTCAAAAAAATAAAATTAAGGGCTTGTGAAATATTTCCTAAGGAGAGTGAAACTTCCTAAAGTTTTGGCAAATGCCTGAAAGTTTTGAAAAAGGAGTATCTCAAAATGAAAAAATTAAAACTTCCCTAATGCATATAATTAAAAAATTAATTGGTACCACTTTATGAAATCAGTCTAAGAATATATAGTTCATGTCACCCTTAAATATATTAATGGCTGAGTGATATTGTGATAATCTAAGGGGAGCTGAATAATGTGTCAGCAACTAAAGTCACTCACACAGTTTCTTGGATATTTTGCAATATAATTCTCCTTAGTAGGTCTTGAGAGGGTGAGATCACCATCAAGGAAGCTCTTGGGTTGATTACAGCCTTCAAGAAAGAGCAGATGATTCTTCCATGAAAATAAGTATTTGCCAGAAACCAAATTGACAGCAGTCTTCATGGGGACATTAAGTATCACTGATGTGTTTTTTATTTCTATCCCTGTCTGACCAAGCTCTCATGTGTGTCTGTCTGACACTCTGTCTGCATCCAGCTGAAGCTGAAGGAGGCGAAAAAAAGCACAAGTAAGGACTGAAAAGACAGAACTGAGCATCAGGTCATGCTTGGTATACATGGAGAGAATTTCAGAACTGAATCCCTGCTGTACAGCACAAGGAACCCTACTCAATATCTTGTAATAACCTATAAGGGAAAAGAATCTGAAAAAAAAAGATACACACACATGTATGTGAGAATCCCATGGACAGAGGATCCTGGTGGGCTCCAGGCCATAGGGTCCCACAGAGTTGGACATGACTGGAGTGACTTAGCACACACACACATAGTGGTTTAGTTGATAAGTTGTATCTGACTCTTTGGACCCCATGACCTGTAGCCCACCAGGCTTCTCTGTTCATGGGATTTTCCAGGTAAAAATACTGGGGTGGGCTGCCATTTCCTTCCCCATATTTCATGTGTATATACATATACACACATCACTGTGCTGTACACTTAAACTAATACAACATTGTAAATCAACTATACTCCAATAAAATTTTGAAAAAAATCATCTGTGAGATATCATTGGAATACTATACAGCCAATAAACTGATAATTATATTGATAATTTTGGCACATGAAAAATGTACAAAAATAATTTAAACTGCAAAATAGGTGAATTCAAAATGCCATGGATCTATTTATTGAAAATGTGTGAAATGTATCTGTATTTTGAAAAAAAATAACCTGGTGTGCAGAAAATGCTTAGAGTTATTGTTGTTTTTTCTGTTTTTTGTTTTTTTTGGTAAAGTAGCTGAAATACATTAAAAAAGAAAAGAGAATTTTTTCCTTTGGGTGAAGATATATGAAGTAATAAGTTCTATTTCATTTAATATTCATTTGATAATCAAATGGCATTTGATATGACTTTCTGTAGTCAAAATGGTGAAAAAACCATGTGAAACAGCAAGTAAACAATGAGGTATTGGATATTACCCTGCTCACGGGTCAAACTGTTCTAAGTCTAGGGGCAATTTTTCAAATTGAAAAAAAAAGGTTATATTTAAAACTCTTAGCCATATGTTTGAAACTTGAAACAAAATGCAAAGTGCATCTCTTTGTTGAGGCGTCAGACGTACTACGTAGTATAACATATTTTGTTGCTAAATAGCTGATTAAAACAGATGCTCACTGAAATTCTATTAAAATTTTTTTCCCTAAATTTTGTTTTAAAAGCTGCTAATCTACTTTCTGAGAAGTGCTGGTTTGCTATAGGTTTTTGTTACTATTACAAATGAACCAGAGGAACCCCTTGCTCCTCTAAGATATGTGGGCATTCCTTTCTGAAAAAGCAGGGCCTCCTCCAAACACCCTGAACAAAGAAGACAAACAAAAAAATTTACAGCATACACAAGGAAGGGTAATTATCCTTAATATATGAGGCACTCTTATAAATAAAAATAAGATAAAGACATTCTGCAATAGAGGCAAAAAAGCCCCCATAAAAGAAGAAAAATATTTGATAAGGGTAGGAAAATTTTTACCATCACTCATAAACGAAGAAGTTAAAATTAAAACAATAATGTGGTCATTAAAAACCTATCATATTGGAAAAGAAGAAAAAAACGTCTGATAATATTCCACGTTGTTCAGGGCATTTGATTGTGGGCATCCTGACCTCTGCTGGTAGGACGTTTGTTGATATTTTCCTGGATGGCACAAAGCACTATGTATTAAAACCTTAAAAAGAACATGGATTTAGTGTTTATGTTTCAAAGTTTATCCTAAGGAGACAGTTTGATAAGTTTGCAAGGAATTATGGCACAAGGAAATTTGCTGAAGCCCCATTGGCAAGAGCAAAATACTGAAGAGTTGACGTGATCATCAGTAGAAAGATCGGCTAGCACATGATGGTATATCTACCAGTAAGATATAAAGGTGGGTATCTATATTTACAAACATATGATAACAATATGCTAAATGAAAGTCTAGAAGATAAAACAATATGAACAATATGATAGAATTCACATAAACACATACAGTTGGCCCTTTGTGTCCATAGGTCCAGCATTTTCAGACTCAACCAACCCCCAGGTGGAAAAAAATATGAGAAAGTTCCAAAAAGCAAAACTTGAATTTGCTGCATGCTGAAAATTATTTAAAAATCATTTACACTGGATGAGGTATTATAAGTAATGCAGAGATGATTCAAAGTATAGGAGGATGTGCATAGGTTATATGCAAATTCTATGCCATTTTACATAAGGGACTCAAGCATCCACAGATTTTAGTACCCAGGCTAGGAGGTGTCCTGGAACCAATCCCCCATGGATACCGTGGGATGATTGTATATACAGTTTAACAAAATACAGTAGGTGTTTGTGTGTTATTTAAATAATTAAAGTATTAATACTTGGAAGACCACATACCAAAATGTACAAGATACTGCCCCTGGGTGGTAGGATTATTGTTTTTTTTTTATTTCATTCTTTATATTTTTCTATATTTGCTAACATTTTAATAATTTAAAAAGACTTAAATAATTCTAAAAGGATAACTGGAATTTCAAACTTATAAACCATATGAACTCTAGTGGTTATGTCCTTTACCAAAGTATTCTTCAAAACCAAGTTCTGAAGGATGATGGTAATGTCTGCCTAGCTAGCTGTCCCTGATGCAGAGACGCAGGAAAGGGTTCACATGTGCAGAGCAAGCACCCAGAGAGGTGTCCTCACACCAGCATCTCATGGAATCCTCACAGCCGTCTGGATGTTTTCTGCATGTTATGAATGGGGAGACTGAGGCCCAGCGACTGAAGATAGGCAACGAGGCTGGAGGTGGCATGGGTAGTAAATAGGATACATGTCTAAACCCCTAAAGCACTGGAAATGTGTCTCTTTGGACATTTTTAGATTCAAACAGTTCTGTATGTTGTGTAGGACAAATTTTATCCTGGGCTACCTCTTCCTAAGTCATAAGGCATCCACTTACTTCTCCTTCTTGGTGTCCCTGTAGTCCAGCATTGGGAATTCCGCTTTGATCATTTCTGGGGTCAGCATAATGTCCATACTCTGTTCACAGAGCTCACTGAAAGGAACAAAATAGAAAAGTACTGCAATCGTTTAAGAGTTACATGATTCCTTCAACATTACTCACATCTATACTTCTTGGATCTATGTTAAAGAAAGTATAAGACTGATAAATAGCTTTCTATCAACCAACAACAGCAGGAATGGTTCTTTATAACCAGAGAATAACAAGCAGCTTAAAAATGGGGTTTGTTGCTATAGTTGTTGTTGTTCAGTGGCTAAGTCATGTCTGATGCTTTGCGACCTCATGGACTGTAGCACACTAGGTTCCTCTGTCCTCCACTATCTCCTGATGTTGTTGTTCAGTGGCCAAGTCATGTCCGACTCTTTGTGACCCCATGGACTGCAGCTGAACAGGCTTCCCTGACCTTCACTATCTCCTGGAGTTTGCTCAAACTCATATCCATTGAGTTGACAATGCCATCCAACCATCTCATCCTCTGTCACCCCCTTCTTCTCCTGTCTTCAATCTTTCCCAGCATCAGTGTCTTTTCCGATGAGTTGGCTCTTTGCATCAGGTGGCCAAAGTATTGGAGCTTCAGCTTCAGCATCAGTCCTTCCAATGGATATTCAGGGTTGCTTTTCTTTAGGACTGACTGGTCTGATTTCCTTGCTGTCCAAGGAACTCTGAAGAGTCTTCTCTAGCACCACCGTTCAAAAGCATCAATTCTTTGGTGCTCAGCCTTCTTTATGGTCCAACTCTCACAGCCATACATGACTACTGGGAAAAACCACAGCTTTGACTATACAGACCTTTGTTGGCAAAGTGCTGTCTCTGCTTTTCAATACACAGTCTAGGTTTGTCATAGCTTTCCTTCCAAGAAGCAAGCGTCTTTTAATTTCACAGTTACAGTCACCGTCCACAGTGATTTTGGAGCTCAAGAAAATAAAACCTGTCACTGCTTCCAGTTTTTCCCTTTCTATTTACCATGAAGTGATGGGATCAGATGCCATGATCTTAATTTTTTTAATACTGAGTTTCAAACCAGACTTTTTCCTTCTCCTCTTTCACCCTCATCAAGAGGCTCTTTTATTCCTCTTCACTTTCTGCTATTAGAGTGGTATCATCTGCATATCTGAGGTTGTTGATATTTCTCCTGGTAATCTCGATTCCAGCTTGTGATTTATCCAGCCTGGCATTTTGCATAATGTTCTCTGCATAGGAGTTAAATAAGCAGGGTGACAATATACAGCCTTGTCATACTCCTTTCCCAATTTTGAACCAGTTGTTTCATGTCCGGTTCTAATTGCTGTTTCTTGACCCACATACAGGTTTCTCAGGAGACAGGGAAGGTGGTCTAGTATTCCCATCTCTAAGAATTTTCCACAGTCTGCCATGGTGCACAAAGTCAAAGGCTTTAGCATAGTCAATGAAGCAGGTGTTTTCCTGGAATTCCCTTGCTTTCTCCAATGAATGTTGGCAATTTGATCTCTGGTTTCTCTGCTGTTTCTAAACCCAGCTTGTACATCTGTAAGTTTTCAGTTCTGCTGTTGAACACTAGCTTGAAGGATTTTGAGCATAACCTTGCTAGTGTGTGAAATGAGCACAATTGTCTGGTAGTTTGAACATTCTTTGCCATTGCCTGTCTTTGAGATTGGAATGAAAACTGACCTTTTCAAGCCCTGTGGCCACTGCTGAGTTTTCCAAATTTGCTGGAATACTGGGTGCAATACATTAACAGCATCATCTTTTAGGATTTTAAATAACTCAGCTGGAATTCCATCACCTTCACTAGCTTTGTTCGTAATAATGCTTTCTAAAGCCCGCTTGACTTCACACTCCAGGATGTCTGGTCCTAGGTGAGTGACCACACCATTGTGGTTATCTGGGTCTTTAAGACTTTTTTGTATAGTTCTTCTTAATCTCTTCTGCTTTTGTTAGGTCCTTAACGTTTCTGTACTTTATTGTGCCCGTCCTTGCATGAAGTATTCCCTGATATCTCCAGTTTTCTTGAAGAGATCGCTAGTCTTTGTCATTCTATTGCTTTCCTCTATTTCTGTGCACTGTCCATTAAGAAGGCCCTCTTCTCTTTCCTTGATACTCTCTGGGACTCTGCGTTCAGTTGAGTAATCTTTCCCTTTCTCCCCTGCCTCTCCCTTTTCTTCTTTCCTCAGCCAGTCATGGCAAATACCCTTTTCCAGTAACACAAGAGATGACTGCACATGGTCAATACTGAAATCAGACTGATTACATTCTTTGCAGTGGAAGATGCTGAAGCTCTATACGGTCAGTAAAAACTAGACCTGGAGCTGACTGTGAGACTCAGATCATGAGCTCCTTATTGCAAAATTCAGGCTTAAAGTGAAGAAAGTAGGGAGAACCACTAGACCCTTCAGGTAAGACCTCAATCAAATCCCTTTGATTATACAGTGGAGGTGATGAATAGATTCAAAGGATTAGATCTGGTAGACAGCCTGAAGAACTATGGATGTAAGTTCATAACATTGTACAGGAGGAGGTGATCAAAACCATCCCCAAGAAAAGGAAAAATGGGGCTACAGAATGCATATTGTTTGCAGGTATACATGCAACATTTACCAATATTGACCGTATCTTGGACCATAAGGAAAGCATGAATATTTCAAAAGGTTGAAACCATCCTGAGAATGTTCTATGACCACAATGGAATTCAATTAGAAATCAATAGCAAAGAAAACAACCAAAAAATCCACAACTGCTTTAAAAAGAAAACAATATGCTTCTAAATAATCTACAGGTGAGAGAAGAAATTACAGGGATTGAGGTTATTTTTATCTTGAGGTCTGCTACCCCTTACAGCAGGGGTCAGGAAACTTTTCAAGTAAAGGCTTCAGTGGGTCTCTTTATAATTAGCTTCCCAGGTGGCACTAGTGATATATAATCCATCTGCCAATGCAGGAGCCATAAGAGACACTGATTTGATCCCTGGGTCAGGAAAATCCCCTGGAGGAGAGCATGGCACCCCAGCCCAGTATTCTTGCCTGGAGAATCCCACGGACAGAGGAGTCCATGGGGTCACAAAGAGTCAGACACGACTGAAGCGACTTAGCACTCACACACACTGTTGCAGCATGACAGGAGTCATGGAAAACATTCAAATGAATGAGTGTGGCTGTGTTTCAATAAAACGAGTGTTTTGCAAAAATGGGTGGTAGGCCAGATTTGGCTGTTTGTGGACCCCCTGGCCGGGCACTTGGTTGCATAACAGTTATAGCTGGGTCACTGCAAGTGTGAGTACCAGCTCCAGGAAGCAGGAAGAGAGTCTGCAGGAGGTAAACCCACTCCATCCTGGTCCTGCCCTCAGGAGGACATCTCACGTCTTCTCCTGACCTCTTGGTAAAGGCCGAGTCACATGGATACCTAACTCAGGTGACATTGAACCTCCAGTTTCAACAATTCTATTTCTGTAGAAGAGGAGACGATTATTTTGAGTGGCTGTCTCTGCTACACTCAAAGAGAAATGCCTCCAAGATCAACAGAGGCTTCAAAATCTAGAATTACAAACAGGAACCCTCTCCTAGCAGCGAAACATAAACAGAGGTGGGCAGAGCCATATTCTGTTTGGGAAAACACCCTTGAAAACTGCACAAAGTCACTCCGATCACCTAATCTTCGCTAAGCAGCTGCTCTGTGCCAAGCTCTGTGCCAATCTCGATGCTGGTGATTTACAAGACTGCTTCCCGTTAGCATTTTCCTCATCTCCAAAGTATGGAAAATAAGAAGACCTCATTGTTGGGAGTGAATGAAACTCTTGCCAAGCACTGGGCCTGACTTCACATTTAATGCTCTGTAAATGTTACTGTTACAACTACCCTCCTCCTCCTCATCTTTCTTAATTGACAACCCCTGTGAAGTAGGTACTACTATTCTCATTTCAAAAATGAGGAAACTGACTCATGAGTCTGCACATTAGTGAGGAAATTGACTCATGAGTCTGAACATCAGTGCTGAATGAGGAAGTGCTGCAGAGCACCTCCTCACCTGCCTCCCCAAACTGAACGTCAAGTAACCGTGTATCACCCCAGCCACCCACCTGGCTGCAGCATCCTCAGGAAATGCCCTCATGCTCTGGGGTTCGAGTAGCAGACACTCAACTTCCCTGTTCAGACCTGGGTTCTAAGCTTCAGACGTCCAAGTATTGCCAAGTACCACTGCTTGTGGGCAGGTCTCACAATAACCAATATTTAGTACTTCACTCACTGGTTATTTACAGGAAGAAATATTAAAGTGGTGTGCTGTGCTAAGTTGCTTCAGTTGTTTCTGACCCTTGCAACCTCATGAATTGTAGCCTGCCAGGTTCCTCTGTCCATGGAATTCCTCAGGTAAGAATACTGGAGTGGGTTGCCATTTCCTTCTCCAGGGGATCATCCCGACCCAGGGATCAAACCCACGTCTCTTAAGTTTCCTGCATTGGCAGACGTGTTCTTTATCCCTAGTGCCACCTGGGAAGAGCCAAAGTGGGCGTGGCCACAGCAGATTCAAGGACACATTCTCACTGGATGTTGGATGCTCATCAGTAAAATCAAATTTAAGTGTCTTTGTTTGGAGGCTATTTTTCTTTTTCCTTAATTTTTTTTGTTTGTTTTTTATTTACTTTGGGGGGTCCTAGGTTTTCTTTTTTCCCTTTTCTTAAAATTTTTGTTTTTGACTTTTCTTTTAAAAATATTTTATTTGTTTGGGGTGGGGGTTATATTTCTTTTGCCCCTCCAATCCTACCTGCCCTCTGAATACTAACCCAAGTGATACGATTCTGCAGCCTTGGAAGCCCACTAAGCACCCACTCTGCTCGCCCCTCCCTGAGCACGTGCAGCACTGAAAGGTCAGCCAGTTTGAGAACTGAGACTATTATTCTCCACCACGAATCCAGCATCTTATCTGCTGAGGTTGTGGCTGGGTGTCAGCCGTGTCTTGGCGGGGCTGCAAGCTCAGGCGCTGTGTGCTCCTTGGAAATCTCTCAGAGCACCTGGCATGTTTCTGGAACATAGACGACAGTGAGACCACAGGTGAAAAAGTACCGTTCGACTGTCTCTATCCTGTCTTCTTCTGGCAAGGCGTCAAGAACGGCAGGGACGTCAACAGGCAGCATGACTAAGTTGAAGGAATCACAGCTGTGGAAAAATCACAGAGCAGCCGAGGATATGTGACCACATTAGTAGTCTCAGGGTCTTTATACAATCTTCTTAAAGCACGTTTATCTTACCTTTGGTATTTTATGCTACCATCCTGTCCTCTTCACCCCTGGAAACCCACCCATGTCTCCCTAGAGGTAAAGGCGGGGGGTGGGTGGTGGTGATGAAAGTAAAAAGTGAAAGTATTAGTCGCTCAGTCGAGTCCTACTCTTTGTGACCCCATGGCCTGTAGCCTGCCAGGCTCCTCTGTCCATGGAATTCTCCAGGCAAGAATACTGGAGTGGGTTGCCATTTTCTACTCCAAGGGATCTTCCTGACCCAGAGATTGAACCTGGGTCTCCTGCATTGCAGGCTGTGATGGGTACCGGTCAAATCCAAGAGAATGGTGCTAAATAAGATATTTCCGAGAGCTTAGAAAAAGAATTTTCAAATGTGTAGTATCTAAACTTTACTTCCTGGGGGTAGAGATGGGGTGGGGCAGCTAGATAGTTTACTTTTTCTTTTAATATTTTTTCCCATATTTATACTCTTCCTTAGTTGTTTATTCAAGTTCAGACCTCCTCCCCACCTCCTTATATACTGTTTGGTATAATAATTTTAGAGTTTTACATAAAAATTGCTGGGTATTGAGGACATTAAAAGCACTGAGATGGGGAGGAAAAAACAGTTTGTTAATTTTAAAGTTGACGGTATATTTTTGTTTCAAGTTGGTGGAATAAACACCTTTAAAATTTTTTCCTTTTTTTGGTCTCAACTCCTTCTCACACACCTCTCAAATACTATTAGAGGAATAAAAACTGAACACACAACAGCAAAGGGAATACAGAAAAAGTCACAAATGGATATACATTTTTAATAATTTTCTGGAATAAGCTTTGAAAAGCTGGGAGGAATGCTGTCTCATAAAAAAAGAGTAAAAAATGACCCATGGCAGGAAACTGACCTTCTTACCAACTCTGCAGGTGGCAGGATGGGACACCAAGGGGATTAATTGAAGCCCCCTTGGTGTGTGCACATATGTCTTGGAGATAAGTTTCTTCTTGTTTAACAAGCAAAAATGTGCCTGGCCCACCAAGCATAGGGCTTGGTTGAATGGAACTACGGCCCATGGTTTCTACAGCTGTAACAAAGAGTGAGGAGGATCTTTATCAACTAATATGGAGTGATTTTCAGGGGATGTTATAAGTGAAAACAGCAAAATACAGAAGAGCTTATCCAGTGCGCCACTTTTTGAGTAAGGAAGAGGGGAACATGAAAAATACATCTATTCTGTTTAGCACTGTGAAGGGAAACACAGGAATGGTGTTGGAAGACTGAGCGGCTACCAACAAGGGCAGAAGGGAGGGGGATGGAGTGACACGTGTCTGAGTTTGACTTTTCGTGTAACTTTGAATTTGTTAGTGTGTTAATGTTCTACATATTCAAAAAATAAAATTAAATCAATATGAAAGGGAGGAGTGAGTGAGTGATAGTTGCTCAGCTGTGTCTGACTCTTTGTGACCCCAGGGGCTGTAGCCTGCCAGGCTCCTCTGTCCATGGAATTCTCCAGGCAAGAATACTGGAGTGGGTTGCCATTTCCTTCTCTAAGGAAAGGGAGGAAATGCCCCTAAACTGAAAGCAAACTGAAACACATAAAACTTCTTATGAATTCCATAAGCACAGTGGAGGGGAAAAAAGAGAGAAAGAGGAAGGGAAAGAAAGAAAAAACAAAGAAGAAAAGGAAGGACTTATATTCAATATCCTGTAATAACCTATAATAGAAAAAAGAATCTGGAAAATAACACATATATATACATATATATATATATATATATGGTTATATCACTTTGCTGTACACCTAAAACTTTGTCAATCAATTATACTTCAATAAAAAAAATACTTAAAAAAAAGAGAAAAGGAGTAATCCAAATAACTCATAAATATAGTATTTGACTATATATCCACATCCTGGATAGAATGGGGGTAGGAGAAGACTGCAAATAAATCTTGAGCTCTATTTACCATGCTTGTTTATTAAAGTGATTATAGGTGAAGTCATTCTGAAACTATTTTTAACATTCTATAAAACTGAGTGAGTAAATGTCTTAGGAAGCCAGGGTTCTCAAAGAGGAAGAAGAGACAGATAACTAAGCAACTCCATGAGTGTGGGCTGGGATTATAAGCACCAGCATAGATTCATGATTTCCAAAATGGGGAGAGGTGTGTACAAGTGTGTGTATGTGTACATGTATATATGCATATGTGTATAGATGTATGTGGTCATACATTTTTATATGGCTATGTACATATGTGTGAAAGTATATGTATATACATGCACTTCCCCACACTCTGGATTGTCTGCTGAGGAGGCCAGGAAACAACCCCCTCCACCCCCAGGGGCAATGTGTGCACCAGGAACCCAGATTTTGGTCTCTAATACCATTCCTCACCAAAAGGGACCTGGCCTCCACTACCCAGAGATTAACCTTATTTACTGACTTTATGACAAAGAATGCAGGTTCTAATGGACAGTCCCACTGAGATCTCCAAGTGTATGTAGCTGAGGAAGGGGTGGAAGAAGGTGGGAGCCTGGACCACCCTTACAAGGCCAGGCTGGTCTGGAAGACAGAATAGCAACAACTAAAGGTTTTTCATGAGACCAAATTCATCTACTTTTTAAATTCTTACTTTTCTATGCGTTAATGGGTTCCTCTGGAATTGAAAGGGTGGTGACAGTGGATGGTGTTTGGGTGTTATATTTTGCTTTGTTTTGTTTCATCCGTTTCTTGGAAAAGTAAAACTCCGACAACCCTGAGTCAGTTCCTAAGATTCTTCTGGACACTTCACCCATCTATGAAATCCCAAAGTCTGGCACCGCTGGATTATTAATAGGTAATTTCTTCATTGAAGCTGACTCAGATTTCATGGGAGTCACAGAGACTCAATAAATTCTCTCTGAATTTATTAAGGAGCAAAGAACCCAAGTGAACTGTTTTGATTATTATGAATGCAAAAATATGACTTGGAATAAATAAACATTAAATAACATTGCATGGTTTAACAAAAAACAGATAACTCTCGTCAGCAAAAATACAGGGGAAATACCAGTTAAGAAACAGGTAATCTATTCAACCAAAATGACTGCAAGTTGAAGTATCATTAGTGGGTCTGTGGGAAGTTAAAAAGGAATGCCATTATTATTCTGTAACTCTTTTAGAAACAAAAACATGACCTAGAGTCTTACATCATGGAAATACATGATGAAGAAATAAAGAATCCTCTCTTGATTTTATAATCTGTCATGCAATTATGCTTTATTTTGAAACAAATTGGCCCAACAGAGCACTCAGGAACAGAAGCTGGAGGTAACAACTCCTAGCTGGAGAGTTTTCTTTAATTCATGTGGAATTCATGTTTAATTCATGGTTAATTCAAGCCCAAAGTAACTGCACTCTGAGTGCCTTTTGAAACAATAGCCTCAGGAGATTTTTCCAAGGACACAGCTTTGGGGGAAAAAAAAAAGAAACCAGGATGTTTTTGTCTTAATTCTTGAGACCCGTGCTTGCTGACAGCAGGTGGACCCTGGCCCTCTGCACTCCCCACCATCTCTCACTTTACATGTTCTGTCTAGGGGAGGGTGCCACACGCAGCTGTGCTTGGTTCCCTGATGACTGGGGTCTGTTCTGAAGTGCCTTCACTCCTCAGCAAAATGAAGATCTGAGTCCAGATGATGGAGGGTCACTGCCATCTGGTGGCAGCAGTGACTGCAAGGTTTAGTGAGTGGGGGACGGCAGGAGTGGGAAGAGTTATTAAGGACAGTGCTGGAGGCACCATGTGAGTCCTGATGAGTGCTCCCTAGGGACTCCTTCAGGTCCCCATTCCACAGACAAGGAAATCATTGCTCAAGGGCTTCAGGGATGGGTGACTCGCCCAAGGACGCAGAGTGGGTGACAGGGTTATCGGGTCTCTCAGACACCAGAGTGTCCTTCTCTCTGTAAGGCTGTTCCCTCCAGCCCTAGGTTCTGGAGATTTCAGGTCTTAGAAATATGCTAATGTTACCAAACACAAGTTCATGTACCCAATGCACAGTGAGGCCAAGCAACCCAAAATGCCAGAGTCTGAAGCAGAGGAAGGTCTACTGCAGGATCCAGTAAGGAGAAGGGGGTGGCTTGTGCCCAAACCTTCAGAACTGCCCGAAGGTTTTCAGGGGGAAGTTTTTAAAGGCAAAATTAGGGGTGAGGGCTGCAGAGTGTGTGACTTTCTTCTGACTGGCTAGTGGTGAGCTACAGACCCCTCTCTAGGTCCTCTGCTATAGCTCCACTCAGAAACGCCCAGATAACAGTATCTGATGCACATTCCTGAGTTACAGATGCCAAACCCCCACCAAATGCAAGAAGTTAACTATTTGATGACCATGACCACTGAGCCCCCAGACCTACGGTAACCTGAGAACTGACAACATGACATCATCCTGTAACCTCACAATCACCTAATCAGAGATCTGTGTATGGTGAGCTGATCACACACCCTGCAATCCCCCTCCCTCACCTGGGCTTTAAAAATGCTTCCCGAAAGCCAAGGGGAGTTGGGCTTTTTGAGCTTTAGCTGCCTTGTTCTCCTTGCTTGGTGCCTGCAATAAACACTTTCTTGGGGCTTCCCTGGTGGCGTAGATAGTAAAGAATCCACCTGTAATGCAGGAGACCTGGGTTCGATCCCTGGGTTGGGAAGATTCCCTGGAGAAGGGAATGGCAACCCACTCCAATATTCTTGCCTGGAGAATCCCATAGACAGAGGAGCCTGGCGGGCTACAGTCCATGGGGACACAACTGAGCAACTTTCACTTCCATCACAACCTTGTGTCAGTAGACTGGCTTTGCTGTGCACGGGTGAGCGGACCCAAGTTTGGTTCAGTAATATGAATTCACAGAAAAGGAAGTAACATTTCTGAGCCCCTGCCATGGCCCACACCCTCTGCTTGCTCTCATGCTCATCTCCAGGCAAAGGAGGGCGGTAGAGACACACTGAAAAAAATGATCCAAAAGGAACAGCACGTGGAAAAGCCTGGATTTCGATTAATTCAGGAAGAGCTTTTCTGCTGGCAGTGGAGGAACAAGTAAAGGTAAGGGTTCCAGGGTTACAAACTGGATTTCAATTGCCTTCTTGAATCCCTGGGGGTATGTGGGTGACAGTGCATATGGGGTTGGTGCACATTGGGGTGAGCTTTCCTACTTAAAAAAAATATTTGTTATTTGGCTGTGTTGCGTCTTAGTTGTATCATGGGGGATCTTTCCTTGTGGTGCACAGACCCTCCACTTGTGGGGCATGGGCTCAAGAGTTGCAGCGCACCGGCATAGTTGCCCCGTCACTGGCATAGTTGCCTGGTCACCAGCATAGTTGCCCTGTGGCAGGTGGGATCCAAGCTCCCAGACCAGGGATCAAACCCATGTCCCCTGCACTGGAAGGCAGATTCTTAACCACTGGACCAACAGGGAAGTCTCTTCCTACTTCTACTAAAACGAAAATGTCAAGGCTGAGCAGGTCTGATCTGCCTGGGTTCTGGATGAGAGGACTTGGCCCAAAGAGCTGACCAGAGAGTGTGGCCAAGGTCACACGGCTCCTGAGGACCTAGGGGAACTCTGATGATGGCGAGGAACCAGGACACACTGGCAGAAGTCAGGGTATAAGTACCCACTGACCCTGGTTGGTGGCAGTGCTTAGGCCCAGGCAGAGCTGACTACTCTTGGGGCCATGGTGGGGTTTTGCCCCCTTGGGGTGGGCCTCACTCCAGATCAAAGGATTTGAGCGATATGTCACTGTGATGGTCATCGTGTTGGGATACTAGTCATGCGTGCTCACCAGCAACTCATTTCACTATGTTTGTAAGGACAATGGACCAAATAAGTAAATTCCAGGTCTCAGGAGCAGGTCACTGACCAGGCTGCATCTGAAGGAAAAGGCATCAGCTAGTTGTTTGATCTTAGGGCTTTGAAGAGGTGCTAGTTAAGCAAATTAGCAAGAATGTGCTTACTCTAAATTTCCTCCTTCTTTGGTCTAACACTATTCTCATCTACCTGCTCTGTCTCTGATGACAGCTGTGGGGCCTCCTGGTGGATGGCCAGGCTGGAGCATGGAGAGACCTGAATCCTTTGGTGTGGATATGGAGGGTGTAGACAGCTAATCATGGCAATTCTAAAACGCTGAAAATGAACCATGATTATTTCAGTTGAATTATGTGGACTGGTTGTCTACTTTTATTGAAGTATGGTCAACGATCCACCATGACATTAATTTTTTTTCTAAAAAACCGCAATTATCTATTTATTTATTACTTATTTGTTTCTGGCTGTGCCAGGTCTTGCTGCATGTGGGCTTTCTCTGGCTGTGGCGAGTGGGGGTTATTTTCCAGTTGCAGTGCATGGGCTTTTCACTGCAGTGGTTTCTCTTGTTGTGGACAGAGCACGGGCTCCAGGGTTCAGGCTCCGTAGCTGCAGCATGTGGATTCAGCTGTCCTTCAACATAACATTGTAAATGCAGTCGTCCCAGATCAGGGGTCACACCTGTGTCCCTGCACTGGCTGGAGGATTCCTAATCCCTGGAATATCAGGGAAGCCCTGTGACATTAATTTTTTAAAAGTTTATCTCAAGAGCTATGATATGATCCTAGAATCCCACTCCTGGGCATATATCTAGAGAAAAACACAACTAGAAAAGATATACATACTTCAAAGCTCATAGTAGCACTGTTTACAATAGCCAAGACATGGCAGCCACCTAAGTGTCCATCAACAGAGAAATGGATAAAGAAGATATTGTAGATATATACCATGGAATATTACTCAGCCATAAAAAAGAATGAAATAATGCCATCTGCAGCAACATGAATGGACCTTGAGATGATCATACTAAGTGCAAGACAAATATCATATGATATTACTTGTATGTGAAATCTAAAAATGATATAAATGAAATTATTTATAAAACAAAAATAGACTCATAGACATAGAAAACAAACTTATGGTTACCAAAGGAGAAAAGTAGGGGGTAGGGATAAATTAGAAGATTAGGATTAACATATACACACTACTATATATAAAATAAATAACCAACAAGGACCTTCTATGTAGCACAGGGAACTATACTCAGTATCTTGTATTAATCAATAATGGAAAATAATGTAAAAAAACAATTTACCTATATATATCTATATAGATACACATACCTATATACGCATATCTGAGTCATTTGGCTGTAAATCTGAAACTAACATAACATTGTAAATCAACTAGATGTCAATAAAAGTTTAAAAAGAATAAAGTTTATCTAAAGATAAAGAGATGAAAATCAGTTACACATCATCATATCCCTCTGACTACCAAACTTCCCTCATGCACCAAAAATATGATTTGGTATTTTACTGGCAGACAACTTTGAGGGTCACAGTCTCTGTAATCTGAGGGGCACACATGCCCCTCTGAGGCAACGTGAGCTGGGCTTACCTCGGCAATACCTCTGTCTTAGAAGTTTCGGGCAGGGATGAGAACACCAGGCTCTGGAACCTCTTCCAGGTCATTACTCCAGGTATTATGTCCTGCAATAGAGCCAGAACAGGGGGACCATGGGTAAAGTCCTGGAAGCACTTCAGTTTCACTCAGCTGGCTAATTTTCAGTCTTAAAAGTTGAACTGCAAAATTTAACATTTAAGCTTAATAGAATTTTTCTGAGGCTAAAAAAGACAACCGTTCGAGCAAATAGTATTGAATGAAGCAGCAGGAATTAAAGCAAGAGGGAGGAGAGGTTTGTGCCCTGACTTATGAGGCAGAGAAGCAAGGGTCCTGGTGTGGAGGGGCAGGTCAGGCCTCTCGATCTGTTTCGATTACTGTGAATGTGATGCTAATGCAACATTTAGAGAGCATGGGTCAGTTCATCAAAGGCTCTTCCAGGCAGTGGGGATGGGGGGGCGGTGAGCTTGTGCACCTGCACGGAGATGCCAAGGGGGTGTGTGATCAGGGGTCACTGAATGCAGGGCGCTTGATGGGGGTTGACAGAAAATGTGGCCAGGAAGGCAGGCTGGTTGTGAAGGGTCTCGTGGGCCAAGCTCATGAGCTTGGAGCTGCTCCCATGGGTAGCGGGGACCATGGAGGGCTTCCAAAGTGGAGGACTGGATACGACTTGAATGGAAGGAAGGCTTCTGTGGGGTGGGTGGGAGGTGGTAGTGGTGGGGTGCTGGCACCCAGGGGGAAGAGAGGGAGTCACGTGGTGTGTAAGGCAGACTGGTGGGACCCAGGGTGGCTGGACTCGGGGGTGATGAAGGAGAAGGGAGTGAGGACCACATGGGTCATTGCTTGAACTGTACACCCAAGAGGCAGGAAAGTGATGTGGGAAGAGGTGTGAAGTGGGGCTGGCAGGAGTAGGGCCAAGATGCTGACCTAAGGTGGGGTTTTGTTGAGTGTGGAAGGGCTGAGGGTCACCCGCAGGAGACGTTGCTGGAAACTGAGGTCAGGCTGCTTATCCAGGGAAGAAGGGACTCTGGGGAGCCTCTTTCTCACTGTGTGTTTGTCACATCACCACCTTGTCCCTTCTGATCTTTCTCTCCTTGTTAGGGACCAAAGAAAGAGAGTGTCAGACCCCAGGATTGTGACCATGTGACTTCTCGTACATGGTCACAGTGGGAATAAAGTGAATATTAGGCATAGCCTTCAAAGGAAAAGAGAATAAGAATGTTGAAAGGGGGCAACGTGAAGCCTGGGAAGTGGGCACAGGCAGACAGGGCTCATGTGGTGAATCCACCTGCGCTGCTAGAGGGCTGGGGCATGCCAATGCCCCTGGGCCATGGTTACTATCCTTGTTCTGCAGCTGTGGCTACAAACTCTCTTATTCCCAGTTCCAGCTGTGACCCCTCATTTCCTTGTCCCCCACCCCCTGGTCCCTGCAGCCCAGGGCCAGTTCTGCTGCTGAGCCTGGGACAGCTTTACCGTGTGATGGAGAAATTGCTTCTGGGTGAGCGGGATGCTGGAGCCGCAGTGGCACTCCTTGGTGAACTTGTACTTGGGGTGGGAGCACAGGTGGTAATCGATCAAGGTTTCCACGTAAGTCAGAGGGTGCTTCACAGCAAACAGTCCCGGGCTGGGATTCTGCAGAAGAGGGAGAGAGAAAAAGAAAGGAGTCTCTTTTGCTGACCAGCTTTCACCTCAGGCACAGGACAGACATCAGCTGAGGTTCCCCATGGCTCCCCCCAGTACGGACACTCTGACTCCGCGTCAGCTTGTCTGGGAAAGAGAAGCAGGAGAGTAGAGGTGGTTTCAGATGGGCTGTGGTCAGGGTCACTCACAGATGTCACTTTGCTGGCTGAAGAACTTCATCACATATCACATGGATTTACTAGGCTCCCGTGGAAACCAGCACAAATGAAACCACAGCTTAAAGTATTTGTTTCTAAATTTGATCAGTCCTAACTGTAAATAAGCAAACTGGTTTTAAAAAGCAAATGAGCTTCTGGTTTCGGGAAGGAAAAACAGTTTTAAAACTAGTTTAAAGAGAAGATAAAGGAGAGGGTGGCATTTGATACATCAGGAAACATCAACATTTAACATTGTTTTGGTGATGTCTTTAATTCAGGAAGGCTCCATTTGGATGTAGTATCTGGGTTTAAGGGAGATCCTGTTTTTTACTAATTTTCCAGTGGGACTAATGGAGGTACAGAGCAACTATATCAAAATATACAAAAACATGGAGCCTTTTAATGTTCCTTCTGGGGCTTATCCAATAAAAACCCTGCTTTTGTCCCAAACAACATAGCTTTCAGCTCCCTCATGGTTAATTCACATGTTTAAGAACCACTGAGATTCTGTTCTTTTAGTCTGAGTAATTTTTTTTAAACACACACACAAATCTCCATATGACTGACGGAAACCCAATCTCACTGTCAAGATATAAACGTCCCCCACAACTTAAAGATGATGCAGCCAGGCCAGGGAGGTGTGACAGCGGAACTTGGTTGTGGTGGATGTGATGAATATGTTCCAGCCACAAATGCTGGGAAGACAGTCCTCTGTTAGTTCAGGGAGGCTGACCTACAGCCAGGGCCAAGGAGAAAGATGCTGAGCAAGTGGGCTCTTGCCTGAACTCATGGCTGTAAAGGCAGCAGGAGGGCAGGGAGGCGATGATGCCCCCTGAGGGAGTCAGCAGGGCCCCAGCAACCATGTCTCAATGAGCTCTGCAGCTGAGGGAAGAGGCAGGAGATACCCATGTGTCCAGAGCAGCTCTTTTCCTGTTCTTCAATGTGCCATATGGGGTGGGGGCTGAGACAGGGGCAAATGCAAACACTGGCTCCCAAATCTGACCCAGATAGCGACTGCAGGGCCGGAAACAAACAAGGTGAAAGATGGGGGCCCTGGCGAGAGAAAGCCAGGAAGGTCGAGGATGCAGAGGAAAACAGTGGGGATGGGGAGATGGGGGATGTTTCCTATTCCTGTGCAGGTTCCCTTAAGTACACCTGGGTGCAAGGACATAATGGGAGCAGCCAAGGTTAGGAGACAAAGCAAGCGGCCCAGCTGGCACCACTTAGGCACTCTGTGCACAATCACTCCAGAGATGGGACGAACTTTTTGGCCAACCCAATAGTAAATCGCATTTATTTTGTCATAACTGTGTCATTATGTTTCTCTGCCAGGCCAAGCACAGGCTTGGATTATAGCTTTTGGGTGAAGGTTCACTATCATGACCTCTGGGTCAGTGAGAGGGAAGTTCTAATATCAAAGCCAGATGGACTCTATTAATATTTTTAAATTTTCCATCAAGTCTTAAAAATCATGCCAAATATTAGTTGGCATCCTATTTGGAACACATATCCACTTTTAGTTGACTGACTCTCCCCCTTAGAGTTTATAATGGCTTTCTATTTTGCTTTAATGATGTGCCTTTATGAAACCTGTACTGTCGGCACATGGAGTACATCCTGTCCTGGATGCCTCCTCTGGCCCCTGTAGATAATGCACAGATATCATCCTAAGACTTACTGTAGAGCTTTCCTTGTTATAACCACTATTTATTGCTGACAAAGGTCCATCCAGTCAAAGCTATGGTTTCTCCAGTAGTTGTGTACGGATGTGAGAGTTAGACGATAAAGGAAGGTTGAGCACCAAAGAATTAATGGTTTCGAATTGTGGTACTGGAGAAGACTCTTGAGAGTCTCTTGGACAACAAGGAGATCAAACCAGTAAGTCCTAAAGGAAATAAACTCTGAATGTTCATTGGAAGGACTGATGCTGAAGCTGAAGCTCCAATACTTTGGCCACCTGATGTGAAGAGCCAATTCACTGGAAAAGATCCTGATGCTGAGAAAGACTGAAGACAGGAGGGGAAGTGGGCAACAGAGGATGAGATGGTTGGATGACATCATCAACTTAATGGATATGAGTTTGAGCAAACTTCAGGAGATGGAGAAGGACAGGGAAGCCTGGTGTGCTGCAGTCCATGGGGTCGCAAAATCGGACACGACTGAGCGACTGAACAACAACATTGCCTTTTATGTTTGTTTCTTAGGGTTTCCAAACTCTTTCTTTTATAGCCATACTGAGGTATAATTGATATACAATAAACTGCATACACTTAAAGTATAGAACTTGGTATATGTTGATATATGTTATGTCTGCAAAACTGGTCTCTTTCTCACTTGCAGAGTGGTGAGGGAGGTGGTAGTGGGTGAGTCTGGGGGACAAGAGAGTGGTGTCCAAACCTTACCATGGAAATCCTGGGGTTTTGCTGGGATACCCTTCTCAGGAAAGTCCCTCTCCTACTGCCAGCCCAGCCTTTCTATGTAGAACTTCAGCCGATGAGAGGGTTCTGGTGCCAAATGAAGTCTGGAAATCACTGAGCTAAATGTCCTATGATGTTCAGTTCAGTTCAGTCTCTCAGTTGTGTCCTACTCTTTGTGACCCCATGGACCGCAGCATGCCAGGCTTCCCTGTCCATCACCAACTCCCAGAGCTTACTCAGACTCATGTTCATTCAGTTGGTGATGCCATCCAACCATCTCATCCTCTGTTGTCCCCTTTTCCTCCTGCCTTCAATCTTTCCCAGTATCAGGGTCTTTCCCAATGAGTCAGTTCTTCGCATGAGGTAGCCAAAGTATTGGAGTTTCAGCTTTAGCATCAGTCCTTCTAACGAATATTCAGGACTGATTTCCTTTAGGATGGACTGGTTGGATCTCCTTGCTGTCCAAGGGACTTTCAAGAGTCTTCCCCAACACCACAGCTCAAAAGTAGCAATTCTTCAGCACTCAGCTTTCTTTATAGTCCAACTCTCACATTCATACATGACTACTGGATAAACCATAGCTTTAACTAGACAGACCTTTGTCAGCAAAGTAATGTCTCTGCTTTTTAATATGCTCTATAGATTGGTCATAGCTTTTCTTCCAAGGAGCAAGTGTCTTTTAATTTCATGGCTGCAGTCATCATCTGCAGTGATTTTGGAGCCAAAGAAAATAGTCTGTCACTGTTTCCACTGTTTCCCCATCTACTTGCCATGAAGTGATGGGACCAGATGCCATGATCTTAGTTTTCTGAATGCTGAGTTTTAAGCCAACTTTTTCACGGTCCTCTTTCACTTTCATCAAGAGGTTCTTTAGTTCTTCTTTGCTCTCTGCCATAAGGGTGGAATTATCTGCATACCTGAGGCTATTGATATTTCTCCCTACAATCTTGATTCCAGCTTGTGCTTCATTCAGCCCAACATTTCGCATGATGTACTCTGCATATAAGTTAAATAACCTGGGTGACATGCAGCTTTGATGTACTCCTTTCCTGATTTTCCAGTCTATTGTTCCATGCCTGGTTCTAACTGCTGCTTCTTGACCTGCATACAGATTTCTCAGGATGCATGTAAGATGGTCTGATGTTCCCATCTCTTTAAGAATTTTACATAGTTTGTTGTGATCCACACAGTCAAAGGCTCTGGCATAGTCAATAAAGCAGAAATAGATGTTTTTCTGGAACTCTCTTGCTTTTTTGATGATCCAACAGATGTTGGCAATTTGATCTCTGGTTCCTCTGCCTTTTCTAATTCCAGCTTGAACATCTGGAAGTTCACGGTTCACGTATTGCTGAAGCCTGGCTTGGAGAATTTTGAGCATTACTTTGCTCAAAGCATGTGAGATAAGCACAAATGTGTGGTAGTTTTAAGATTCTTTGTCATTGCCTTTCTTTGGGATTGGAATGAAAACTGATCTTTTTGAGTCCTATGGCCACCACTGGGTTTTCCAAATTCGTTGGCATATTGACTGCAGCACTTCAACAGAATCATCTTTTAGGATTTGAAATAGCTCAGCTGGAATTCCATCATCTCCACTAGCTTTGTTTGTAGTGATACTTTCTAAGGCCCATTTGAGTTTGCATTCCAAGATGTCTGGCTCTAGGTGAGTGATCACACCATCGTGATTATCTGGGTCATGAAGATCTTTTTTGTATAGTTCTTCTGTGTATTCTTGCCACCTCTTTTTATTATCTTCTGCTTCTGTTAGGTTCATACTGTTTCTGCCCTTTCTTGTACATATCTTTGCATGAAATGTTCCCTTGGTATCTCTGATTTTCTTGATGAGATCTCTAGTCTTTCCCATTCTATTGTTTTCCTCTATTTCTTTGCATTGATCACTGAGGAAGGCTTTCTTATCTCTCCTTTCTATTCTTTGGAACTCTGCATTCAAATGGGTATATCTTTCCTTTCCTCCTTTGCCTTTAGCTTTTCTTCTTTTCACAGCTATTTTTAAGGCCTCCTCAGACAACCATTTTGTCTTTTTGCGTTTCTTTTTCTTGGGGATGTTCTTGATCATTGCCTCCTGTAGAATGTCATGAACCTCCATCCATAGTTCTTCAGGCACTCTGTCTATAAAATCTAATCCCTTGAATCTATCTGTCACTTCCACTGTATAATCATAAGAGATTTTATTTAGGTCATATCTGAATGGTCTAGTGGTTTTCCCTACTTTCTTCATTCTAAGTCTGAATTTTGCAATAAGGAATTTATGATCTGAGCCACAGTCAGCTCCTGGTCTTCTTTTTTCTGACTGTATAGAGCTTTTCCATCTTCAGCTGCAAAGAATAAAATCAATATGATTTTGGTATTGACCATTTGGTGATGCCCATGTGTAGAATCTTCTGTTGTGTTGTTGGAAGAGGGTGTTTGTATGACCAGTGCGTTCTCTTGGCAAAACTCTATTAGCCTTTGCTCTGCTTCATTTTGTACTCCAAGGCCAAACTCTCCTGTTACTCCAGGTATCTCTTGATTTCCTACTTTGGCATTCCTACCCTCTAGGATGAAAGGGATGTCTTTTTTTGGTGTTAGTTCTAGAAGGTCTTGTAGGTCTTCATAGGACCATTCAACTCCAGCTTCTTCAGCATTACTGGTTATACCTCTGAGTTCCTCTTTGAGGAACTGCCCCTCCATCCTGCCAAAAGACTACTGGAACATGCCCCTCAGTGGCCAAAACACAGGTATCACAACTCTTTGGAGGAAAGCAGCAGAGTTGCGAGAGGAGCACTGAGGCCAACAGTCAGGAACCAGGCAGGTTTGCATCCCATCTGCCCTTGGTGTGACCACCAGCACCTCTGCCCCATCAGAGACACAGATTCTCCCAGGGGAGACTTTCTCAGCAGTATCTAAGGTCCTTCTTCATTCTGCATGTGTGTGTGTGTTCTTACAAAACAGACCATAATCAGGGCAACTATGGTGACATTTTATCGATGATTCTGCACTTACGTAGAACCTCCTCAGATTTCCTGTCTGACTTTCAGTCAGAGTTCATAATGGCCTATTATTTTGCTTTAATGATGTGCCTTTATGAAACCTGTGCTGTCGGCACATGGAGTCCACGCTGCCCTGGATGCCTCCTCTGCCCCTGGAGACAATGCACAGACATCACTCCAACACTCCACCATAATGCTTTGCTCATTATACTTAGGGTTTGCATGCCACTTCAGTCACTTCAGTCATTCCAACTATTTATGTATCTACAAGTATAAGGGGGAAGGGGGATGCCCCTGAGGGCAGGTAATGGGGGAACACACAGGCTGGCTGGGACACATGCAGTGGAGTGGGGAGAATCGGCTCAGCCTCACATTGTCAGGAGCTTGGACTTAATTCGGTATTAAAAAGGGAGTCAGGCTCCAGGGAACATTAATCAACAAGAGCTCATCCAAAAGCCTCCATACCTACACTGAAACCAAGCTCCACCCAAGAGCCAACAAGTTTCAGAGCAAGACATACCAAGCTAATTCTCCAACAATGCAGGAACATAACCCTGAGCACAAAAATACAGGCAGCCAAAAGCCACACCAAACCCAGAGACACCTCAAAACTCACTACTGGACACTTCATTGCACTCCAGAGAGAAGAGATCCAGCTCCACCCACCAGAACACCGATGCAAGCTTCCCTAACCAGGAAACCTTGACAAACCGCTTGTCCAATCCCACCCACAGGGAAGAACCTCCACAATAAGGAGGAACCACAAACTTCCAGCATACAGAAAGACCACCCCAAACACAGCAAGCTAAATAAGATGAAAAGGCAGAGAAATATTCATCAGGTAAACGAATATGATAAAAGCCCACCAAACCAAACAAAAGAGGAGGAGATAGGGAGTCTACCTGAAATAGAATTCAGAATAATGATAGTAAAAATGATCTAAAATCTTGAAAACAAAATGGAGTTACAGATAAATAGTCTGGAGACAAGGATTCAGAAGATGCAAGAAAAGTTTAACAAGGACCTAGAAGAAATAAAAAAGAGTCAATCAATAATGAATAATATAATAACTGAGATCAATAGCACTCTGGAGGGGACCAACAGTAGAATAACTGAGGTAGAAGATAGGATAAGTGATGTGGAAGATAGAATGGTGGAAATAAATGAAGCAGAGAGGAAAAAAGAATTAAAAGAAGTGAGGACAACCTCAGAGACCTCTGGGACAATGTTAAATGCCCCAACATTTGAATCATAGTTGTTCCAGAAGAAGAAGACAAAAAGAAAGGCCATGAGAAAATACTTGAGGAGATAATAGTTGAAAACGTCTCTAAAAAGGGGAAGGAAATAGCCACCCAAGTCCAAGAAACCCAGAGAGTCCCAAAGAGGATAAACCCAAGGCGAAACACCCCAAGACATATATTAATCAAATTAATGAAGATCAAACACAAAGAACAAATATTAAAACCAGCAAGGGAAAAACAACAAATAACACACAAGGGGATTCCCCATTAGGATAACAGCTGATCTTTCAATAGAAACTCTTCAGGCCAGAAGGGAATGGCAGGGCATACTTAAAGTGATGAAAGAGAAAAACCTACAACCCAGTTTACTGTACCCAGCAAGGATCTCATTCAAATATGAAGGAGAAATAAAAAGTTTTACAGACAAGTGAAAGCTCAGAGAATTCAGCACCACCAAACCAGCTCTTCAACAAATGCTAAAGGATCTTCTCTAGACAGGAAACACAGAAAAGGTTTATAAACTTGAACCCAAAACAACAAAGTAAATGGCAGTGGGATCATATTTATCAATAATTACCTTAAATGTAAATGGGTTGACTGCCCCAACCAAAAGACAAAGACTGGCTGAATGGATACCAAAACAAGATCCCTATATATGCTGTCTACAAGAGACCCACCTCAAAACAAGGGACACAAAAAGACTGAAAGTGAAGGGCTGGAAAACGATATTTCACTCAAATGGAGACCAAAAGAAAGCAGGAGTAGCAATACTCATATCAGATAAAATAGACTTTGAAATAAAGGCTGTGAAAAGAGACAAAGAAGGACACTACATAATGATCAAAGGATCAATCCAAGAAGAAGATATAACAATTATAAATATATATGCACCCAACATAGGATCACTGCAATATGTAAGGCAAATGCTAACAAGTATGAAAGGGGAAATTAACAATAACATAATAATAGTGGGAGACTTTAATACCCCACTCACACCTATGGATAGATCAACTAAACAGAAAATTAGCAAGGAAACACAAACTTTAAATGATACAATGGACCAGTTAGACCTAATTGATATCCATAAGACATTTCACCCTAAAACAATGAATTTCACCTTTTTCTCAAGGGCACACGGAACCTTCTCCAGGACAGATCACATCCTGGACCATAAATCTAGCCTTGGTAAATTCAAAAAAACTGAAATCATCTCAAGCATCTTTTCTGATCACAATGCAGTAAGATTAGATGTCAACTACAGGAAAAAAACTGTTAAAAATACAAACATATGGAGGCTAAACAACACACTTCTGAATAACCAATGGGTTCATGTTTGGGAACGCATGTACACCTGTGGTGGATTCATGTCAATCTATGCCAAAACCAATACAGAATTGTAAAGTAAAAATTAAAAATAAATAAATAAGTTAAAAAAAAAAAGAAATCAAAAAAGAAATAAAAATATGCATATAAACCAATGAAAATGAAAACACAACAACCCAAAACCTATGGGATTCAGTAAAAGCAATGCTAAGGGGAAGGTTCATAGCAATACAAGCCTACCTCAAGAAACAGGAGAAAAATCAAATAACCTAACTTTACACCTAAAGCAACTAGAAAAAGAAGAAATGAAGCACCCCAGGGTTAGTAGAAGGAAAGAAATCATAAAAATTAGAGCAGAAATAAATGCAAAAGAAACAAAAGAGACCATAGCCAAAATCAACAAAGTTAAAAGCTGGTTCTTTGAGAAGATAAATAAAATAGACAAACCATTAGCCAGACTCATCAAGAAAAAAAGGGAGAAGAATCAAATCAACAAAATTAGAAATGAAAATGGAGAAATCACAACAGACAACATAGAAATACAAAGGATCGTAAGAGACTACTAGCTGCAACTATATGCCAATAAAATGGACAACTTGGAAGAAATGGAGAAATTCTTAGAAAAGTATGACTTTCCAAAACTGAACCAGGAAGAAATAGAAAATCTTAACAGACCCATCACAAGCACAGAAATCGAAACCATAATCAGAAATCTTCCAACAGGATCAGATGGCTTCACAGCTGAATTCCACCAAAAATTTAAGGAAGAGCTAACACCTATCCTACTCAAACTCTTCCAGAAACTTGCAGAGGAAGGTAAACTTCCAAACTCATTCTATGAGGCCACCATCACCCTAATGCCAAAACCAGACAAAGATGCCACGAAAAAAGAAAACTACAGGCTAATATCACTGATGAACATAGATGCAAAAATCCTTAACAAAATTCTAGTAAACAGAATCCAACAACATATTAAAAAGATCATACATCATGACCAAGTGAGTTTTATCACAGGGATGCAAGGATTCTTCAATATTCACAAATCAACCAATGTGATACACCACATTAACAAATTGAAAGATAAAAACTATATGATTATCTCAATGGATGCAGAGAAAGCCTTTGACAAAATTCAACATCCATTTATGATAAAAACCCTGCAGAAAGTAGGCAGAGAAGGAACATACCTCAACATAACAAAAGCCATATATGATAAACCCGCAGCAAACATCCTCAATGGTGAAAAATTAAAAGTATTTCCTCTAAAGTCAGGAACAAGACAAATATGCCCACTCTCACCACTACTATTCAACATAGTTTTGGAAATTTTAGCCACAGCAATCAGAGAAGAAAAAGAAATGAAAGGAATCCAGATTGGAAAAGAAGTAAAACTCTCACTGTTTGCAGATGACATGATCCTCTACACAGAAAACCCTAAAGACTCCACCAGAAAATTACTAGAGCTAATCAATGAATATAGTAAAGTTGCAGGATATAAAATTAACACACAGAAATCCCTTGCATTCCTATACACCAACAATGGAAAACAGAGAAATTAAGGAAACAATTCCATTCACCATTACAATGAAAAGAATAAAATACTTAGGAAAAAATCTACCTAAAGAAACAAAAGACCTATATATAGAAAATTATAAAACACTGATGAAAGAAATCAAGGACAACACAAATAGATGGAGAAATATACCATGTTCATGGATTGGAAGAATCAATATAGTGAAAATGAGTATACTTCCCAAAGCAATCTATAGATTCAATGCAATCCCTATCAAGCTACCAATGGTCTTTTTCAGATAACTAGAACAAATGATTTCACAATTTGTATGGAAATGCAAAAAAACCTCAAATAGCCAGAGCAATCTTGAGAAAGAAGAATGGAACTGGAGGAATCAACCTGCCTGACTTCAGGCTCTACTACAAAGCTACAGTCATCAAGACAGTATGGTACTGGCACAAAGACAGAAACATAGATCAATGGAACAAAATAGAAAGCCCAGAGATAAATCCACGCACCTATGGACACCTTATCTTTGACAAAGAAGGCAAGGATATACAATGGAGAAAAGACAATCTCTTTAACAAGTGATGCTGGGAAAACTGGTCAACCACTTGTAAAAGAATGAAACTAGAACACTTTATAACACCATACACAAAAATAAACTCAAATCAATTAAAGATCTAAATGTAAGACTAGAAACTATAAAACTCCTAGAGGAAAATATAGACAAAACACTCTGATGTAAATCATAGCAGGATCCTCTATGACCCATCTCCCAGAGTAATGGAAATAAAAGCAAAAATAAACAGATGGGACCTAATTAAACTTAAAAGCTTTTTGCATAGCAAGGGAAATTATAAGCAAGGTGAAAAGACAGCCTTCAAAATGGGAGAAAATTATAGCAAATGAAGCAGCTGACAAAGAATTAATCTGAAAAATATACAAGCAACTCCTACAGCTCAATTCCAGGAAAATAAGCAACTCAATAAAAAAAAATGGGCCAAAGAACTAAACAGACATTTCTCCAAAGAAGACATACAGATGGCTAACAAAATATGAAAAGATACTCAACATCACTCATTATCAGAGAAATGCAAATCAAAACCACAGTGAGGTACCATCTCATGCTGGTCAGAATGGCTGCTATCAAAAAGTCTACAAACAATAAATGCTGGAGAGGGTGTGGAGAAAAAGGAACCCTCTTATACTGTTGGTGGGAATGCAAACTAGTATAGCCACTATGGAGAACAGTGTGCAGATTCCTTAAAAAACTGGAAATAGAACTGCCATACAACCCAGCAATCTCACTGCTGGGCGTATGCACTAGGAAACCAGAATTGAAAGAGACACATGTACCCCAATATTCATTGCAGCACTGTTTACAATAGCCAGGACATGGAAGCAACCTAGATGTCCATTGGCAGATGAATGGATAAGAAAGTTGTGGTACATATACACAATGGAATATTACTCAGCTACTAAAAAGAATGCATTTGAATCAGTTCTAATGAGGTAGATGAAACTGGAGGCTATTATACAGAATGAAGTAAGTCAGAAAGAAAAACACCAATACAGTATATTAATGCATATATATGGAATTTAGAAAGATGGTAACAGTGACTCTATATGTGAGACAGCGAAAGAGACACAAATGTAAAGAACAGACTTTTGGACTCTGTGGGAGAAGGCGAGGGTAGGATGATTTGAGAGAATAACATTGAAACATGTATATTATCATATGTGAAATAGATCGCCGGTCCAGGTTTGATGCATGAGACAGGTTGCTCAGGGCTGGTGCACTGGGATGACCCTGAGGGATGGGATGGGGAAGGAGGTGGGAGAGAGGTTCAGGATGGGGAATATATGTATACCCATGGCTGACTCATGTGAATGTATGGCAAAAACCACCACAATATTGTAATTAGCCTCCAATTAAAATAAATAAAATAAAATAAAATGAAATGTGTACTTTGGGCCAATAAAGCATTAAAAAAAGGGGGAGTCAGGGATTGGTGTGGCAGGGATATGGTGCCCAAGGATGGGATAAGGGATCAACTAGAGCTTCAGGATGGAGTTTGGGGTAACTTTACTTTTTTCTGTTGTGTTTTCTTTTTTAAAAATATATACATATATTTTACCTTTAAAACTTGTGAATCACTGTATTGTACACCCGTACATAAATTTATATAATGTTATGTGGAAACTATGCTTAAAATAAACACAAAAATGCATACATGCATATTACAGATAATTGGAAATGGACCCCACTCCAGTACTCTTGCCTGGAAAATCCCATGGATGGAGGAGCCTGGTGGGCTGCAGTCCATGGGGTCACTAAGAGTTGGACATGACTGAGCGACTTCACTTTCACTTTTCACTTTCATGCATTGGAGAAGGAAATGGCAACCCACTCCAGTGTTCTTGGATGGAGAATCCCAGGGAGAGGGAGCCTGGTGGGCTGCCTCTATGAGGTTGCACAGAGTCGGACACGACTGAAGCGACTTGGCAGCAGCAGTAGCAGCATAAAGCTATTGTCTTAAAAAATAAATGCCAGAATCGTTAAAAGAAACATTGATATTCTCCAAGCAATAAAGTCTGGCCAGCAATTTCAAAAGCGAGATGTTGTTTAACCCCTGAAATTCCAAAGAGAGAAAAATATTCCCAATTGGTGCTTCTGTCTTCTTTTTTTCAAAGTCTTTTTTTTTTTTTAATGAAGTATAGTTGATTTACAATATTGTGTCAGTTTTAGGTGTTCAGCAAAGTGATCGTTTTATATATATATATTCCAGATTCTTTTCCGTTATAGGGGATACAGTTCCCTGATACAGTAGGACCTTATTGTTTATCTGTTTCATGCGCAGTTAGGAGTACTTGCTAATCTCACACTCCTAGTTTACCCTACCTCCCTTTCCCCTTTGGTAACCAAGCTTGTTTTCTATTTGTTGTTGTTTTCTTATGAAGTAACTGCTAAAACAAAGAGACAGGGAACCATGACTTCTGCTGATGGCACTTACAAAAATATAAAGCGGGTCGTAATCTGGAGCTTGGGCCAAGGCCTCGGGGAGTTTTATGCTCAGGACGGAGGTCTCACCGGGCAGATGGGGCGAGGAATCCTGCTTGGGCAGGGTGATGACCGTGGTGGCTTCGTCCTGGGCCAGGACCAAGGGCAGTGCATTAGTCTCGAGGCCGGGGCAGCAAGAAAAAGGTGGGGGTGGTTCCTCTCCCCAAGGTGGGACGCGTTACCTCAGCTCCTTGCCTCAGGGCCCGAGCAAGCTTCTGAGGTCTGTAGCTGGCTGAAGACCCCTGCACAGAGACCGGCTGGTACCTCTTGATCTTGTATAGCTGAGGAACCTGGGGGAGGGAAGACAGGAGCTCATGGCCCTTGAGAGGCATTTCTCAGCTCTGGGGCCCTGGTCGGTTTGGGCCCTGTTAACACAGTCCTGGCCCTGTTCTGGGTCCCAACACACAGAAGAGTTCATAGTTACCTATAGATACACTGAACACTGGTTTGTCAATTTAAAACATGCATATTTTACAAGGACCTATGGTACAGCACACGGAATGATACTCAATATTTTGTAAGAACCTCTAAGAGAAAATGGGCTTCCTTGCTGGCTCCGTCAGTAAAGAATCTGCCTGCAATGCAACACCTGGATGAGGAAGATCCCCTGGAGAAGGAAACAGCAACCCATGCCAGTATTCTTGCCTGGGAATTCCCATGGACGGAGGAGCCTGGTGAGCTATAGTCCATGGGATCACAAGAGTCAGACATGACTTATCAACTAAACCACCACTACCATAAGGGAAGAGTCTCAAAAAGAATATAAGTATATATACGTGTGTAACTGAATAACTGCTGTATACCTGAGACTAACAAGATATTGTAAATCAATTATACTTAACTTAAAAAATGAGAAAAATAAATATGCATATTTTCAAAAACAAAAGTGGTCATACAACTCAATGAAAACTAACTGACTTTTGTTTACTTACACCTTTTCTTCAAATTTCTAACATATGCATTTCAAGTAGCTTCAGGTATGCACATGGTGGTGGTTGTTCAGTTGCTAAATCGTGTCTGACTCTTTGCGACCCCAAGGACTGCAGCACACCAGGCTTCCCTATCCTTCACTAACTAATTCATGGCCATTGAGTCGATAATTCTATTTAACCATTTCATCCTCTGTCACCGTCTTTTCCTCCTGCCTCAATCTTTCCCAGCATCAGGGTCTTTTCCAGTGAGTCAGGTCTTCCCATCAGGTGGCCAAAGTATTGGAGCTTCAGCTTCAGCATCAGTCCTTCCAATGAACATTCAGGGTTGATTTCCTTCAGGATTGGCTGGTTTGACCTCCTTGCTGTCCAAGGGACTCTCCAGAGTCTTCTCCAGCACCACAGTTCAAAGGCATCAATTTTTGGCACTCAGTCTTCTTTATGGTCCAACTCTCACATCTGTACACGGCTACTGGAAAAATAATAGCTTTGACTATATGCACCTTTGTCAGCAAAATGATGTCTCTGATTTTTAACACACTGTCTAGGTTTGTCACAGCTTTTCTTCTGAGGCGCAAGAATCTTTTAATTTCATGGCTGCAGTCACTGCCTGCAGTGATTTTAGAGGCCAAGAAAATAAAGTTCATCACTGTCTCCATTTTCCCCCTATCTATTTGCCATTAAGTGATGGGACCAGATGCTATGATCTTCATTTTTTGAATATTGAGTTTTAAGCCAGCTTTTCCCACTCTCCTTTTTCACCTTCATCAAGAGGCTCTTTAGTTCCTCTTCACTTTCTGCCATTAGAGTGGTATCATCCGCATATCTAAGGTTGTTGATGTTTCTCCCACCTATCTTGATTCCAGCTTATAACTCATCCAGCCCGGCATTTCTCATGATGTGCTCAGAAAATAGGTTAAACAAACAGGGTGACAGCAGACAGCCCTGTCATACTCCTTTTTCAATCAGTTGCTCCATACAGGATTCTAACTGTTGCTTCTTGACCCACATGCAATTTCTCAGGAGACAGGTAAGATGGTCTGGTAACTGTTGCTTCTTGACCCACATACAATTTCTCAGGAAACAGGTAAGCTCTTTAAGAGCTTTCCATGGTTTGTTATGATCCACAGAGTCAAAGACTTTAGTGTGGTCGATGAAATGGAGGTAGATGTTTTTCTGGAATTTCCTTGCTTTCTCTAGGATCCAGTGAATGTTGACAATTTGATCTCTGGCTCCTCTGCCTTTTCTAAACCCAGCCGGTAACATCTGGAAGTTCTCAGTTCACGTACTGCTGAAGCCAAGCCTGAAGGATTTTGAGCACAACCTTATTAGCATGCAAAATGAGCACAATTGTACAGTAGTTTGAGCATTCTTTGGCATTGCCCTTTTGGGGATTGGAATGAAAACTGACCTTTTCCAGCCCTGTGGGCACTGCTGAGTTTTCCAAATTTGCTGGCATATTGAGTGCAGCACTTCAACAGCATCATTTTTAAGGATTTGAAATAGCTCAGCTGGAATTCTGTCACCTCAATTAGCTTTGTTTGTAGTAATGCTTCCTAAGGCCCATTTGACTTCACACTCCAGGATGTCTGGCTCTAGGTGAGTGACCATATCCTTGTGATTATCCAGGTCATTAAGATGTTTTTTGTACAGTTCTGTGTATTCTTGCCACCTCTTCTTAATATCTTCTGTATCTGTTAATTCCTTGCCATTTCTGTCCTTTATTGTGCCCATCTTTGCATGAACTCTTTCCTTGATATCTCCAATTTTCCTGAAGAGATCTCTAGTCTTTCCCATGCTATAGTTTTCCTGTTTCTTTGCATTGTTCACTTAGGAAGGCCTTCTTATCTCTCCTTACTATTCTCTGGAACTCTGCATTCAGTTGGGTATATCTTTCCTTTTCTCCCTTGTTTTTTCACTCCTCTTCTTTTCTCAGCTATTTGTAAAGCCTCCTCAGACAACCATTTTGCCTTCTTGCATTTCTCTTTCTATGGGATGGCTTTGGTCACTGCCTCCTGTACAATGTTATCAGCCTCTGTCCATAGTTCTTTAGGCATTCTGTCTACCACATCTAATCATTTGAATCTATTCATTACTTCCACTGTATAATCACAAGGGATTTGATTTAAGTTATACTAGTGTAACTAGTGGTCTAGTGGTTTCCCCTGCTTTCTTCAATTTAAGCCTGTGAATTCTGCAATAAAGAGTTTATGATCTGAGCCACAGTCAGCTCCAGGTCTTTTTTTCCTACTGATTGTATGAAGCTGCTCCATCTTCTATTGAAAAGAATATAATCATTCTGAATTCAATATTGACCATCTGGTGATGTCCATGTGTAGAGTCATCTCTTGTGCTTTTGGAAAAGGGTGCTTGCAATGATCAATGTGTTATCTTGACAAAACTCTGTTACCTTTGTACCATTTTGTACTCCAAGGCCAAAGTTGCCTGTTACTCCAGGTATCTCTTGATTTCCTACTTTGGCATTCCTACCCTCTAGGATGAAAGGGACATCTGTTTTTGGTGTTAGTTCTAGAAGGTTCTTGTAGGTCTTCATAGAACCATTCAACTTCAGCTTCTTTGGCATCAGTGGTTGGGGCACAGACTTGGATTACTGTGAGATTGAATGGTTTGCCTTGGAAATGAACTGAGATCATTCTGTCATTTTCAAGACTGCACCCAAGTACCACATTTTGGACTCTTTTGTTGACTCTCAGGGTTACTCCATTTCTTCTAAGGGATTCTTACCCACAGTAGTAGATATAATTATCATCTGAATTAAATTCACCCATTCCTGTCCATTTTAGTTCACTGATTCCTAAGATGTCAATGTTCACTCTTGCCACCTCCTGCTTGACCACGTCCAATTTACCTTGATTCATGGACCTAACATTCCAGGTTCCTAGGCAGTATTGTTCTTTACAGCTTTGGACTTTACTTTCACCACCAGACACATCCACAGCTGAGCATTGTTTCTGCTTTGGCCCAGTCACTTCATCCTTTCTGTAGCTACTAGTGATTGCCCTCTACTCTTCCCCAGTAGCATACTGGACATCTTCCAACCTGGGGGGCTGATCTTCCGGTGTCATACCATTTTGCCTTTTCATACCATTCATGGGGTTCTTGCAGCAAGAATACTGGTGCAGTTTGCCATTTCTTCCTCCAGTGGACCACATTTTGTCAGAACTCTCCACTATGACCCATCTATCTTGGGTGGCCCAGCATGGCATGGCTCAGAGCTTCACTGAGTTCAGGTTTGCATACTATATGGTATATCCACAGAATAAAGATCCGGGTTTCCACAAACCACATCAGGAAAAGAGAATCTGTTACACCTCACACATCACATAAGATAACAGCAGGGAAATAAACAGTGTATGTTATTCATTATAATCTGTAATAGAACAAAAGTAATGAATTAGAGCAATTCAGAGTCAAGAACACTTTGTTTAGGACATAAGAAACCCAATTAATGAAACCATATGACAGGTCTGACCTGCAGATTGAAGAAGGAATGGGGCTGCTTGACTTGAATTTCTGAAGATTTAATTGGGACAGGTCCAATGCCACCAGGAGCCTAAAATGTAAAAATTCAAAAAGGTAACACATGATCAACATTGAGCAAAGGCAGCTATACTTCTGTTTCTCTACATTTTGAACATTAAGTGAACAGCTCTTCCCTCTAACTCTTCCTGCAACCAAGGTTGATATCTGACTACAGTTGATACTTGATATGCAGGGAATGGAGGCAGTGTGGCCACTGCCCACCCCCACACCTTTGTCTCTCAGGGTGTGTCTTTTATTTTCCCCTGTTGTGGAGGCTGCACTTGTTGCCCAGAATCCCCTTCAGACCTGAGGAGTGAGTCCTGAGTTCTATTGACAGAAACAACCCTCAGGGGTCAGCCCTCAGGGGCAGCTGTGGCTGAAGGGTGCTATCTCACTCGAGGCCATGTGCTCACTGGGACAGCTGCCTCCAAAGACAGGCTGAAGCAAAGATACGAAGGTGGTCCTTGCCCTGTGCCAGGCCCAGAGCCCCTTGTGATGTCAGCGAGGACTTCATCAAAGTACTGTAGCCTTATTTCTCCTCTGCCCATTCCATTCCCTTCCCTTCCAAGGGTGCTAATCCCCAAAGCATCACCTAATACCTGTCCTGCAGGTGGATGTGCAGCATCACCCACAGAACCCAGAGCAGTGTCCAGCCTGGGCCAGGCACTCAATACATACTATATCTCACCTAATCCAAGACACCGTCATTAAACTGGTATGATGCAGTGTAAATATGACACCAATAATTATAGGCATTTCCCAATTCCAGAGATGCTGTATTGAAAATACTGTTCTTAGACTAGATGAAATACTGTATGTATGGAATGAGTTACAAAAGTCTTTATGAACAGGGATGCCAAGCATTCTGTTTTTCATCAACCCTGAGCAGCAGAGAAGTTGCTGTAGAACTAACTCAGGTACCAAATGAAGTAAAAAGATTTGCATTATTAAAAAAATAAAAGAGGTTCCACAGCACAGTGATAATCTCTTTTCATCCCTAACACTCTCTCCACCCATTAATTATTGACTGTCAGATAATTCTTATTGTTTGAAAATCACAGATTTATCATTTTCTAGAAACTAAATAGGGTTTCACAGGTGGTGCTAGTGATAAAGAATCCACCTGCCAATGCAGGGGACATAAGAGATGCAGGTTCGATCCCTGGGTCAGGAAGATTCCCTGGAGAAGGGAATGGCAACCCACTCCAGTATTCCTGCCTGGAGAATCCCATGGACTGAGAAGCCTGGTGGGCTGCAGTCCATGGGGTCGAAAGAGTCAGACACAACTGAAGTGACTTAGCATGAATGTGTGCAGGAACCAAATATTCTGAGCTTTTAAGTCATTGAATTATCTAATCCAGAAAACACATGGAATTTCTAAAGTCAGTCCTGTACCTCTTGACTAGGTTGACCTGCAATGCTTAACCCACTTTACAGGATGTGCATGGCAACTTCATTCTTTGAAACTAAAAAATTGTTTTGCTTGTGCCTTTTCAACATTGATTTAAACACATTTTTTATTGCTAAACCTGTGAACTTGGGAAACTCAGACTGCATTTTATTACAGGCTCTGTGCCCTTGTGTCTCAGTTTCCTTCTCAGCTGCAAGAGAATAAACCTACCTATTAAATTTGAAGATTAATTAAATTGATAGAACTTGAGAAAGTCCTGCCTGCCTCGTGGTGTAGCCACCACCTGAATTACAATGCATCATTTGATAAACTGTCAAACTTCTTGCCAAGAGGGAAGGAGGGATGGACTTGTGAGTCTGAGGTTGGACTGTTAGATGCTGGGGCCACCCACCCCCAATCTCTGCAGTTTCCACACAGCAGGGGGCTTGGCTGAGCTGGGCCTGCCTCCCAGGTCCAGGCTAGGTCCTCCTGGTCTTCTGCTATTCAGCCCTCAGACCCCATTTCCCAGCAGTCCAGGGTCTCAGTGGTCTCCTGGGCAGATCGGGGCCAGCAAGCTCTGCACAGGTGTCTCAGGGGCTAGGTAGGTGGAAGCAGGTGCTTCCTGGTTTCCCATTCATCACAATCACCTGGGCACAGGTCTCCCTCGGGAGCCTCCTGGGAGGAGGCAGAGGGACAGAGACCAGGTGGGGCTCCCCTTGGCACTGGCCTGTCGCCCCCTGACTGCATCCAGCCCCACCTGCAGCCTCCATGCACCCACCAGTTCGTTGGAGTCCTGGGGAGGGCTGTAGGATGGAAAGGCAAAGGGCAGTACTTCCTGGGGAGACACAGAGAACCGGCTGGCGTCCTTACTGACTCGCCCCAGCTGGTATTTGAAGCTCTTGTCTGCGGGTGAAAAACAGAATGGCACTTCTGGAGAGTCTCAAGGCACTTTTGTGAAACCACCATCTCTTTAGCTGTGTATTTGCTACATACCAGTTACTGGGGCCTGGTCATAGGCCATTTAAAAAACAACATGTAAGACGCTTACTCCTTGTAAGGGAAAGTTATGACCAACCTAGATAGCATATTGAAAAGCAGAGACATTACTTTGCCAATAAAGGTCTGTCTAGCCAAGGCTATGGTTTTTCCAGTGGTCATGTATGGATGTGAGAGTTGGACTGTGAAGAAAGCTGAGCACCGAAGAATTGATGCTTTTGAACTGTGGTGTTGGAGAAGACTCTTGAGAGTCCCTTGGACTGCAAGGAGATCCAACCAGTCCATTCTGAAGGAGATCAGTCCTGGGTGTTCATTGGAAGGACTGATGCTGAAGCTGAAACTCCAATACTTTGGCTACCTGATGCGAAGAGTTGACTCATTGGAAAAGACCCTGATGCTGGGAGGGATTGGGGGCAGGAGGAGAAGGGGATGACAGAGGATGAGATGGCTGGATGGCATCACTGACTCGATGGACATGAGTTTGGGTAGGCTCCGGGAGTTGGTGATGGACAGGGAGGCCTGGCGTGCTGTGATTCATGGTGTTGCAAAGAGTCGGACACGACTGAGCGACTGAACTGAACTAAACTGAACGTGTGTACATATGTATGTGTGTAGTCTTGTTCTTAGTTTCTCATTTGTTCTTTACCTTAACTCCTCCAATTTTTTTTTCTATTTTTTTTATTTTAAAAAAATTTTTTATTTTTACTTTATTTTACTATACAATACTGTATTGGTTTTGCCATACATTGACATGCATCTGCCACCGGTGTATACGAGCTCCCAATCCTGAATCCCCCTCCCACCTCCCACCCCTTATCATCTCTCTGGATCATCCCCGTGCACCAGCCCCAAGCATCCTGTATCCTGTATCGAACATAGACTGGCGCTTTGTTTCTACATGATCGTATACATGTTTTGATGCCATTCTCCCAAATCACCCCACCCTCTCCCTCTCCCTCAGAGTCCAAAACTCCATTCTACACATCTGTGTCTCTTTTGCTGTCTCGCATACAGGGTCATCATTACCATCTTTCTAAATTCCATATATATGTGTCAGTATACTGTATTGGTGTTTTTTTTTCTGGCTTACTTCACTCTGTATAATCGGCTCCAGTTTCATCCATATCATTAGAACTACTCCAATTTTTAAAAAAAATTTTATTTTTACTTCCAAAACACCATAATTCTTTTTTTTAATACTACTGTTGATATGTATTTAATGGGTTATTTTGCATTCGGAGGCTATTTTACATAGAACTTTTTCTTAATATGTATATCATATTGAAGTATAATTGACTTACATTTCAGGTGCACAGCATGGTGATCCAGTTATACATATGCACATACATTATCTTTGAGATTATTTTCCATTATAGGTTATTACAAGATATTGGCTAGTTCCCTGTGCTATATAATAAACCTTTGCTGCTTGTTGCATATCTATTTTTTAAAAATTAGAAATCTAGCATTCTATTCACACTAAGTTAAATAACTGGAATCAAAATGTCATAGATTTTCAAGTTAGGCAAAAATTCATAAGATTTCTAAAATATATATTATACTATTATATATATGTATATAAAAGCTTTTCTACTATTCTTGATAAAGGCTGAGAAAGGACATTTAAAAAAAAAAGAAGTGATGGAGAGATTGGAACACATAAACTAAACGAAATAGGAGTGCTGAATATGAAACAGAAAAAGTGAAACAGACTAGATAAAAGATCATCATATAGGCGAGTTGTTTTTAAACATGGCTGCTCATTAGAAACATATCTGGAGCTTTGGAGAACAAAAGCAATACCTAGGCATTTGTATTTTTCAAAAAATTCCGAGACAATTTAAAAAAGTGATTACTGGTTTTTCTATTAAATGGTAGCTGGTAGCTTTGGTGATATACAACTCTATTTTTCTGTTGACTAATCATAATACAATGGCATTAAGTGAGTAATAGTTACATAATCATAATGGTAATAGATGTTTATCAGTTTTCACAATCAATAGCCAGACCAAAAATAAAAGATAAACAATTGCAAGCCATAATGGGAACATGATTAACCTAACAATATAAAATAATTACATAAAGTATGGGGGGGTCAAGCAGGTCATGTGGTAAATAGAAGTGCATACATGCACATGTTTTGATATGCCCAGCCAGTCTATGTCTTTCGGTTGGTGAATTTAATCTATTCACATGGAAGGTAATTATGGATACATATGATCCTATTGTTGTTGTTGTTGAGTCTCTCAGTTGTGTTCAACTTCTTGCAACCCCATGGACTGTAGCATGCCAGGCTCCCTGTCCTTCACCATCTCCCAGAGTTTGCTCAAACTCATGTGCACTAAGTTTGGACATGCCAAACTTGGAGATGCCATCCAACCATCTCATCCTCTGTCATTCCTGTATCCTCCTGCTTTCCATCTTTCCCAGCATCAGGGTCTTTTCCAATGAGTTAGCTCTTCACATCATGTGGCCCAAGTACTGGAGCTTCAGCTTCAGCATCAGTCCTTCTAATGAATATTCAGGGTTGATTTTCTTCAGAATTGACTGGTTTGGTCTCCTTGTTGTCCAAGGGACTCTGCAGAGTCTTCTCCAGCACCACAGTTTGAAGGCATGAGTTCTTCAGTGCTCAGTCTTCTTTATGGTCCAACTCTCACATCTGTATATGACTAATGGAAAAAACCATAGCTTTGACTATACGGACCATTGTAGGCAAAGCAAGGTCTCTGCTTTTTAATATGCTGTCTAGGTTTGTCATTGCTTTTCTTCCAAGGAGAAGGTGTCTTTTAATTTCATGGCTGCAGTCACCATTTGCAGTGATTTTGGAGCCTAAGAAAATAAAATCCACCACTGTTTCTAGTTGTTTCCCCATCTATTTGCCATGAAGTGATGGGACTGGATGCCATGATCTTCGTTTTTTGAACGTTGAGTTTTAAGCCAGTTTTTTACCTTCATCAAGAGGCCCTTTAATTCCTCTTCACTTTCTGCCATAAGGGTGGTGTCATCTGCATATCTGAGGTTACTGATATTTCCCAATAGATAATGATCCTATTACCATTTTCTTAATTGTTTTGGGTTTATTTTCTGTAGGTCTTTTTCTTCTCTTGTGTTTCATGCCTAGAGAAGTTCCTTTAGCTTTTGTTGTAAAGCTGGTTTGGTGGTGCTGAGTTCTCTTAACTTTTGCTTGTCTGGAAAGTTTTGGACTTCTCCATCAAGTCTGAAGGAAAGTCTTGCTGGGTAGAGTATTCTTGGTTGTAGATTCTTCCCTTTTATCACTTTAAGTATATCATGCCATTCCCTTCTGGCTCATAGCATCTCTGTTGAGAAATCAGCTGATAACCTGATGGGGGTTCCCTTATATGTATGTTATTTGTCCTTTTTCCCTTGTTGCTTTTAGTCTTTTGTCTTTGTCTTTAATTTTTGTCAGTTTGATTACTATGTATCTTTTTCCTCCTTGTGTTCATCCTACCTGGAACTCTGTGCTTCCTGGACTTGGGTGACTATTTCCTATGTTAGGGAACTTTTCATTTATCATCTCTTCAAATATTTTCTTGGGTCCTTTCTTTCTCTCTTCTCCCCTGTAATGTGAATGTTGGTGCACTTAATGTTTCCCCAGAGGTCTCTTAGACTGTTTTTGTTTATTTTCATTCTTTTTTTCTATATTCTGCTCTGTCAGTGATTTCCACCATTCTGTCCTCCAGGTCACTTATCTGTTCTTCTGTCTCAGTTATTCTGCCATTGATTCCTTCTAGTGTTCATCTCTTGCAGTCCGTGGGGTCTCTAAGAGTTGGATACGACTGAGCGACTTCACTTTCACTTTTCACTTTCATGCTTTGGAGAAGGAAATGGCAACCCACTCCAGTGTTCTTGCCTGGAGAATCCCAGGGACGGGGGAGCCTGGTGGGCTGCCGTCTATGGGGTCGCACAGAGTCGGACATGACTGAAGTGACAGCAGCAGCAGCAGCAGCAGCAGCAGTGTTCATCTCTGTTTATTTATTCTTTAGTTCTTGTAGATCTTTGGTAAACATTTCTTGCATCTTCTCCATTCTGTTTCCAAAATCCTGGATCATCTTTGCTATCATTATTCTGAATTCTTTTTCTGAAAGGTTGCTATCTCCATTTAGTTGTTTTTCTGGAGTTCTATTTTGTCCCTTCATCTGGGACATAACTCTCTGCTTTTTCATCCTGATTAACTTTCTGTAATGTGATTTTTTATTGACTATGCCAAAGCCTTTGACTGTGTGGATCACAATAAACTGTGGAAAATTCTGAAAGAGATGGGAATAACAGACCACCTGACCTGCCTCTTGAGAAATCTGTATGCAGGTCAGGAAGCAACAGTTAGAACTGGACATGGAACAACAGACTGGTTCCAAATAGGAAAAGGAGTACATCAAGGCTGTATATTGTCACCCTGCTTATTTAACTTATATGCAGAGTACATCATGAGAAACGCTGGACTGGAAGAAAACACAAGCTGGAATCAAGATTGCTGGGAGAAATATCAATAACCTCAGATATGCAGATGACACCACCCTTATGGCAGAAAGTGAAGAGGAGCTAAAAAGCCTCTTGATGAAAGTGAAAGAGGAGAGCGAAAAAGTTGGCTTAAAGCTCAACATTCAGAAAACGAAGATCATGGCATCTGGTCCCATCACTCCATGGGAAATAGATGGGGAAACAGTGTAAACAGTGTCAGACCTTATTTTGGGGTGCTCCAAAATCACTGCAGATGGTGACTGCAGCCATGAAATTAAAAGACACTTACTCCTTGGAAGAAAAGTTATGACCAACCTAGATAGCATATTCAAAAGCAGAGAAATTACTTTGCTGACTAAAGTCCGACTAGTCAAGGCTATGGTTTTTCCTGTGGTCATGTATGGATGTGAGAGTTGGACTGTGAAGAAGGCTGAGCACCAAAGAATTGATGCTTTTGAACTGTGGTGTTGGAGAAGACTCTTGAGAGCCCCTTGGACTGCAAGGGGATCCAACCAGTCCATTCTGAAGGAGATCAACCCTGGGATTTTTTTGGAAGGAATGATGCTAAAGCTGAAGCTCCAGTACTTTGGCCATCTCATGTGAAGAGTTGACTCATTGGAAAAGAGTCTGATGCTGGGAGGGACTGGGGGCAGGAGAAGAAGGGGACGACCGAGGATGAGATGGCTGGATGGCATCACTGACTCGATGGACGTGAGTCTGAGTGAACTCCGGGAGATGGTGATGGACAGGGAGGCCTGGCGTGCTGCGATTCATGGGGTCGCAAAGAGTCGGACACGACTGAGCGACTGAACTGAACTGAACTGAATGTGATTTTTGTTCTAGCTGCTACGGGATTGTGGTTCTTCTTGATTCTTCTATCTGTCCTTTGATGAAGGAGGCTAAGAGGCTTCTGTAAGCTTCTTGATGGGAAGGAGAGGGCAGGAAAAGCCAGGTGTTGCTCTGGTGGGCAGGCCCTTGCTCAGTAAAACTTTAAAACTTTAATCCAACTAACAATCCCTCCCTGCTAGTTGTTTGGCCTGAGGCAACCCAGCCCTGGGGTCTAGAGGCTCTTTTTTTGAAAGTGAAAATGAAAGTCACTCAGTCTGTATACAGTCTATACTCAGTCTATAGAGTCCATGGAATTCTTTAGGCCAGAATACTAGAGAGGGTTGCCATTTCCTTCTCCAGAGGATCTTCCCAACCCAGGGATTGAACCCAGGTCTCCTGCATTGCAGGTGGATTCTTTACCAGCTGAGTTACGTGGTAGGGTTAGTAGTGAACTCCAAGAGGGTTTATGCCACAGGGCGCCTTCCCAGACTGCTGCTGCCAGTGCCCCCGTCCCTGTGGTGAGCCCCTGCCTACCCACACCTCCACAGGAGGCCTTCCAACACTAACAAGTAGTTTTGGTTCAGTCTCCTGTGAGGTCACTGCTCCTCTCCTCTGGGTCTTGGTGTGTGCAAAATTTGTTTGTGCCCTCCAAGACTGGGGTCTATTTCCCGAAGTCTTGTGGAAGTCCTATAATAAAATCCCACTGGCCTTCATGGTCAGATTCCTTGGGGATTCTCAGTCCCTTTGTAGGATCCCCAGGCTGGAAGCCTGACATGGGGTTCAGAAACTTCATAAGAGAGAGAGAGAGCCTCTTTGGTATTATTTTTCTCCAGTCTGTGGGTTGCCCACCCAGTGGGTATGGAATTTGATTTTAATATGATTGTGCCCCTCCTACCATCTCGCTGCAGCTTCTTCTTTGTCTTTGGACACAAGTTATCTTTTTTAGGTGGGTTCCAGTGTTCTCCTCTCAATGGTTGTTCAACAGCTAGTTGTGATTTTGGTGTTCTCACAAAAGGAGATGAGCACACGTCATTCTACTCTGCCATCTTGAATCAGAAGTTCCCCTAAAACTGTAATTCTTAATGAAAGCATCTCTGATGAATATTCTTTGTCCTTATCAGCAAAGAAAAAGATTAAATTAAAGAAACATATAAAGTCATTTTATAGGTGTTCACATTTAACTCACAGGTAAATTTTATGATTTTTTTTAAAGAGTTTATTAGAAATGTCAGTATCAGAGATAAAATAATATAGGAGGAAAAAAGAATAATTAAAATGTAATAAAATGTGCTATGTTCATAGCAGCACCATTTACAACAGTTAAGATATGGATGCAACCTAAATGTCCATTGACACATGAATGGATAAAGAAAATATGGCATATATATATATATATATATAAAATGAAATATTACTCAGCCACAAAAAAGAGTGAAATAATGCTACTTGCAGCAACATGGATACACTTGGAGATTATCACTAAGTAAGTCAGAAAGAGAAAGACGAATACCATATATATACTTATATGTTGAATCTAAAATATGACACATGAACTTCTCTACAAAACAGGAAGAGGAAAGACCTGTGGCTGTCAAAGTGCAGGGGACCTTGCAGGTGTGGGGAGAGGTGGAATGGGAGTGTGGAGTTAGAGAAGCAAACAACTGTGTGCAAAATGGATAAACAACAGGGCCCTATTACATAGCACAGGGAACTATATTCACTATCCTGTGATAAACCACAAAGGAAAACAATTTTCTAAAAAATATACATTTATGTATAACAGAATCACTTTGCTGTATAGCAGAATTAACACAGCATTGTAAATCAATTATACTTCAATAATTAAAAAAAATCCAGTATATGTGATTTATGAAAGCTAACTTCATCACAGAGAAGCCCCCTGCTTAGGGTGTATGCTGATGAAACACAGCTGTTGGCAGCTGCTCTACCTTGTGCCATGGACTGTCTTTCCTGAGTGAACCTTTTTATGATGATGTCTTTCTGTATGTTACGGACGGCATTCAGCATAGTAAGCAAGCGGTGATGGATCAGGACCTGGAATTAGAAAGAATAATGATTTCACATTATTAATCAGTGCTCATTTTGGCATTCAATTCAGCTTACTTTCCGCAACCGCAACCAGGAGCTGAGCCCACCTGGGAATTCCCAGGAGGTTACATGCTGCCTTAGACAAGACTGCAGGTGCCAAGGTCCGGGCAGTGCAGACCCGCCTGGATACAAAGAGACACCAGGCTGTTACCGGGCCTTGACCCGCCCAGTTTATGAGCTTCAGTTTTCTCAAATTTCCAGAGTGGAAAGAGTGACAAGTTCCAGGGTGAATCTGAGTAGTGACACTGCTGTTGTGTTATTATCAGAACTGAAGGACAAACTGAGTGGAGGATTCTGTAGAAGCCTGGCGATGGGTTGGGGCAATGCTGGCTGTACGCTCCCAGGCTTTGTGTCCAGAGCAGATGCTGCTGGAGCTGTGCTCCCTGCACGTGAAGTCAGGGGCCTGATCATGTCACAGATCATGCTTCTTTCCATCTGGGGACAGACTCTGTCATTTATGGAATATTATGACACAGGTACTCTGTGGACATTCCTGCTCAAGGAACTGCAGACATAGTGTGGAGAAATGGATGCCTTGCCTACACAGAGCTGATGTTCTGTGCATGTGTCTATATGTATAACAGGATGACAATAGACAAGATAAATACCATAAATAAAATAAAAGAGTGAACACATGAGGGCATGACTGAGGGGCCGGGGTGGGGTGTCTGGCCTCTTGTGAGGGATGTAAGGATGGCCTCTCCAAGGTTAAGTTTGATCTAAGACTTGAACAATGAGGAGACAGTGGTCCTGGAAAGAAAGCTCTAAGCAGAGGAAGTAGCAGATGCAAAGATCCTGACTTGGAAACAAAGGAGACAGGCTTAAAGGACAGAGAGAAACTCAGGATGGCCTTGTCATTGTGATAGAAGTTAGGCATTTTATTCCAGTTGCAATGGGAGCTTTTGGAGGATTTCCCTGGGGAGAGGTCCAATCTTGTCCAGGCTTAGGGAGGCCTGGACTGAGGTGGTCCAGGTGAGAGATGACGGGGTGTGGCTGAGCCAAGGAGATGGCAGAGCCATGAGGCTGGGGACAGGTTTGCATATCTAAGTGACAATACCTGCTGGGAAGTGTGCAGAAAAGACAGAAATGCCACTCAAAGCCAGACACACAACTGCTGAGCCAGGAGGGCTGGTCCAGAGCAAGTGGCTGGGGGTGGAGTCCTGCTAGCAGGTAGTGTCTTGTGGCCACGTCTGTCCTCTATGGGCACAGAGCCACCTAGACAAAGCCCTAGCAGGGACACCAGTTCCAGGGCCTGGGAGGTCGGGGAGCAGGTCACTGATGCAGTGAGCTCTGCTCTATCCACCAGGACTAGTTCCAGCCCAGGCTGCAAGCGCTGCCTGAAAGATACCCACAATGTAAACTGTGGGAGTCTCTTCTATGTGTTGACTCACTTAACTTTCCTGACAGCCCTGAGACAGCTCTCACTGGTGTCCTCAGTGACAGATGAGGAGACAGAGGACAGAGGTCATGGAACTTTTCACAACTTCTCATGAGAAGTAGCACCAAGATGGGAATGGAAACTGGTGCAGCCACTGTGGAGAACAGTATGGAAATCCTCAAAAAACTATAAATAGAGGTATCATATGATCCAGCAATCCCACTCCTGGGCAAATATCTGGAGAAAACTAATTTGAAAAGACACATGCATCCCTGTGTTCACAGCAGCACTATTTACAAGAGCTGAACAGAAGCAACCTAAAAGATTGCAAAGAAATCTTTCTAAACTTAGAAAGATTAATGGGTAAAGAAGATGTGGTACATATATACAATGGAAAACTACTCAGCCAGAAAAAAGAGTAAAACAATGTCATTTGCAGCAATACAGATGGACTTAGAGATTATCATACTAAGTGAAGGCACATAAAGACAAATATCATATGATACCACTTATATGAAGAGTCTGAAATATGACACAGATGAACTTATCTATGAAACAGAAACAGACTCAGACACAGAGAACAGACTGGTAATTGCCAAGGGGGAGGGAGTTGAGGGAGGGGTGATTGGGAGTTTTGGATTAGCAGATGCAAACTATTATATACAGAATGGAGAAACAACAAGGTCCCTGTATAGTACAGGGAACTATATTCAATAGTCTGTGAAAAACCATATGGAAAAGAATATGAGCAAGAATACACATGTATGTGTAACTGAATCACTTTCCTATACAGCAGAAATCAACATGACATTGTAAATCAATTGTACCTGGACTCCCCAGTGGTGCAGTAGATAAGAATCTACCTGTCAGTGCAGGAGACATGGGTTTGATCACTGGTTCAGAAAGATTCCACATGCCATGGAGCAACTAAGCCTGTGCACCACAACTACGGAGCCCGTGCTAGAGAGCCCACGAGCCACAGCTGCTGGGCCCCTGTGCTGCAACTACAGAAGCCTGAATACCCGAGAGCCCTTACACTGCAACTACTGAATCCCAGATCTAGAGCCTGTGCTCTGCAACAAAAGAAGCCAGCACAATGAGAAGCTCGTGTACTCCAAAAAAGAGTAGCCCCTGCTCACCGCAACTAGAGAAAACCCTCACAAAGCAACAAAGACCCAGCCCAGCCAAAAATAAATTTCAAAAATTAATAATAAATAAATAAGTAAAGTTTGCAAAATTAAAAATTAAAAAAGCTATGCTGGAGTAAGGGTGGCGCTAGTGGCAAAGAAACCGCCTGTCAATGCAGGAGATGTAAGAGAGGTGGGTTCAATCCCTGGGTCGGGAAGATCCCGTGGAGGAGGGCATGGCAACCCACTCCAGTATTCTTGCCTGGAGAATCCCATGGACAGAGGAGCTTGGCGGGCTACAGTCCATAGGGTTGAAAAGAATCGGACAAGACTGAGGCAACTAGGCATGCATGCAGAAAAAGAGGTAGCACCAGCAATGGAGGGCAAGTAGCCCAGGCCAGAGCCCAAGTCTTAATCACTGCTTCCCTCCTGGAGGAGGATTCTGCTCCCCAGGCAGCCACACCCCAGAGGTCAACAGGCAGCATAAGATGCAAGACGGCCCCCCAAGATGGCTAAGTGCTGAGGCTTACAGGACAGTTTGTTGGAGGAGGGGTAGGCTGAGCTGCCTAAGGCCAGCTGTGAACAGAGGGAGGTGAGATGGACTGGCATTCTGAGTGAACAGTGAGGAGGAGCAGGTAATGAGCTGATGTTTAGGAGGCAGATGAGGTCTAGGACCGCACAGAAGATGGGGCAGCTGGGGAGGGGAATAGGTAGCCAGACCAGGGGTCACTCACACCCTTTACTGACCTTAGAGGCTAACAGATCTTCATGTGTTCCTGATCACAGGAAATGTGCTGGGTGGAGACCAGTGCAAGGGTGAAGAAGCCAGGTGGTGAGGGGACACACCTTGAAAGCAGAGCTGCAGCCTGGATGTCAGAGCCCATGGCCCACCAGAACACCCCATGGTGCTCTCTAGGAATAACTAACCAGCATCCTGTGGTTCTAGAGTTTCCATAGCCCACCAGAACACCCCATGGTGCTCTCTAGGAATAACTAACCAGCATCCTGTGGTTCTAGAGTTTCCATATGGCCCAGTAATGCAACTAGATGGACACACCGCAGGAACTGAAGATATGTCCACAAACTTGTACATAAATGTTTGTGACATCCTTATTCCCACCACATTAGCCAAAAACAGGTACAGCTGAAATGTTTCAACCAATAACTAGAAAAACAGAGTGTGGTATTTCCATATGACTGAACACAATTCATCCTGAAGAAGGAATGAGGTACTGAAACCTGCTGCACCATGGATGACTCCTGAAAAGATGTTACGTGAGAGAAGCTAGTTACAAAAGGCTGTGCACTATATGATTTTACACATATGAAATGTCCAGAATATGAAAATCCACATAGACAGAAAGTGGACAGTGACTGGAGGGCTAGAGTGACTACTGAGGGGAACAGGGTTTCTTTAGTCAGTGATAAAAATGTCCTAAAATCGGACCTAAATCAAATCCCTTATGATTAACAGTAGAAGTGACAAATAGATTCAAGGGATTAGATCTGATAAAGTGCCTGAAGAACTATGGCCAGAGGTTCGTGACATTGTATAGGAAGCAGTGATCAAGACCATCCCTAAGAAAAAGAAATGTAAAAAGGCAAAATGGTTGTCTGAGGAGGCCTTACAAATAGCTATGAAAAGAAGAGAAGAGAAAGGCAAAGGAGAAAAGGAAAGATATACACATTTGAATGCAGAGTTCCAAAGAATAGCAAGGAGAGATAATAAAGCCTTCCTCAGTGATCAATGCAAAGAAATAGAGGAAAATAATAGGATGGAAAAGACTAGAGATCTCAAGAAAATTAGAGATACCAAGGGAACTGTTCATGCAAAGATGGGCACAAAAAAAAGGAAAGAAATGGTATGGACCTAACAGAAGCAGAAGATGATAAGAGGTGGCAAGAATACATGGAAGAACTGTACAAAAAAGATCTACATGACCCAGATAATCACGATGGTGTGATCACTCACCTAGAGCCAGACATCCTGGAATGTGAAGTCAAGTGGGCCTTAGAAAGCATCACTATGAACAAAGCTAGTGGAGGTGATGGAGTTCCAGTTTAGGTATTTCAAATCCTAAAAGATGATGCTATGAAAGTACTTCACTTAATCTGCCAGCAAATTTGGAAAACTCAGCAGTGGCCACAGGACTGGAAAAGGTCAGTTTTCATTCCAATCCCAAAGAAAGGCCCTGTCAAAGAATGCTCAAACTACTGCACAATTGCACTCATCTCACATGCTAGCAAAGTAATGCTCAAAATTCTCCAAGCCAGGCTTCAACAGTATAAGAACCGTGAACTTCCAGATGTTCAAGCTGGTTATAGAAAAGGCAGAGGAACCAGAGATCAAATTGCCAACATCCACTGGATCATCCAAAAAGCAAGAGAGTTTCAGAAAAACATTTTCTGCTTTATTGACTATGCCAAAGCCTTTGACTGTGTGGATCACAACAAACTGTGGACAATTCTTAAAGAGATCAGAATATCAGACCATCTTACCTGCCTCCTGAGAAATCTGTATGCAGGTTAAGAAGCAGCAGTTAGAACTGGACATGGAACAACAGACTGGTTTTAAATCAGGAAAGGAGTACATTAAGGCTGTATATTGTCACCCAGGTTATTTAACTTGTATGCAGAGTACATTATGAGAAATGCTGGAGAGGATGAATCACAAGCTGGAATCAAGATTGCCAGGAGAAATATCAATTGCTTCAGATATGTAGATGACACCACCTTTATGGCAGAAAGCGAAAAAGAACTAAAGATCCTCTTGATGAAAATGAAAGAGGAGAGTGAAAAAGTTGGCTTAAAACGCGACATTCAGAAAACTAAGATCATCGCATCCAGCCCATCCTTTAATGGCAAATAGATGGGGAAACAATGGAAACAGTGACAGACTTCATTTTTGGGGGCTCCAAAATCACTGCAGATGCTGACTGCAGCCATGAAATTAAAAGACACTTGCTCCTTGGAAGAAAAGTTATGACCAACCTAGACAGCATATTAAAAAGCATAGACATTAATTTGCCAACAAAGGTCCGTCTAGTCAAAGCTATGGTTTTTCCAGTAGTCATGTATGGCTGTGAGAGTTGGACTATAAAGAAAGCTGAAGGCCAAAGAACTGATGCTTTTGAACTGTGGTGTTGGAGAAGACTTTTGAGAGTCCCTTGGACAGCTAGGAGATCCAACCAATTCATCCTAAAGGAAATCACTCCTGATTATTCATTGAAAGGACTGATGCTGAAGCTGAAACTCCAATACTTTTGCCACCTGATGTGAAGAACTGACTAAGAAAAGACCCTGATGCTGGGAAAGATTGAGGGCAGGAGGAGAAGAGGATGGCAGAGGATGAGATGGTTGGATGGCATCACCAACTCAATGGACATGAGTTTGAGTAAACTCCGGGACTTGGTGATGCACAGTGAGGCCTGCTGTGCTGCAGTCCGTGGGGTCGGAGAGTCGGACACGACTGAGCAACTGAACTGAACTGAAAATTGGATAGTGGTGATGGCTGCATCACTCTGTGTGCTAAATCACTTCAGCTGTGTTCGACTCTTTATGATCCTATGGACTAGATCCCACCAGGCTCTTCTGTCCATTGGATTTCTCAGGCAAGAATACTGGCGTGGGTTGCCATTTCCTTCTCCAAGGGATCTTCCTGACCCAGGGATTGAACCTGCATCCCTGTGGCTCCTGCATTGCAGGCAGATTCTTTACCACTGAACCACTAGGGAAGGTCTCTGTACCACTCTGCGCTATACAAAAAACTAGAGAATTGTATACTGTACAGGAGTGAATTTTACGGCATGTGAATTGCATCTCAATAAAGTTGTTATAAAAAAACTCATTGCTCAATTTCCCATTGTTAAACACAGGGAAACTTCAGCGTGGTGCTGAGACTTACCTTGCGAGCTGCTTGTTGAAACCGTCTCTGTGCTCGGAATCTGTTGACCCAAGTATTATTAATGAGTGGATCAAAATTAGGATGAAATTCCTGGATTTTCTGTGAACACAAAATATGGGTCCATCTTAGATTTAAATTTTAACTCCAGGCATAATCATTTAATAAAAACGTTTCAGAGTTTGATCTCAAATCAAGTTATTTGTTCTTCCCTTTAATGAGCATTTATTAAGCACTTTGGTGCACACAGCATTATAGGGACTACTTCTTGGGTTAGGAACCAAAATAAAGATAAGATTTGGGTTTTAAGAAATATAGTCTATTCTCATTTTTCTAGTGACTCAATGTCACATATATATAATGCAGATCTGTTTCTGGCTTTCTCTTTGGTTTCATTTATCTTTTGTCCATCCGTATGCCAGCACCACACTGCCTTAATGATCTGACTTTTTCATAAGACTTTGTCTCCTTCAGAGGCAGTCCTCTCCCCCAGTTTAGTCATTTTAAGTTAAAAAAATTCTCAAGCCTTTTCTTTTTCCTATGTGTACATGCGTGCTCAGTCACTCAGTCATGTCCAACTCTTTGCAACCCTATGACTGTAGTCCACCAGGTAAGCTGGTGGCTCACAAATACACACACACACATATCTACACAATAATATTCATGTTCATGTTGTGCATATATACATATATATATACTGAAATAGTTTATAAAATTCCATGAGAAAGTCTATTGAGATATTAGCTAGTGAAGTGAAATCGCTCAGTCGTGTCCGACTCTTTGCAACCCCATGGACTGTAGCCTACCAGGCTCCTCTGTCCATGGGATTTCCCAGGCAATAGTCCTGGAGTGGATTGCCATTTCCTTCTCCAGGGGATCTTCCCAACCAAGGGATTGAACCCAGGTCTCCCACATTGTAGACAGATGCTTTACCATCTGAGCCACTAGGGAAGTGCCGAGATATTAGCTAGGATTGCATTAAATCTATAGATCAATTTAGAAAGGGGTGACATCTTTGCAATGTTTATCCTCTTTCATGAAACTTCTGTAAAAATTTTCAGCTTACTTAGATCTTTGTTGCTGTTCTAGTGTAAAGCTTTGTAACTGTTAGATTTGCTTCTAGGTACTTGCTTGCTATTATAAATTACATGTCTATTAAATTATATGTTAACATTTTATTTGTTGTATGTGAAAATACATACATATTGTACAATGATTTTATATGCAATTGCCAAGCTCTCTCACAAGTTCAGTAAGATGAATTATTTGGCAATAGATTCTTTTAGATTTTCTATAATCATAGTCAATCATATCATATGAAGTCAAAGATCTTTCTCTCCAATATTTATGACTTTTACTATATCTTTTTCTTATCATGCTATACACTATCTAGAATCTCTAACACAATACTGAATAAAAGAGCTTATATTTCCTTGTACATATAATACTTCTAGCCTTTCATCAATTGGAAAGACTTTTACTGCAATTTTTTAAAAAAAAAAGCAATTTATCAGTTTACAAAAGTTGCTGTTTTTCTCATTTGGTGAGTTTTCTTTTTAGAAAATTGTGAATATTACATCAAAAAAGAGAGAGAGAAAGAAAGAAATGTACAGTCTAGATAGGCAAGATGGAACAAACACATGCGGCCCTGGGAAAGAATGAAGTCACATGGAAATCAGTCCCTTGTGATGGGGGATGGGATGCCTTGGAATGGGGGACCAGACTGTGTGGTCCTCACGAGGCTGCACACCATGTGCACACATGCATAGAGACCAGTAATTGGCTGGGAAGGAAAGGGTGCCTGGGGTGTCGAGAGGCCACCAGAGCCTCTGGCGCTGCAGGTTCTTGAACAGAGAAACAATGTGAAGACAGTCATCAGAGATGGATCAGCTCCGTATTGGCCCGAGCAGTGGGCCACGGAAGAGAAGGCGGATCTGAGGAATAAGCTGAGGCTGAGGTGTGACGGGGTATGATGGTGGAGCTGGGGGTGGCCTCATAGAAGAGTGACTGGCAAGACTTTGGGGCCAGATGACATGTGGGGTGAAGGAAAAAGGTGAAAATAGTTCAGATTTGACAGATCCAGAAGAGAAAAGTGAGAATGATGGAGGTGGGAGATGGAGAAGAATCTTTCCATTGTTAAGATTAAAAATGGGAATAGACAACAGGTCCCACTGTATAGCAACGGGAACTACATTCAATATCCTCTGATAAAACACAATAGGAAAAGAATGTATATATATATATATATATATATACACATTATATATATATACACACACACATACTGAATCACTGTGCTGTACAGCAGAAACTAACACAACCTTTTAAATCAATTATACTTCAATAAAATAAAATTTAAAGAAAAAACAAAAATTAAAAATTGAGGTTTTTAACCAGAAACTATCACACGACAAGAAACTCTGGTGGGGCTGCTGTCCCCACTTCGCAGTTGAGACACTGCGGTACCAAGGCTGAAAGAGCTCCTCCCGGATCATATCCGTGGTGGAGCTGGAGCCAGCGCTCCGGCATCTGACTTCCTGTCTTGTTTGACAAGGGGCAGGAGGGGGGAAGGAACCTACCCAGGGACCCACCCTGAGGATCAGCACGCAGACAGGGGCATGGACAGCAAAGTGGAGTCGCTCAGGCCTGACTCTTTTCGACCTCATGGACTGTAGCCTACCAGGCTCCTCCATTCATGCGATTTTCCAGGCAAGAGTACTGGAGTGGGTTGCCATTTCCTTCTCTAGGGGATCTTCCCAACCCAGGGATCGAAGCCGGGCCTCCCGCATTGCTGGCAGACACTTTACCATCTGAGCCAGCAAAGGGGAAGAAAACGGAGACCAAGAGGAGAAAGCAGAGTGTGGGAAGGAGGTGCCTGTATAGGGTGCCGTTAATCTCAAATTGATGCCTGACTGGTGGACATGTTAAAAAAAAAACACTCTGTGAAAAGGTAAACAAGTTAAAAATTATTTAAAAATCTCTTGGTAGGAGGATTTCTAGAAAATTGCTTATATGCTTAAAAAATAAGCATATAAAGAGCTGCTGACATAAGCATATAAATAAAATAAAAATAAATAAAAATAAGCATATAAAAGAGTTGCTTTTCTTTATTCCAAATAAAGAAAAGTTACTCACTTCTTCCAGGTCGTGTAAAATCCGTTTGGAGTGAACTTCTGTCTTGCGTCGCTGGAATTCCTCATACAAAACAGGATCTCCTCTATCTAGCTGGAGTTTTGAATCATTGAAAATATTAAAATTGAATACAGATGCACACAACTACAACTGTTATTTCTCTTTAAAACGGGTAGAAACACATTAAGCAATTGGTCTAATCCATCCACGATGTTCCCGCTGAGAGTGGTGGTTTAAACGATCATTGCAAGTATACCTACTGTTTAAATATGGAAAGTTTTATTAGAAGCATAAACCCAACACCTTCTTATTAAAATTAGAGAGTGTGTGCGTGTGTGTACACGCATGTACACGCATGCGACCACTCGGTCATGTCTGACTCTTTGGGACCCCACTGGCTGTAGCCCGCCAGGCTCCTCTCTCCATGGAATTTTCCAGACAAGAATACTGGAGTGAGTTGCTGTTTCCTCCTCCAGGGGATCTTAACGATAGTCTCTGGAAATTACCTGAAGCATTTAAAACTCACAGAAAGGATTCTAGGAAACTGTGTCACCATGGGGGTGTAGAGATTTCATTTAAAAGAAATTTAACGTCCCAGTAAAGTTTTAAGCTCCTTAGAGCTAATTAACCAAGCATCAGGTTTAACACAGGCATGTGATCTCTCCCCTCTTCCTGGGTGGCGGAGGTTGGGGGTCTGTCTCGTCCCTGGATTAAGAGCCCCCCAGATTGCGCCCCTTCCCCTACTCCTTGTGTCCCCCTGGCCCCTGAGTAATCTCCCCTGCTCCACACTAGGTACTTCCAGGTTGTTCTCAGGAAGGCTGGCTTGGCTTGGTCAGTGTCTGCACATACCTGTCTCCACAGTAAAAAGGACCATACACACTGCAAAAATGTGTTAGTTTTTGCTTCTCTGTGGGTTTTACTATTTACTAATTAATTTCTAAAATTAGCTTGCTTCTCAGCTACACTGTCCACAGTCATTTTTAAGACTAAACTGATTGGCATACATACTACTATATTTAAAATGGATAACCAACAAGGACCTACTGTATAGATCAGGGAACTCTGCTCAATATTCTGTAGTAGCTTAAATGGGAAAATAATTTGATAAAAATAGATATACATATATATATATAACTGATGCAGATGATACCACTCTAATGGCAGAAAGTGAAGAGGAACTAAAGAGCCTTTTGATGAAGGTGAAAGAGGAGAACGAAAAAGCTGGCTTAAAATTCAACACTGAAAAAATGAAAACCTTGTCCCATCACTTGATGGCAAATAGAAGGGGAAAAAGTGGAAACAGTGACAAACTTTATTTTCCTGGGCTCCAAAATCACTGCCGATGGTGACTGCAGTCATGAAATTAAAAGATGCTTGCTCCTTGGAAGAAAAGCTATTACAAACCTAGACAGCATATTAAAAACCAGAGACATTATTTTGCTGACAAAGGTCCATATAGTCAAAGCTATGGTTTTTCCAGCAGTCATGTACAGTTGTGAGAGTTGGACCATTAAGAAGGCTGAGCACTAAAGAACTGATGCTTTTGAACTGTGGTGCTGGAGAAGACTCTTAAGAATACTTTAAGACTTCAAGGAGACCAAACCAGTCAATTGTAAAGGAAATCAGCCCTGAATATTAATTGGAAAGACTGCTGCTGAAGCTGAAGCTCAAATACTTTGGATACCTGATGTGAAGAGCTGACTCATTGGAAAAGATTCTGATGCTCGGAAAGACTGAGGGCAGGAGGAGAAGGGGGAGGCAGAGGACACGATGATTGGATGGCATCACTGATTCAACGGACATGAATTTGAGCAAACTCTGGGAGCTAGTGAAGGACAAGGGAGTCTGGCGTGCTGCAGTCTATGGAGTTCAAAAGAGTTGGACACAACTTAGTGGCTGAACAACAACTTAGCAACTGAACAACAACGATAACTGAATCACTGTGTCACACACCTGAAACTAACACAACATTGTTAATCAACTATGTTGTTGTTGTTTAGTCGATAAGTTATGTCTGACTCTTTCGCAACCCCAATGGACTATAGCCTGCCAAGCTCTTCTGTCCATGGAGTTTCCCAGGCAAGAATCCTGGAGTTGGTCGCCACTTCCTTTACCAGAGGATCTTCCTGTCCCAGGGATGGAACCTACGTCTCCTGCACTGGCAGGGAGATTCTTTACCACTGAGCCACCAGAGAAGCACTATTCCAATATAAAATAAAACTAAAAAATGAATAAATAAAGATTGAACTTCAAGAAATCTATTCCAATCATCACATCAACACCTTATTTAGAAATAAGAAGACCTACTGTATGGCACAGGGAGCTATACTGTATTTTGAGCTATAGAGTATTTTGTCATAACATATAAGGGAAAAGAATCTGAGAAAGAATATACATATATATACGTGTGTGTGTATAACTGAATTACTGGACTGTATACCTGAAACTAATATGAGCCTTACAAATAGCTGAGAAAAGAAGAGAAGTGAAAGCAAAGGAGAAAAGGAAAGATATATCCATCTGAATGCAGAGTTCCAAAGAATAGCAAGGAGAGATAAGAAAGCTTTCTGAAGTGAACAATGCAAAGAAATAGAGGAAAACAACAGAATAAGAAAGACGAGATCTCTTCAAGAAAATTAGAGATACCAAGGGAATATTTCATGCTAGGATGGGCACAATAAAGGACAGAAACATATGGACCTAACCAAAGCAAAAGATATTAAGAAGAGGTGGCAAGAATACACAGAACTGTACAAAAAAGGTCTTAATGACCTGGATAACCACGATGGTGTGGTCACTCATCTAGAAGCAGATATCCTGAAACCTGGAGTAAGATATCCTGAAACCTGGTTCCTAAGTGGGCCTTAGGAACCATTACTACAGACAAAGCTAGTGAAGGTGATGGAATTTCAGCTGAGCTATTTCAGATCCTAAAAGATGATGCTGTTAAAGTGCTGCACTCAATATGCCAGCAAATTTGGAAAACTCAGCAGTGGCCACAGGACTGAGGCCACTCAGTATTGGTCCTCAATCCAATCTCAAAGAAGGGAAATGCCAAAGAATGTTCAAACTACTGCACAATTGCACTCATTTCACATGCTAGTGAGGCTTCAACAATATGTGAACCAAGAATTTCCAGATGTTCAAGCTGGATTTAGAAAAGGCAGAGGAGCCAGAGATCAAATTGCACCATCCACTGGGTCACAGAAAAAGCAAGAGAATTCCAGAAAAACATCTACTTCTGCTTCATTGACTATGCTAAAGCCTTTGACTGTGTGGATCACAAAACTGAATAATTCTTAAAAAGATGGGAATACCAGAACACCTTAGCTGCCTCCTGAGAAACCTCTATGCAGGTCAAGAAGCAACAGTTAGAACCAGACATGAAACAAGGGACTGGTTCAAAATTGGGAAGGCAGTACGTCAAGGCTGTATATTGTCACCCTGTTTATTTAACTTATACGCAGAGTACATCATGTGAAATGCCAGGCTGGATGAAGCACAAGCTGGAATTAAGACTGCAGGTAGAAATATCAATAATCTCAAATATGCAGATAACACTACCCTAATGCAAGAAAGCAAAGAGGAGTCTCTTGATGAAGCTGAAAGAGGAGAGTGAGAAAGCTGGCTTAGAACTCAACATTCAGAAAACAAAGATCATGGCATCCAGTCCCATCACTTCATGGCAAATAGATGGCAAAACAGTGGAAACAGTGACAGACTTTATTTTCTTTGGTTCCAAAATCACTGTGGACAATGAAACTAAAAGATGCTTGCTCCTTGGAAGGAAAGCTATACAAACCTAGACAGTGTATTAAAAAGCAGAACCATCACTTGGCCAAAAAGGTTTGTATACTCAAAGGTATAGTTTTTCCAGTAGTCATGTACAAATGTGAGAGTTGGCGGCCCATAAAGGCTGAGTGCTTAAGAATGAATGTTTCTGAACTGTGGGGTTGGAGAATACTCTTGACAGTCCCTTGGACAGCAAGGAGATAAAGCCAGTGAATCTTAAAGGAAATCAATCCTGCATACTCCACTGGAGTATGCATATCCCACTGGAAGGACTAATGCTGAAGCAGAAGCTCCAACACTTTGGCCACCAGATATGAAGAGCTGACTCATTAGAAAAGACCCTGATGCTGGGAAAGACTGAAGGTAGGAGGAGAAGGGGTGACAGAGAATGAGCCGGTTGGATGGCATCACCAATTCAATGGACATGAGCTTGAGCAAACTCTGGGAGATAGTGAAGGAGAGGGAAGCCTGCTGGCATGCTGCAGTCCATGGGGTCACAGAGTCAGACCTGACTGAGTGACTGAACCTCAACAAAATCAACTATACTTCAGTAAAATAAAAAACAAAACAGAAGTGAGAGACATCTATGGTTGTCAGCAGGTGGTGAGCTCTTATATGAACACAGCTGATCTCAAACACGTGGAGTTTGAGACTGCGGATCTCAGGTTCAAAACACAGATTCTGTAGGGAGAGACCTAAATCTCTTCCACCACAAGTCAAATAAAATAGGCAATTTTAAAAAGGGATTGGCAAAGGTGTTGTTAGAAGAAAGAGAGAGACTTCTTGTATCTTTATTCAGACTCTACTTATTTATGATGAACATCTCAGAAGTGAACATTACTGACCATCTCCCTTGAGCAAGAAGTCGCCACCCTTGAGTCTCTGTGCCATTGGGCTCTCATGCCCACTCGATCTGAATCCTCCACCCCTCTTGCTTTTGCTCAGCTTTCTGCTGTGGGCCTGGGCCTCCAGCTTTAGTTTGGACCTGGCTCTGGTGTGGCTCCTGGCCACTGTCTCTGGGTGTCTCTTATCTCCATGCACCGCAGATCACGTCCAGCATTCCAGCCCGAATTGGAGCCATTCCCTGCCTCTGAGTTGGATGCTTGTTTCTTATTTACTACTTTTCAAAACTGTACTGTGTCTCCTAGGAAGCTTTCTAGTTAGATGAGTCCTCTCTCGCTGTCCCTTGAATCTCTACACTACTTAGCGGATGTTTCCAGTGACAGGTATGGCCAGCCTCAATTCATTGCTAACGGTGGGCATGTTATCAGCCTCCCCTTCCAACTTAACTGTAAGATTTTTTTTTCCCTCCAGTTGTGACATCTTGCATATAGCAGGAATTAAAAATATTTAGTGAAATAAATGATATCAGATTAGCAGTAATTCTGACCTTGTATTTGTTGTTTACTCTTTGCCGCTCCTCATAAATGTCTTTTTTTAATTTAAAGGACATAGGATCCTTACCGAGGTGCACCTGCCTGGGGAGAAAAAAAAACAAAAACAACTTCCAGAACCCATCAGAATACTACAGTCTATTTCAGGATGGAGCATCTCAGCTGAGCTGCAGAGATGATGCAGGAGAGCACAGCAAAGAAGAGAGAAGCTGCAGATGCCAGCAACACAAGTGGGGCGAACAACATGCTCCCCACAGGGAAGCTTGTCTTCCAGTGACACATGCTAAAACATTTATGAATAAAGAGACCCGAACACTCAATCTCATTCATCATTCAATTCAGTTCAGTCGCTCAGTCGTGTCCGACTCTTTGTGAGGCCATGAACTGCAGCACACCAGGCCTTCCTGTCCATCACCAACTCCCGGAGCCTACCCAAATTCATGTCCATTGCGTCGGTGATGCCATCCAGCCATCTCATCCTCTGTCGTCCCCTTCCCCTCCTGTCCCCAATCCTTCCCAGCATCACGGTCTTTTCCAATGAGTCAACTCTTTGGATGAGGTGGCCAAAATATTGGGGTTTCAGCTTCAACATCAGTCCTTTTAATGAACACCCAGGAGTGATCTCCTTTAGGATGGACTGGTTGGATCCCCTGCAGTCCAAGGGACTCTCAAGAGTCTTCTCCAACACCACAGTTCAAAAGCATCAATTCTTCGGCACTCAGCTTTCTTCACAGTCCAACTCTCACGTCCATACATGACCACTGGAAAAACCATAGCCTAGACTAGACGGACCTTTGTTGGCAAAGTAATGTCTCTGCTTTTTAATATGCTGTCTAGGTTGGTCATAACTCCTTCCAAGGAGTAAGCGTCAAAATGCAAATCAGAGCCACAGTGATGGACTATGTTATACCTACTTGGATGGCTATGGTAATTGACAAAGATGACGATAGCAATCATAACAAAGGAAAATAACAGAAATTGCCAAGGATGTGGAGAAACTGGAATGTAAAGTGGTGTAGCCATGTAGAACACAGTTTGGCTGTTCTCAAAAAGTTGCACGTGAATTATCTTGAGACCCAGTGATTCCTCTCCTATGTATACACCCAAGAGCACTGAAAAGGTAAGTTCACACAAAAACCTGTATATAAATGTTCACAGCAGCATTATTTCAAATAGCCCCAAACTGGAAACCTCCCAAATGTCCACCAACTGATGAATAAACACAGTGTAGAATGTTGATAAAACAAAACCTTATTCCCCGTAAAGATAAACGAAGTAGTGATAGATGCTGTGACGTGGATGAACGTTAAAAACGTGTTTAGTGAACAAAGTGAAAGTGTTTGTTAGTGGCTCAGTCATGTCCAACTCTTTGTGGCCCTTTGGACTATAGCTTGCCAGGCTCCTCTGTCCATGGAATTCTCCAGGAAAGAAGACTGGAGTGGGTAGCCATTCTCTCCTCCAGGGAATCTTTCTGACCCAGGCCTTGAATCTGGGTCTCCTGCATTACAGGCAGATTCCTTACTGCTTAAGCCACCAGGGAAGCCCAGTGAAGAAGCCAGGTACTAAAGGTCATATATTATATGACTACATTCATATGAAATGTCCAGAAGGGGCAATACCAGAGACAAACACTGGTTGAGCGGTTGCCAGGGGTAGGGGAAACAGGAGGATAGGGGCATTAGTGCTTCATGCTTACAGGATTCTTTTTGGCAGGGATGTAAAAGTTCTGGAACTAAGTACTGATGGTTGTACAACACTGTGAACATACTAAGAACTTCTGGGGTTGTACACATTAAAATGATGAAAATGGTTCATTTCATGTGATGTGAATTTCATCCCACTTTAAAAAATACTCTGGGGGACTTCCCTGGTGTTACAGTGGACAGCAGTCCACTTGCCAGTATGGGGACATGAGTTCAATCCCTGGTCTGGGAGGATTCCACATGCTGTGGAGCAACAAAGCTCGTGCGCCACAACTATAGAGCCCCACCCTAGAGCCCGTGAACCACGGCTACTGAGCCCATGCATAGCAACCACTGAAGCCCATGAACCTGGAGCCTGTGCTCCACAACCAGAGACGCCACTGCAGCGAGGAGCCAGGGCCCCACAACTAGACAGTAGTCCCTGCTCTTCACAACTAGAGAAAACCCGCAGGTACCTATGACCAAAAAATAATTATTATTATTTAAAAAACAATTAATCAAAAAAAAAACCTCTTGTATGTAATGTACCCATTGTAGAGTCTGACACACGTTCAAAGTATATAGTAGTGGAATTCCCTGGTGGTGGTTAGGTCCTGGCACTTTCACTGCCAAGGGCCCAAGTTCAATCCCTGGTCAGGGAAATAAGATCTCACAGGCTGAGTGCCAAAAAATATATATAGTAAAAGTTCTGGAGAACTGTTTCAAAGGAGACTAAAGAGACAATGCCAAAGCCTTTGACTGTGTGGATCACAATAAACTGTGGAAAATTCTGAAAGAGATGGGAATACCAGACCACTTGACCTGCCTCTTGAGAAACCTGTATGCAGGTCAGGAAGCAACAGTTAGAACTGGACATGGAACAATAGACTGGTTCCAAATAGGGAAAGGAGTACATCAAGGCTGTATATTGTCACCCTGCTTATATATGCAGAGTACCTCATGAGAAATGCTGGGCTGGAAGAAACACAAGCTGGAATCAAGATTGCCGGGAGAAATATCAATAACCTCAGATGTGCAGATGACACCACCCTTATGGCAGAAAGTGAAGAGGAGCTAAAAAGCCTCTTGATGAAAGTGAAAGAGGAGAGTGAAAAAGTTGGCTTAAAGCTCAACATTCAGAAAACGAAGATCATGGCATCCGGTCCTATCACTTCATGGGAAATAGATGGGGAAACAGTGGAAACAGTGTCAGACTTTATTTTTGGGGGCTCCAAAATCACTGCAGATGGTGATTGCAGCCATGAAATTAAAACATGCTTCCTCCTTGGAAGGAAAGTTATGACCAACCTAGATAGCATATTCAAAAGCAGAGACATTACTTTGCCGACTAAGGTCTGTCTAGTAAAGGCTACGGTTTTTCCTGTGGTCGTGTATGGATGTGAAAGTTGGACTGTGAAGAAGGCTAAGCGCCGAAGAATTGATGCTTTTGAACTGTGGTGTTGGAGAAGACTCTTGAGAGTCCCTTGGACTGCAGGGAGATCCAACCAGTCCATTCTAAAGGAGATCAGTCCTGGGTGTTCTTTGGAAGGAATGATGCTAAAGCTGAAACTCCAATACTTTGGCCACCTCATGTGAAGACTTGACTCATTGGCAAAGACTCTGATGCTGGGAGGGATTGGGGGCAGGAGGAGAAGGGGACAACAGAGGATGAGATGGCTGGATGGCATCACCAACTTGATGGACGTGAGTTTGAGTGAACTCTGGGAGTTGGTGATGGACAGGGAGGCCTGGTGTGCCGTGATTCATGGGGTTGCAAAGAGTTGGACATGACTGAGCGACTGAACTGAACTGAACTGAAAGAGATACAAAAACTAAACACAAACCATATGACCTTTGATTGGACCTTGGGTTCCCCTTTTCAAAAACCAAAACATCCCTGGTGTAGAAGCATTATGGGGACAACTGGGTAAATTTGCATATAGGCTGATGATTTAATGTTATATCAATGTTAAAGTTCTTAGAAGTAATTATGGTGATGCTGGAGAATGTCCTTGTTCTTAGGAGCTAAAGCCTTTAGAGGTGAGGCCTCATGGTTACTGGTATCTGCACTCACTTCTAAATGGCTCAGGGAGATGAAAGGACTGTGTGTGAGTGTGTGTTTGTGCTTGTGTGCGAGGCACAGTGCTAACAACTGATGACCATACATCAGTGTGTGTGGGTCTCACTGGATGGTTTAAAATCATTTAGCAAAAAGTTGGGAGAAAATATTAATACATGATCAAAACTGAATTTAGGATATGATTTCAAGCCTGTTACAAAGCAGCACAGGAGGAAGGAAAAGCACCAGGGTTAATAGTGGTCACTGCATTATAGTGATTCTTTTTCCTTTTCTACACTTAAAAAATGTTTTCAAGTTTTTTTACGATGATAACATGTCCTTTTATTTTTTTACAATAGGGAAAGAGTTTTTTCTCAAATGGTCCTGGGTAACCTGGCATACTCTCCATTCAACTGAGGCCAGACCCTGAGTACAGACTCACACAAGATTCTGTGAATTCACAGAAGGGGTTGTTTCTCATGAGAGGTGGCAGGGTGCGAACATCTGGGCTGGCCCCAGAGCACGCAGTGAGTTCTCTGTCCGGGCAGTGAGGAAGCAGGGCCGTGACAGGGTGGCCACCTAACCAAACTTTCCAGGAGTCTCTTTTTGAACTCAGTTTTAGAGTTTCCACAGTTACTTCAGCTGAGTCTGTACATGTAGATATGTCTTGTGTGGTCTGGTAAAAACCTGCATCTGAATTTGAAAACCTTCACTAGAAGCCTCTCCCACCCCACCTGCACTGCCAGGCTCCCCAGATGGCCCTTGCAGCTCACAGCCCAGGGCACAGGGGGCTTGGGTGGGGTGAGAGATAGTCAGGCAAGATTCAGGGTCCCTGAGTCACCCCAGGGAGGGGGTGTCCTGTCGTGAGGGGGTGCACTTTGGTTCTGTGCTGGTCACACCTGGGAAAGAGCATGGTGTGGTCACATTGATTTACTCCTGATAGAAACTTCACTCTGAAACAAAGCCCATTAAAGAGGAGAAAATAATCAAATGTTTCAAAGGGCATAAAAAGTTATTACATTCATTCATTCATTGTGTTTCATGGATAAAAAGCCATTTACCAAAAACACCGTCACTTGATGCAGATAATCATGGGACACTTACCACTTCAGGTGATTTTCAGTCTCTTCACAAGTGTCCTGTCTGACTTTCTGTTCAAAGAGCGCTTCTTTCATTTGTCTTGTTTTTGAAATCTCAGTGCCTTGGTCCAAAACTGAGGGCAGGAACAAACAATGATTATACCAGTAATCAAATCAGAATCACTGGCTGGGAGAAAAACATTTCTAACGGCAAAATGTAACAGGGCTTTAATTGAGTTTTGTTGCTGCTGCTCATAAGCAGTAAATATGAGAAGCAATAACTCCTTTAGATTCTGCCCAGAGCTGATTTATGATGGATTCATTGCTTACCTTCTCTCAATTCTTTAATCTTTAATTTTCCTGGTTCTTGGTTTAAAACAGTTGCCACAGCAAACGGATTCAATAAATCTACTGGAAATCTTAAGTTGTGATATTCGATTTCCTGAGACCAAATCAGGAGAGAAAAGTCACTATTTGGCCTGTCTGTTGTTCCTTCTGTTGTGGTTACCATAATGCCCATTTTACCTTAATCTTTGGAGGCTTTGCCTTTGCTGGCAATTGGGGAAAAGGTACACGTGTCATTGCCTTTTCTGGAGGAACAACTACTTTCTTAGAAAGAGTATTTACTCTTTCAAATTCTTCCAACCTAGAGTTGAAAACAGATATTAAATTAGTATGTAATGCAACAACTCAAGGCTCCGAATTTTAGTTCTTTCCAATAATATCATGACTTATACTCCATTAAATACTATATCTAAGCTATGATTTTTTTAGCTGTCATGTACGGATGTGAGAGTTGGACCATAAAGAAGGCTGATTGCCAAAGAATTGATGCTTTTGATCTGTGGTGTGGGAGAAGACTCTTGAGTCCTTTGAACAGCAAGGAGATCAAACTAGCCAATCCTAAAAGAAATAAACCCTGAATATTCATTGGAAGGATTGATGCTGAAGTTGAAGCTCCAACACTTTGGACACACCTGATGTGAAGAGCCAGCTCATTGGAAAAGACCCTGATGCTGGGAAAGATGAAGACTTCAAGGGAAGCGGGCATCAGAGGATGAGATGGTTAGATAGCATCACTGATTCAATAGACATGAATTTGAGCAAACTCTGGGAGACAGTGGAGGATAGAAGAACCTGGCTTGCTATAGTTCATAGGGTCACAAAGAGTTGGAGACAACTTAGCAACTGAAAAATGACAACAAAACTCAAAATCAACTTGGGTGCTAAAACAGTGGTTTATGAAAATAAACACAAGGTCAGGGTGGCAGAGCATAATCATAAATAAACAGTGGGACAATGGCTATTGTCCTTACGTTCTCAAAGAACATAGTAAGTGGAAAATAGGACATGCTGAAAAATGCTCCTGGCATCCAGCATAATTCATTCCTAGGCTATTGGTTTTCCATGGCTAAATTTATTTACCACACTTAAAAAACTCTTACATTGATTTATGTATAAAAGAATAATTATGTTGTTTGTACCAAAATGTTTTTAAAAAGTGATTCATAATATTGTAAAAATGACTATACTACGCAAAGCAATCTACAGATTCAGTACAATCCCTATCAAATTACCAATGGCATTTTTCACAGAACTAAAACAAAAAATTTCACAGTTTTTATGGAAACACAAAGGATCCTAAATAGCCAAAGCAATCTCAAGAAAGAAAAATGGAGTTGGAGGAATCAAACTCCCTGACTTCAGACTATACTACAAAGCTACAGTCATCAAAACAGTATGGTACTGATATTAAAACAGAAATACAGAACAATGGAATAAGATAGAAAGCCCAGAGATAAACCCACACACCTATAAGCAACTTATCTTTGACAAAGGAGGCAAGAGTATACAACGGAGAGAAGACAGTCTCTTCAGTAAGTGGTGCTGGGGAAACTGGACAGCTACACATAAAAGATTGAAATTAGAACACTTCCTAACACCATACACAAAAATAAACTCAAAATGGATGAAAGACATAAAGGTAAAGCCAGCAACTATAAACTTCTTAGAGGAAAATATAGGCAGAACATTTTTTGACATATATCACAGCAAGATCCTCTTTGACCCACCTCCTAGAGTAATGGAAATAAAAGGAAAAATAAACAAATGGGACCTAATTAAACTTACAAGTTTTTGTACAGAAAAGGAAATTACAAACAAGATGAAAAGATGACACTCACAATGGGAGAAAATAATTGCAAATGAAGCAACTGACAAAGAATTAGTCTCCAAAATACACAACCTGTTGCAGCTCATGTACCTCTCTCTATATCTATATCTATATCTATATCTATATATATATAAACTCAATCAAAAAAGGGGCAGAAGACTTTAAATAGACTTTGCTCCAAAGAAGACATACAGATGGCCAATAAACAGATGAAAAAAATTCTCAATGTCACTCATTATTAGAGAAATGTGGATCAGAACTACAGTGAAGTATTATCTCACACTAGTCAGAATGGCCATCATCAAAAAATCGACAAACAATAAACGCTGGAGAGGCTGTGGAGAAAAGGGAAGCCTCTTGCACTGTTGGTAGGAATATAAATTGATACAGCCACTTTGAAGAACAGTATGGAGATTCCTTAAAAGAAACTAGAAATAAATCTACCATATGACCCAGCAATCCCACTACTGGGCATATACCCTGAGAAAACCATAATTCTAAAAACACATGTACCCCAGTGTTCACTGTAGCACTATTTACAATAGCCAGGACATGGCAGCAACCTAGATGTCCACCAACAGATGAATGGATAAATAAGTTGTGGTACTATATACAATGGAATATTACTCAGCCATAAGAAGGAGCAAATCTGAGTCCATTTTAGGGAGGTGGATACAGAGTGAAGTCAGTCAGGAAGAGAAAAACAAATATGGAACATGAATGCACATATATGAAACCTAGAAAAATGGTACTGATGAACCTATTTGCAAGGCAGGAATAGAGATGCAGATATAGAGAAGAGACTTGTGGCTACAGTGGGCGAAGGAGAGGGTGGGATGAACTGAGAGAGTAGCACTGAAACACATTTACCATATGTAAAATAGATACCATATGTAAAATAGATACCATATGTAAAATAGATATCATAGGTAAAATAGACACCATATGTAAAATAGATACCATATGTAAAATAGTGTGAAGTTGCTGTATAACACAGGGAGCTCAACACAGTGCTCTGTGACAACCTAGAGGGGTGGGATGGGATGTGGGGGTGGCAGGGAGGTTCAGGAGGGAGAGGACATATGTATACTTATGGTTGATTCATGCTGTTGTACAGCAGAACGCAACACAGCACTGTAAAGCAATTATCCTCCAATTAAAAAAAGTGACTCAGGCTAATGCTTGAGATCTTTTCTATAAATGAAAACTGCTTTGAACATGGATAGGTATAGATAGGGCCGCTTCCATGTCTGCAGAAGCTGTTTATTTGTCATGAGGGGTAGTAGAACCACGCTGTGTTCATAAATGCTGCCCATGAAAGCATTTCGTCAAGCACAAGTTTGGTGGGATGACACCTGTCGGTGACACTTGGGAGAGAAGATGAGAAATTGCCGCCATTTAGGCATTCTGACACTCCGTTTGCTTTGGTTGAGCACCTACTGATCCGGCTGTCCTGCATAACACAGGTTATATGCCTGCAATCCCAAATTCAATAAGGCCAGTGTAAGAGTTCTGAAAGGTCCCAGGCATGGGAGAACCTGTCCCTGGGTGGGAGCGATGCATACTGATGGACGCACTGTGAGGTGCAAGGGTGAGATGCTTGGTTAGGGATGAGCTGTGGCCTGGTGTTTGCATCTATGACACCACCTCTGCCATAAACATTTGGGAAACAACCCAGAATATCTGAGGATGTCAAAAAAAACCCAGTCTCCTTGAGATGGAACCTTCTACACTGTTAATGGGAATGTAAGTTGGTGCAGTTATTATGGAGAACAGCATGGAGGTTCCTTAAAAAACTGAAACTAGAGCTACCATATGATCCTGCAATTCCCCTCCTGGGCATGTATCCAGAGAAAACTGTAATTCTAAAGATACACGCACTCCTATGTTCATAGCAACACATTTACAATAGCCAGGACAATAGCCAGAGACAACCTAAATGTCCATCAACAGATGAATGGACAAAGAAGATGTGGTACATGTATACAATGGAATACTATTCAGCCACAAAATGAGCAAAACAATGCCCAACAACATAGAGATTACCATACTAAGTGAAGTAAGTCAGAAAGAGAAAGACAAATACCATAAGATATCACTTATATATATGGAATCTAAAATATGACACAAACGAACTTATCTACAAAATAGACTCACAGGCAAAGAGAACAGCCTTCTGGTTGCCAAGGAGCAGAAGGATGGGGGAGGGAAGTATTAGGAGTCTGGGATTCACAGATGCAAACTATTATATATAGGATGGGTGAACAACAAGGTCCTACTGTATAGCACAAGGAACTGTATTCAACATCCTGTGATAAACCATATGGAAAAGAATATGAATAAGAATATATATACAGGTATGTATATGTATATATGCGTATAACAGTCACATTGCTGAACAGCAGAAGTTAACACAACAGTGTTAAGTCAACTGCACTTCAATCAGAAAAAAACAAACAGTCTCTTTAAGAAGTCTAACTGCTAGTGTTGACGATGGAAATGAAGGGATATGAGACAGGGAGAAACCAAGAGTTACATGGAATTGGCAGCGCCAACTGGATGTGAGTTCATCACACATCCAACTCTGAAACAAAAAAAGCACCTGTGAAGTCTTCAGAGAACACTGCAGTTGGATAATTTTTCCCCTTCCTGGTGGAACATCTGTGTTTCAGCACTACCTGAAGCCTGGGGAGACAGGCAGGTCTTGAGACATGGTCCTTGAAAACGTCAAGAGTGTTCTAGATCAGATATTAAACTCCAGATGGGAAAGCAAAACATAGTTTAGAGACGTGTGCATCTGTTCCTGCTCGGAGCTCCTGCCATGCAATGCGCCACTGTGTTTAAGAACGTGTCTATGGAGGGGTAGACATGTCAAAGTCCCACTCAAGTGACGCCTCCGAGGAGCTCATCTCTGTGTTGTGGCACATGTTGTGAGCTGCAAACAGCATTCTGCAAACTTGCAAGATTTGGGTTCAGCAGGTCACACTAATACACTTGACTCAAGCTGCTTTGGCTTCTGAGAAAGAAAATAATAATATAAATATATAAAAAATCATGGAGTTCTTATTTTGATAGTGGTTGTTATTCCACGTGTAATATGTCTAATGATGTTAATATATGATGTGAATGTATGTGTGAAGGGGAGAGGAGGAAAATCAACCTTTGCCTTCATCATTTTCAAAATATTTATAAGGATTTTTCAAGATTAGGATTTATACTGTGAAATTTTTTCCTTTTCACTTCTATAAAACATAATGCAAGTTAGAAAACACCTTATTAACTAGATATATTTGGATATAAAAATACAAGCTCACATTCACTGGAAATGGAAGTTCAGGGCTAACTGGTTATAGTTAAACCCATGGGTTTAAAACTTAAACATGGGTTTAAAACTTAAACCCATTTCACATCTTTACTCTGACTTGAATGCTGAGGGTGCTTTAAGAAAAGCTCCCACCCAGCATGTTTCCATTTCTGCCTTATGTTAAAGGCATTTGTTATACTTGACTTATTTTGGCTCCTGTCTTCAGCATCTTTAGAGTGTGAACCATTTCCCGTGCGGCTTTGCAGTGGACACTGCACAGGGGAGGCACTCCACTCATTATAATATTATATTGAAACTCAGAATATAGCTATGTGGTTCTGGCATTATGACTTGAATTTTTGAATAGACGCTAATACACACATGTAGCCAACAATTCAAACAGTGCACTGATAGTAATCAGTGAAAGAAAGTATCCTCTCCAAAATCTCTTTTCTCAGTCAACTCTTCTCTCTCTTGGCAGAAGCAACTACTGTTACAAGCACAGAGATATTCTGTGCATCACTGTTATATTTTAAAGGGCATTTTATGAAGGTTCACCATTTATGTAAGTTTCAAAATTGAGATAGAATTGACATGTAACTGTCTATTAGTTCCAGGCATATTAAGTAAGGTTTTGATGGCATTCCACTACAAGAAACAAACAACGGAATGGATGAAAGGAAGAACTGGGGTTTGGAGGATAAACAGAAGTCGCCCCAGGCAGTCGTACTTTAAAGCCACGTTGGGGTAGCATGTCCCGGTGAAGACACACTCGTACGGTTGAGAGTTGAACTGTGAAACCCACAGCTGCACTTTTATCTGTGCCATCCCATACTGAAATGGGGTAAACCTCACTGTCACGTTCATCTTCCCATTTGCCGGGATTATTCCTAGGAGGAAAGACACGATAAAACGTGATGCTTTTTCTTCCTGCTAAGTCCAAGCAAAGAGGCTGACTCTCACACACATATGTATTCTTCCCATAGGAAGCACAAGTATTTCTAGTATCATTGTATAGTCTTTTCATTAAATACACGTGCATCAACTTCTGCATGTTCACACTGATCTTATTTACCAACTACTACCCTAATCCTTTATACTCATAACTTGATTGTGCCAGTTATATAAACATATACTATGAGTCAGCATTACTGAGTCAGAAGTGACTTCCCAGAACCATAACCTTTAAGCCATTATTAATAATTCCTGGATATCAATGTTCATGCTGTGAGCCACAAGGAAAATGAAGGAACACCTGTGAAAGTTTGTGTCCACTTAATTTGGTTCCCTATGTTTTTGTGTAATTTGTGTAATTTGATTCTCTCATTTTATTTCTTCAGGTTAGACAACCGTTCTCTCCAAAGGCAAATGTCACTTGATGCTTATTTCTCCTTTGTGTCTCTGGTGCCAAAAGGGCTTGGAACGCAATTAAGTGCTCAACAAACATGGAAAGGAAAATACAAGGCAAGGAGGAAAGAAGATCAATATGCTAGGTGTGAGAAGGGCTACCATGTCTGACTGCCACTGAAGGCTTTCTGGCTTGCTTTCTAGGCAGACTCCTCTGGTCCCCACAGAGGCCTTGCCCGGCAACCTCCCTCCTTCCCATCCAGGGTCCCTCTGAATCTGGGACCACCCTCTGCCTTGCTCTCTATGCCAGCCCCACAGCCCTTTCATTCAGCCGCCCAGACATTCACTGAGCACCTACTAGGTGCCAGGCACTGTTTTAGGCACTTGAGACACAATAGTAAACAAAGCAAAGCCCCAGGGGACTTCCCTGGTGATCCAGGGATTAAGGCTCCGCCTGCCAATGCAAGGGGTGCAGGATCTACCCCTAGTCAGGGAACGAAGATCACACAAGCCATACGGCGCAGCACACACACACACACACACACACACACACACACACACACACA